>NW_022900924.1:22268525-22297253 GCF_012274545.1 Fukomys damarensis
CCGCACGCGCATGCCGAACCTGATGGGCCACGAGAACCAGCGCGAGGCGGCCATCCGACTGCACGAGTTCGCGCCGCTGGTGGAGTACGGCTGCCACGGCCACCTGCGCTTCTTCCTGTGCTCGCTCTACGCGCCCATGTGCACCGAGCAGGTCTCCGCGCCCATCCCCGCCTGTCGCGTCATGTGCGAGCAGGCCCGGCTCAAGTGCTCGCCCATCATGGAGCAGTTCCACTTCAGGTGGCCCGACTCGCTGGACTGCGGCCGGCTGCCAAGTCAGAACGACCCCAACTATCTGTGTATGGAGGCGCCCAGCAATGGCTCAGACGAGCCCACCCGCGGCGCCGGCCTCTTCCCACCTCTCTCCCGGCCGCAGCGTCCCCCTGGCGGCGGCGCGCACGAGCACCCGGCTCAGGACGGCGCCGCGGCACGCGTGGGTTGCGACAACCCGGGCAAGTTCCACCGCGTGGAGAAGAGCGCGTCGTGCGCGCCGCTGTGCATGCCGGGCGTGGACGTGTACTGGAGCCGCGCCGACAAGCGCTTCGCTGTGGTCTGGCTGGCCGTGTGGGCTGTGCTCTGCTTTTTCTCCAGCTCCTTCACCGTACTCACCTTCCTCATCGACCCCGCGCGCTTCAGGTACCCCGAGCGTCCCATCATCTTCCTGTCCGTGTGCTACTGCGTGTATTCTGTGGGTTACATCATCCGACTCTTCGCGGGGGCTGAGAGCATCGCCTGCGACAGGGACAGTGGCCAGCTGTATGTCATCCAGGAAGGGCTGGAGAGCACCGGCTGCACGCTGGTCTTCCTGGTGCTCTACTACTTCGGCATGGCCAGCTCGCTCTGGTGGGTGGTCCTCACACTCACCTGGTTCCTGGCCGCAGGCAAGAAGTGGGGCCACGAGGCCATCGAAGCCAACAGCAGCTACTTCCACCTGGCGGCCTGGGCCATCCCAGCGGTGAAGACCATCCTCATCCTGGTCATGCGCAGGGTGGCGGGCGATGAGCTCACGGGCCTGTGCTACGTGGGCAGCATGGATGCGAACGCCCTCACAGGCTTTGTGCTGGTGCCGCTGGTCTGCTACCTGGTCGTTGGCACGTCCTTCATCCTGTCGGGCTTCGTGGCCCTGTTCCACATCCGTAGGGTGATGAAGACGGGCGGGGAGAACACAGACAAGCTGGAGAAGCTCATGGTGCGCATCGGGGTGTTCTCCGTGCTGTACACCGTGCCGGCCACCTGTGTGATCGCCTGCTACTGCTACGAGTGCCTCAATACAGAGCACTGGAAGGCGCTGGCCGCACAGCACAGGTGCCGCATGGACAACCAGACCAGGACGCTGGACTGCCTGATGGCCGCCTCCATCCCCGCGGTGGAGATCTTCATGGTCAAGGTCTCCATGCTGCTGGTGGTGGGCATCACCAGCGGGGTGTGGATCTGGACCTCCAAGACCCTGCAGTCCTGGCAGCAGGTCTGCAGCCGCAGGCTGAAGAGGAAGAGCCGCAGGAAGCCGGCCAGCGTCCTCACCAGCGGGGGCGTTTACAAGAAAGCCCAGCACCCGCAAAAGCCACACCTGGGGAAGTTCGAGCTCCCCATGCAACCGCCTGCCTGTGTGTGAGGGGAGAGGACAGGGACGGGGCAGGCGGAGCCCACGCTAGGGGCTTTGCTTGTTTTTTGTTTTTTTAAATAAAAGTTTAAAAATATATAAAGAAACAGTGTTCACCCTGACATTCAGGATGCCATGTACTCAGAAAGCAAGAAGTGTTCTCAGGAGGTTTGGTTCTCCTTGGTGCTTGGGCTGGGGCTCCTCATCCTCAGCTTATGTTGCTCTTCTGGGGTGCAGCTATGGGCTCGGGTTGGGAAGAGCATTTCCAGACTGTTCCCCTTGCCTCTGTGTGCTGTGTGGCCTGGCCAGCACCCGGATCCGCTCTTCCCCAGGGGAGCAGCACCTCCTGGCCCACCCCAGGCTGCGGTGCATCACAGGGTGTGCGGGGACAAAGGGGTCCCTGGGAGTCTTCATGCTCCAGTAAGTCTGGGTCTGCAAGATCGACTCCAGCCTTGCACCAGGCCTCTCTCCGAGCCAGGAACCTCCCGCAAACCTCACATTTGCGGGCCCCAATGATGTGCAATACATTTTTCTTCTCTTTCCGTGAAAATAAAAAGAGAAACAAGTATTTTGCTGTACATAGAGACAACAAAAGAACTCTCCTAACAAAAGAACTAAGAGGCCTGGCCTCGGAAACCCTTTAGCGTTGTATTTTGTGGCTTTTAATGGAAACCAAGCCAGTGTTGTACATGTTTGGACTGATTTGTGGAAAGGAGGGGTAAAGGGAGAAGGATCATTCAGAAGGACCCAATGGGCTTATTGACTCCTGCTATTGTCAAACAAATCATTTCCATGAATAAATCAAGAAGTGCTAGGCCAGAAAGACAAACTTTGTCTAGCACATTCTCTTCACCAGGCCAGGAAGGGTGGCCCCGCCTGTGTATATGTGTAATATATGATATTTTTCATGCACCACTATTTTATTAAAAATAAAAGACACTCTTTAGTTTGCGGCTAGTCCTTGTGCGCTGTGAGGTTTCCTTTTCCACACGGGGAGGATAGAGATAGTGTTCACCCTCTGATTTCAGGCAAGCCTAGCATGCGGCCCATGAGAGATTCCTGGCTGTCTCTGCCTGGGCTGTTGCAGAGGGACAGTTGCGAGGCTGGTGGAGTCCTTGGGCTCCAGAGTTTATGTGCAGGCAGCATGAGGTGGAACTGTTTCTGTGACTCTTGGTAGCTGGACAAAGGGCCGAGGGGCCCACGTCTTTGGGGACAGCCCTGGTGACCTGCCCTGTGGGTTCCCGGGGGCCTGAGTCCGCCTGCAGTGAGGTCTGTGCAGAATGGAGCTGGCCAGTGGGGAGAATGGAGCCCAGCAGTCGTGTTCTGCTGACCTGCGGGGTCAGTGACACTTAGGCAGCATGTGGGAGAATGTCCAGAGCAGCTCTTGAGTGTGGGGGCAAGTGCACACACTGGGTTGCAGACCTGGACAGGGTGGCCATCTGCACAGGGGTTGTCAGCTCGGGGAAGTGGACAGCGGGGCTGTCTTGGTGCTTGGCCCCTCTGGGGTCTACCACTGGAGCCGTAAGAGCTGAAGGAGGCCCGGGTGTGCAGGGCACACGTGGCCCCACTCAGGTCCACCCACAAGGGCCCCAGAGCACAGCCCTGTGGTGTGTGGGGACACAGCATGACCCCGGCTGTCCACTGGTCACACCCTGCCTGTCCATGTCACACTTAGCACTTTGCACCTGTATCAGATACTTAACAAATGAGTGGCAGCTGTGGAAAAGCATGACATGAGCCCAACCTCTGCTGGCTGTTCTGGGGTGCAAGTCAGTGGGGTCAGGCTGACCATCGGGTATGTAGGTGCTCGTAGCCAGCTGGAGGGGGCAGCTGGGGATCAAGTTCAAGAATCCAGAATGGCTTCAGTGTATCAAAACAGGATAAAGGTTTTTCAGGGGCTCAAGGTAAAACTGGTTTGTCACGGTTCCCACCCAGACCCCCAGCACTGCTCTACAGAAATGCTCACGACGTGTGCAGGACATGTAGCACTCCCATTTGTGGATTTCAGGACATTGAACAACACATGCAGTGTGGGATTCCATGAAGACCAGAAGGGTGACATCGGCAGGGCTGTCTGAAGCCTGCAAGCCATGCTGGACCCAGGGCTTCTGGTTCACCAGCCGTCTCGGGTACCCACGCTCAGGGGTGCAGGCTTTGAGCCCAGTCCCAAGGAGAGGCTTGTTCAGTGACAAGGATGGGACTTTGTGTAGCACTGAGCAAGTGTTGTGGTGTGGTTGCATCCAGAGCAACAGTGTCCTTGTCTACAGATGTCCAGGGACATGGACAGGTGGCTGGGCCAGGTGAGGCCTGTCATGGTGACCAGTGCAGGAGCTGGTGACCAGGCGCCAACTGTTTCAGAGCTTAAAGGCTCCTTTCTCTCTCTCTCTCTCTCTCTCTCTCTCTCTCTCTCTCTCTTTCTCTTTCTCTCTCTCCCTTCTCACCCCCCTCCTAGCTAAGAGTCCTAGGTCAGCAGCAGCAAAATTTTAGGCAATGTCAAGGCTTAGAAGTTAAAAAACTCAGACTCACACATGCATACACACACGTGCACACACGTGCACACATGTACACACACCTGCACAGCCAGCCTTTGGACTCGAGCTGCACATGGGATTTCCGAAGAAATCACTGGTTGCCATACTGAGCACACTGCTGGCCCTGAGTCCTGCTGCTGTAGCTCCAGGAAACCACACGTTCCGGGTGGCAGCTGTGAGCAGTGAAGTCAGAGCCAGATGCAGCTGTCCAGGGTCACCCCTCACCCTGTCTTTCCTGAGGGTTGGTCCAGGAGCTGAGGAGGTGTGCAGAAGGCACCCAAAGGTGGAGCACACAGGGCTGGGGAGCCGGAAGGGCAGATCATTGCCCAGTATTCACAGGGGCAGAGGTGATGGAAGGCTCCAGGTACACCCAGCAGCAGCCTGTGTGCCGTGCCTGGGCCCACCTTCTGTGGCCTTGTCACTGCCCTCGGTGAGTGCTCCAGCCAGCACTTCGAGCATGGAGACCCGCCGCTCAGAGGTTCCTGGGATCCCCAGGCTCACACGCAAGTGAAAGCTGGATGTGGCCAGCTTCGGCCTGTGCCAGCTGCAGGAGTGAGTGTGACGGCCACACTCTGCCGTCTCCTTCCATCCTGCACCCGTGCCCCTCACAGAGGGCGAGGCGGGGCAGCCAGAGTTCAGCCACATAAGCCGCCTGGACCGTGTGGCTCCCACCTCTGGCCCCTGCCTCTGGACTCTGCCCTCGCGGTGTCGAAAAAGCCTGATGTAGACAAAATCCTTCATCCTCTTCAAAGATGGGCAAAGGGCATCGCCCAGGGGCAGGGTGGGTGAGCAGAGGCTGCTGCAGGCTGCTGTAGGCAGAGGGGTCGATGGAGGCACCAGGATGTGGGGAGCCCCCGGGGCGACGGGAGAGTCTAGTGGGCCTGATGGGGCTGGGACAAAGTTGGCCAGCATCTCACCTGCACAGTGGTACAGAGGACACAGCCTAGGGGTGGGGACGCGACTGAACCTCCGCATCTGTGCCACGCACTGGGCTGCTGCTCCGGAGCAAACAGCAGCTTGGCACGGCCGCTGTTTATCGTCCTCCCCTCGAGGCCCGGCCCACTGTGCTAATGAGGCCTGATCTCCACGGAGAAGGAGGCTTTTTCCTTACAGAAACCCTTTTTCCGACACTGTGTTCGGTTTCAGAGGATGCCCGCTGCTCTTTCAAGTTTAAAAGGCAGGCACAGCGCCTCCCCGGCAGTGAGGAGCCACCGCGTTCCCTCACTTTGAACACGGCCACATCACAGCCGGCTCCCAAGCTCGGGGCCCCGCCACAGCCACCGCCACGCAAATGGATGGATGGCGGAGCTGGAGCAGAGCAGCCAGGCTTCAGGGAAGCGGGGAGTTTTAATGTTTTATTAAGAGTGTGAAGGCCAAGCTGGAGGGTGGAGGGAAGGAGGCGTTTGAAATCTGCGAAGAATGAGTTTCAGCACTAGTGAGCTGTTGCGTAATTGGGGGCATCACGGGTAGGGCTGTTCTCAGAGCCCACACCGCCCCAGCAGCCTGCGACACTGCCCGTCTCTGCGCTCTGCCGGGTCATTAGAGGACGGTCTTAATTAAAGAGGAAGTCGAGGCAGGCGCCATCTATCCTGCGGGCGTCTTTCGCATTGGTGGAAGATGGAGAGCCCCGTGTCCACTCGCCCCTGCCCCTGCTGGCAGGGTCACAGTGGTCTGCAAGGTTCCCAGTGAGCTTTGCAGCATTGGAGAGAACGGTCACACTTAAAAACCCCTAAAGCCCCTGCCGGCATTGTTTCCGTATTTCAGGCACAAGTGCAAAGCCAACCACTCTGACAGGTCGAGTCAGTCCGTGTGGGGCCAGAGGAAGGGACTGGCTGGGAGGGGTGCAGGTGCTGGCTTTGATCTTGGGCTGTGTGGGAGGAGGTGGCCCTCCAGCCCCTTCCTGCCCCAGGGCACTGGCAGCACCTGTTTCTGCCCCTGGCCTCTCCAGAACACTTGGACTCTGTTGGCCTTGGGGACAAGCCAGCAGCTGTTGCCTGGCTGTGGAGTTTTCTCTCCTAAAGGGACAAACAGGGTCGTGTCCTCTTCTATGGGTGGCATGGGGCGAGGGGAGCAGGGAATCCATGCAAGCTGGTGGCTCTGCTCTGATGACCCAGGGCCAAGTGGACAGGACGCAGTGCAGGCTTAGAAGCAGGCTGACGACCAGCCGGCCATTCTTCATGGTGTGCGTGGAGGCCACTACATTTCCAGCCTATGCGAGTCACATCTCCAACTCCAGGATACACAGAGCCAGTCACACAGATCCCAGAGAGTGAACCCAATCACCAGGCACTGTAACCCCACTGGACTGGGTTGTAGGAGGGCCCCAGATTGGTTAATGAGATAGGAAGAGTCCTTCCAGTGGGCCAAAAGGAAGTGAAGGAAGAGCCTAGAAAAGATTCTGCTTTGTGATAAAAACACAGATGGTAAGGAAGCCTGTCTTTTTCCTGTACAGAATGTGGAGTGGCAGCAACTATTTTGTGACTATGAGGCAATCACCTAATATTAAAACTCAAAAGTCTAAGATGACAGGTACAAATCGAGAAGAGCCCTCTTGGTAATGACTCTATGAAGCTTTTACACTCCCACTTCTTGTTGTACAAGCTAATTAGCCACCTGCATTTCCCGAGTGTCAACAGACTGGGCGTCCTCTGACTTTTAGAAAAGCGTATCTGATAGAATCATCTGGTTCAGGGCTTCCCAGCCCTAGAGTACACACAAATTGCTGGGGACACTCACTAAAGTGCAGACACTGATTCTGGGGTCCAGATCTGCTTGTGCAGCACGCTCCCAAGTGGTGCTGATAGATCACGTCCTTGTCACCTGGGCCCGACCTGGCACCTGCCTGACGCTGAGCCTCACCACAAGTTGTTCCGCTGTGATTCGATGGCCTGACCGTGGGCTCCCCATAGGGGTACCTGTTTGTCCTGCCTTGCAACTGAAAAATGTCTTCGTGGAAGCTAGAGTCCACAGCCTGAGGGCCAATTCCTCCCTGAGCTCCGTTTGCTGAGTGCTGCACAGAGCCAGGCCCAGTGGCCTGAGATAAAGGGAAAGAGGTCTTTAGGGTCTGAAATGTCTGTACTGGCCCCCATCGTGTGTAAATATGGCACTGTCCAATCAAAACTCACTTCCTGCCACATGTAAATTGTCCCCTCACCAGATGTAAATGGAGGATCAGAACAATATCTTTTGATTGGTTGTACCCGTATGTAAATGAAAGGCTGAGAACAGCAGTTTCTGATTGGTCCTGGAAGTGCCAAGTTCAAAGGAAGGAATAGGAACATGGCTTTCTGATTGGTCCTGTGTCCGGTGCTCAGAACTCAGAAGTCTGGAATCCTTCGGGGTCCCAGTTTTGTGTCTTCTTTTTTTTTAGGAAACATCTGAACAACTACGTAGTCATGGGTTTCTGTGACTTCTGACATGTTCTTCCTTCTTGGCTGTCTAGCGCCCCAGCCCTAATCCTCCTCACCTGAGGAGGGGATTGCCTTTTCTCCCCTCCAGAACAATTATCCCAGGTCCATCTGGCCAGGACACAATGAGGGGACCCTGGATGCCCATAGCAAACCTTGCGCATAATTACAGGATACAGAATGCATTTATTTATTTTATGAAAAAATAAAACATTCATAACAAAATTATAAGAGGACAGCAATAGTCAATACAGTGTGCGTCTTTTTATTAAAGCTGGAAGCAATCGGAGCTTCTGCTTTTCTGGCAATTGTGTCGGGCCTGTTGCCCAGCGCAGAAGGAGAAGGTGTTAGGGTTAAACCTCTAGAAACTGTCTTCTTTTGCAGCTGATGTGACAGAAAGAATTAGCTGAAAATAGCAATAATGAGCTTCTGATACAAAGACCAGCATAGAACAAATCTATCAAAATTTGTAGCTTCCTTTGCTACCAGCAAAACTAGAAGAAAATAAGAGGTCACATCTGCCAGGCCTACAAAAGGCATAAGATGACTAGGAATAAACCCAAGATGCGTGCTCCTTGAAAGACTGTGAAGCGGTGACTGAGGAGTGTGAATAAGAGGTTCACATGTGGGAAAACCTCACCGCCTACCTGGCAACTGTTAATTATTACCAGATTAAGTCCTAAATGTAACTCAGCTCCCGTCCACAAGGCTACACTTAGGAAGTACACAAAATAGTATTAAACCCACTAAATTTGAGTGAATAGACAAAATAAAAAGTAACCTGCAACAATAATGGGGGATTCGGTGTGTCTGACATAATCTACCAGGCAGCAAAGTTAATTACTAGTCTCCAGCAATAAAATATCACAAAGACAGTAAAACTAATGAAGCACAAACTAAAACCCAGAAGGAGTCCTGAATGCACTTGGAGCTCTATTTCGGTTCATTAAGAAGGAAGGACTCATTCGGTGAAGTATGCGGAGCACTGTCTTAGACCTGGGGAGAGGGCTGCTCGGAGCTGCCTTGTCTGAGTAGATAAATAGGAATTCTGACTAAAAGAAGCATTCAGGACCCATAAGCCTGGGAGAGCGCTCACCCATCAGAGAACCCAGGGTGCACACAGAAGGCACGGTGGGTTCTGCCTCACAGGTCAGGAGTTGGGCTTTTTAAGCTGCCGATACCTGGATTCGGGAGGCGTGTGGAGTGATGGGAGCCCAAGTCACACACGTGGGTCCCCTTCCTGCAGGGCAGGGGCCAGTGGACTTGAGCCCTCGGCCCTACTCGCAGCCTCTGACCCGGCCATCCCTCTAACAAGCAAAGTCCACAGTGGATGCTGGTACAAGCCAGACTCTGCCCAGGGAGCTGACGTGCAGACCCCAGTTGGACGGCTACAGGTTAACCAGTGCCTATGCCCCTTACACTGTGTGCAGGGGACCCCGACACTCGGGGCCCAGTACCCCTTCCAGGAAACCTTTACCAAAGCCAGCAACATCAGGACCACAGTGTGACTGGCCTGGGTGACCACGGCGTCTGTCTCAGGCTTCTCTGTGTGTGCAGCTGTGTTTAAGGACAGATCATCAAGCAGGGCTGTGTGAGGGCAGCACGCAGCTCTGTGCCAGGCGGCAAGGCAGCGGGGTCACCCAGGGCATCCTGGTGACCTGTTCATAGCACAGCACCGGAAACTTAGGGTTGATTGGTTGGTTGATTGGTATTTTCAGGGCCGGGGATCAAACCCAGAACCTTTGCACTGGGCTACATCCCCAGCCCCTTTTTATTTTTGCTTTGAGCAGGGTGTGCCAGAGTTGCCCAGGCTGGGCTCCACCTTCCAATCCTCCTGCCTCAGCCTCCCAGAGCACCCAGCTGAAACTCTGCTCACAATTTGGAGCCAGAAGTTAGGAACAGATTGGCCGGGTTCCTTGTCTCCAACCCCCTTGGTGACTGCTGGGGTCCCCTCCTCCCTCTGGCCTCTTGGCATTTCCTCTAGCACCACACACGTTCACCCCCCAGCATGGTGGGCCGTGCCTCACATCTCTGAGTCCTTGGTTTGCTGACTCTGCCGGGGATGAGCGTGAGACAGGCGTGGGGCTGCTAGGCCCCCTAGCCCTGCAGCCCACCCAGGGCTATCCCCGGGGCGCCCTCTCCCCATCTTTTGGGGGGTGAAGATTTTAACAACCTCCCCTTCTTGGAGCAGCTTGGCTGTGATTCTGCCAGCTGTACTGACAGCTTGGAGCCTCGGGGAGATGTAGGACATGGTCTCCAGCTCCGCAGAGAGGTTGCTTTTTGTGCGCCAAGTTTGTTTACTCCTGGAAGAACCTGGCTTCCTGTCTCCAAGGACACAGATTTAAAAGGCCTCATAAAGGGCTCCAGGGCCCAACATCACATGGCTCTTACCGGCAGCACTGGAGGAGTTAAGTGTAGAAGAATCAGAAACATACGGATTAAATTTCCTCACGGAGCCACAGAGGTTGTAGCTTGGGGTGGGGGTGGGGGGAGGACCATGTCAGGACTGGCCCTGGCATCCAGCCAGACCCGAAACCTTTGAAAGCCGATGCTGAGACAGTGGACGGACGTACCTGTGTCCTATCTCGCCACACCCTACCTGCCCTGAAAGATTTATTTATTTTTAAATAATCGGCAGAAGAATTACAGACAGAGGTGGTTCCAATTTACTCTCTTCCTGGGGACGGTCCTGAACAGGGACGCCACACTCTTGTTTTGTGTTGGTTTTAATTGAGATTTCAAAGTCAGGGCCGTGGCTTTTATAGGCTCCAGTATGTTTCTCATTTAGATTACAGCTCCAGGAAGTCCGGGGTCTACCGGAGAGGGACCGCGTGGCCTCTGCCTCACCTGTGCCCCAGACCAGCACTGAGCACCCGGCTCTATCTGACCTGTGCCTGGCCATCCGGGCTGAGGAGAGACCGCAGTACTGGGAGGTGCAGGGACAGCACCTGACTGGACGTTCTGCGAGACCTTGCCGGGGTGGCTGTTAGAAATGCACTTTTTTTTTTTTAAGATTTTCCCTTTCTTCTTCAGTTTTAAAATTTTTACTTTCGCCAGTCCATGTCCGTGGCAGGTAATGATCACATTCCTCTTCACTCTTCTTATGCCCTCTTCCTCATCCCCCGGCCCATCCCTCCATCACTGAGAAAAACTTCCGAAATCTGATGGTCATTGAAAGCGGGATCTCCAAGGCCCTGGAGGTGGAGCCCAGTGCACACACAGGCAGCTTTCGGGGCCTTTCCGGGTGCTTTCCAAGTCCCCTAGGCGGGACATGGGCCCTGAGCAGGTGGAGGGCAGCCAGAAGCCAGGGTGCCTTGGAGACCCAAACGCTTTTGGCAGCGAGCAGCCACTGAGAGTTTTCTGAACCCCGGCTCTGAGATGTGACAGGTGGCCCAGGCCTGTCCCCTTAAACCCCCCTGGCATGGAGCAGGCCAGCGAGGGACCTGGGTGACCTCACCATTTCCGGAAAGACTGTCCACTTCCTGCTCACAGAGTGCCCGGGCCCAGGGGTGCTTATGGCCTCATGCACTTGGGGTTGGAAATACCACCCCAGAGGGGCAGTGTCAGAAGGGGACAGGCTGGGGGGGCTCAGCTGCCATGGACATGAATGTGGCTGACACGGAAGTGTGTTGTTTGCAGTGCCAGGAGGAGTCAGTCACTGTCATGGCTTGAGGGTGATGTGACCCCAAAAGTTTCATGGTGTGAAGGGCTTGGCTACTAATGGGTTTCTGGGAACTTATTGGGTCCCGTGGGCTCTAACTTTGCAATTTGGTGGCTTCATTACGAGGTGATGGAAATAGGAAGTATGGCCTGGAGGAGGGAGAGGCCATGGGACATAACCTTGGGTTGGTGTCTTGTCCCAGCCCTTCCTTTCTGGCCCTTTCCCTCCCTCTGCTTCCTGACTACCATGAGGTGAGCAGCTTTGCTCCCCCAGGACCTTGCACCATGACGCTCCTGCCTTGGAGCAGCTGACCATGTACTGAACCTAGGAAACCATGCGCCAAATAAACCTCTCCTCCTCTGAACTCCATGTGTCAAGCTGCCGTCACAACTGCGGGAAGGTGACCACCATGGTGGCCAGGCAAGTTCCGCCTCCTGCTGTCTCCCTCTCCATATCTTTTCATCCTCCACTGTGGGATGGCCCAGCCAGAAGGCCCTTATAGGGTGTGCAATCAGTCATGGACTTCTCAGCCTCTGGCGCCTGACCCAAAGGCCTGTCTGTCCATTATAAGTTACCAGCCTGCAGTGCTGTGCAGTAGCAGAGCCCAGGTGGCATGGGCTCAGGTGCCACTGAGCAATTATTTAGCAGTGATTTGATGCCTGTTCCCTTGTCCATGGAATGGCTATACAGTCGGGGAGAAGCCACCTCCCTCTGCAACTCTTCCTCTGGCACCAAGGGGCCTCTGTATGGCTGCCTAACCCTCAGGCCTGGGGGTCCTTTCTCTACCCACCCAGGGGTGGACCCCAGGCACTCGGCTCCAGGCCCCTTCCCCTCTGGGGTTGATCTGGTCTGGTCCACACGAGGTCCTGGAGGCTGGAGAGGCCAGAGAGGATGTGACCCTTCCTACCCAGAAGCCTGTGTGGTGTCACCTGTCACATGTGAGCATGGGACTCCACAGGACTCCTCCCTTGGCCAGAGAGAGACTTGGGACGCATGGGGAGGGGCCACCGCCAATGCCAGGGGAGCCTGGGCTGAGCAGCCAGGAGGGGGCGCTCACCCTGCCGGGCCTGAACTCCCACTCCAGACTCAGCCAGGAGATGCAGCTGCTGCTGTTTGAGGCCCTGGTGTGGGATCCCGGTGGCACCAGTGTGTTCCCCACCCCAGAATGAGGGGGTCTGACCCACATCCGCAGCCCGACAGACCACTTGCAACCTGCAGCTGGCAAGGTGCCATGGTCCATGTGGCACACTGGCCTGGGAGACTATGAGGACCATGAGCTCCCAGGACTGCTCTAAGCAAAGCTGTGTGTGGCCCCTGCAGCAGCACCGGCAGCTGTTCTTGGCCTCCTAATCCAGTCCTGGTGCGCCTTACCCTGACTCAGACCTCTAGACCCTCCTTCTTTCTTCTTTCAGAACTGAGGTTTGAAGCCAGGGCCTCCTGAGTGCACAGCAAGCACTTGTTCCCTGAGCTGCAACACCCAGCCCTGTCTAATTTTTATCCTGAGACAGGATCTTGCTAAATCACTCAGGCTGGCATCAAACATGAGATCTTCCTGCCTCAGCCTCCTAGCAGCAGGGTTTATAGGTATGCACAGCTGTGCCTGCAGCACCATCTCAAGCCCCTCTGTGCCCTATCTCAAGGTCCTGGCCCCTGGGTGGTAGCTCCTCCTGGGCCTATCCCAAGGCATCTCTGTTCTCTGCCCCAGCCTCCTGCCCAGCCACAGGCCATTTCAGCTGCCCTGTAGGGACTGTGCCCCAGACCTCTGGGTCAGGCTCTGTGAAGCAGGTTTGCCCCACAGCCTTCCTGCACCCTCCCCAGTACCAGGACAGCCTCCTACCCATTTACACAAGGATCCAGCTGAGGGTGCAGCTTGGGTGAGGAGGGGGGAGGGGCTGGCAGGCGTGGTGCCAGGCGGGTCCCAGCGAGGCTGGGGGATCCCCAGGGCAGAGCCTGGCTTCCTCTGTCCCCTAGGTGCCTAGCAGTGTGGGGATGGAGCAGGACTGGGGGCCTTCCCTGCCCCAGCCAGTGACACAGGTGGAGGACACTGGACACAGCAGCGGTGCCGTGCTGCATGACCGTGTTGTGGCCTCGAGGTCCAGGGCCCTCGGAGAGCTGAGCATGGGGATGGTGTTTCGGGCCTGGGGGCCCCCATGTGTCCTGTTCTGGGGGGGACAGCCCTGCCCCTCGGGCAGCTGGTCTGGAATTCCCTCTGGCTAAGAGTCTCTGTGCGACCCCATGCAGGGCAGGCAGTGCCCACAGGGTGCAGTGGGGGTGGTGACTGCTGGCGACTCTGCTGGGGTCGCGGGCAGCACTGCCCCGGTGCTGGATTATTCGAAGTGTGCAGCTGGGCTCCTTTTGTGTCTGTTCTCTGGAGCGCTCTGCATGTCTCCAAGGAAAGGCAAGGGGACCCAGTGTTTCTCCCTCCTCTCCTTGGGCAAAGTTTAAAACTATTGCTGCTTTTTTCTTTGCCTTCTACTGGTGAAAATTCACTCAGATGAGTTAACATAGACTCCTGGTTCCTCCATAGCCAGCACTTTCTGCTGATTGGGCCTGGACCAGCGGTGGGACCCAGAACCTCAGGCCCACTGGGCTGGCTTCGCAACTTGGCTTGCTGGGTGTGGCCCGGCCACCTGTTCACAGCTCTGGGGAAAGGCTGAGCCCTGAGACGGGTCACTGACTAGATGAGAAGCAAGCAGGAAGCAGACAGGTGTGCCCCTGCAGTGGGTGGGTCTCCTCCCTAGGCCACTCACGGTAACCTAGGAGCTCAACAGACTGTCAAACAGGTGAAGCTGGAATCTGTGAAACCTTATCTGGGTGACACACTCCACGTAAATCAGAGAGCCCAGCAACACACCCTACTTCCTGAAGAGATGAAAAGGGAAAAAGAACAAAATTAAAAGACATGCCTTTAACAAAATATTTTAAGTTACTTGCATTGCAGTTTTTTTGTTTTGTTTTTGTTTTTTTTGTTTTTTTTCTGTAGAAAGCTACTACTTTCTGAAATTAAGGGGAAAAAAAGATGTAAATAATACAAAAGGAAATAGTAAAAATCCCCCAAGTTGTTTACCCAGAGATAACCATCCCTACTGTTTATGTTTCTCTTTGTACATAATTTTAAAATTAGACCATGCTTCATCTGGGGTGCAGTCTACCCTGGTCAGTGATTTCTTGGGGCGAAATTCCTACCACAGCAGCTCTAGGCGGAGGCCACCAGCTACTTAAACAGGGGACTTGGGGAGAGAAGTCTGACCCAGCCCCCAGAGAGGCCAAGTGCTTGGTCTCCCTTCTGCCGCCATGGTTTCCCCTGCAGATGACCCCAGCCCAGGCCCTGGAGTCACAGTGTCCACTTCCAAAACCCAGAGGACTTGCCATGGCGGGCGCCGGCTGCCTCACTGGCTCTGAGCTCTCCACTCCTCTGCCTAGGGAACAGGTGAGGATCCTGACCTCTCGCAGAACCTGGGCAGGCAGAGTCTGCAACCTGTCCCCATGGGCCACCGTCTCCAGCATCGCAGCCCAGGGGTACCCTGCATAGGCCCACGGTCCCGCCCACTGGGACCCCGCCTGCCCCTCCACATGACCTGACTGGCTCCCATCCCGTGATTGCACACAGGCACTTTTGTTTTGTTTGTTTTCCTCTGAATATAAAAGGTTTTACCATTGCTCAGATGGGTGAGCCGGGGTCACTCCGGGGAGGCCCCAGACAGCCGCAGGTCACCAGGCCGCCCTGTCTGACTCTTGCTTTCTTGTCTATGAAGTGTTTGTTTTTTCCATTTGTAGAGGCTACTTACGTATAAAAAATATGACCCTCTACCCTACAAATCTTTCACAGAAATTTCTATATTTAAAATATTTTTTTTAAAAAATCTGGTAGAACTTGGGTATCATATAGGAAATATAACTTGAGTCTTTTCCAAATTATTACTATGTTTTCTTTTTGTACCAGGGATTGAACTCAGGACCTTGCACTTGTGAAGCAGGCATGGTGCCACTGAGCTAAATCCCCAGCCCTGTGTTTTCTATATTTAAAATATTTTTAAAATTCTTTTGGTATAACTTGTGCATCATTCTACGAAATATAATTTGAATCATTTCCAAATTATCACTGTGTTATTCCAACATTATTCTACCAAATAATCAGAAATGTCTGCATGTGTAAGCACATATTTATAGTTGAATCTGTTTGGGAATTTTTCTATGCAATTCTCATAATCTTTCTATTCTTGCATCTATAATGCAGTTTTATTGATGGTAGCTTTGTAATATCTACTTATTTTGCTAACTTAAGTTCTTCATTTATTTATTTAACAACCTCTATTGGTCAGAGTCTGAGTGTATTTATTTCCCTAAACAACACATAAATGTATTTTCCCCCAGTACTGAGGACTGAACCCAGGCCTTTGCCCTGAGCTACACTTCCAGCTAATTTTTTTCTTTTTTTATTTTGAGGCAGGATCTCACTAAATTGCTAAGTTTCCCAAGCTGGTCTTGAATGTGTGAGCCTCCCAGAGTGCTGAGATTACATATGTGTGTTACCACACCTGGCTCAAGTCCTTGTTACGTTATGTGTGTCTCCAAAAGGTGTTTGGAGTTCTACCTCATTTAATACAGCATATATTTTTAAAATGTGTGTGAGTGTATGGATTTGTTATATACATTTCTACATCATTTTTCTTCGTTGATATGTTTTGTATAAATTGCTTTTTTCTGCATATGTTAATTCTTTTAGTTTCCATTTACTCCTCATTTGATTCCTTTCCTTTCTGTATTACTTGGTTGTGTGTGCCTATGTCCATTAATTTTGTTGTGTGTTGGACCAGGGATTTAGCTCACTGGTTCCACTGCCAGCCTTGCAAGTACAAGGTCCTGAGTTCAATCTTCACTATAAAAAAGAAATTTTTTTTTATGTGTTACATTTGTTCAATTCTTGATGTACCTGAGTGTCTCTTTTCATTGTTTTCTATGTTCTTTCAATCTTTTGTTTTTAAGTGAATCTTGGACTATTGTAAATTTATAAAACTTCCTATGACAGCAACGTCGTCACACATCCAACACTCTCACAGCTAGTACTTCGGTGATTGTGGCAGAGGCCCAGGCACTGTAACCAGCAGCCGCAGCGCACAGCACACGCATAGGAGTGTGGTGACCTGGCTCCTTCTCTTTCCACAGTCGGGAACAGGAGCAGAGGGACCTGCGACAGTGGTGCAGGTGCTCACAGGGGCAGACCAGGCTCCTACACACCTCAGCCACGCAGTGCTGTCTCGGGGATGGTGACTTTAGGGGGTGAGGCCGGCTCCAACTGCTGTACACGGGGTGCTCTGCAGGGACCCCTGGGTGGAGAGATTACTGCCAGTGTCACAGCCAGGGTTCTGTGCATGCATATGTGTGGGTGCAGGTGTGTTCGTGTGTGTGCGTGCATGCTTACACATGCGTGTGAATGTGTGGGTTGGCATAGCCAGCAGCGAGCAACCTGGGTCTCTGAAGCCCCTCGCACACTGCTCCAACTCAGCCTCAGGCGATGTGCCTACTTAGTAGCATAGGGGCTGTGAAGAGCTTGTGTTGCTCCTGTTGTTTCTCAGTCCTTGGTTAGAAATTAAAGCTGTGCGTTTTAAAACCATTCAATTGCTTAGAAAAACACAATTGAATCATTGCATGTGGGCACAGCATCTTAAACACAACGTGACAATATTTTCTGAAACAGAGGTGTCAAGGAGAGCAGCCCCCACTCCAGAGGCCTGCAGACCGCCCTCTTCTCAGGTTTAATGCCCGCACTGCTGGCTCTCGTCTCCCGGCCCCAGCCATGCCTGCTGCCTGCCACGTACCCTGTGTGCTCTGGGTGGAGAGGCTGAAACAGGCCCCATCCCACGAGACAGCTGTGGGGACTCTGGGGTTGCAGGATCACCCCTGAGGACAGGTCTGGAGGAGTCCTGGGGTCTGCTGCAGGCGCAGCTGAGGCATGGGGGGCAGGCCCTGGACGAAGCCTTTGGTGCTTGTGCGGTGGCCCATCCTGCTGTGGTGAGTCAGTGCCCCTCCTCCCATCACAAGATGCTGTCACCCATGCCCCCGAGCCTGCTGTCCAGGCTCACACTAGACGGGAGGCATCCTTAGGCCTCCCTGGCTGGCTCCCTGGGTGAGGATGGAGGGTGTAAGGTGCCAACTTTCCTTTCCTGCCAGGACAGAGAGAAGTGCGCTGTGTCCGTGCCTGTGTGTGCCTGGTCAGAGCCATTTTCCCTGCAGTGTAAGGACCATGCCTGCTGGACCAGGATCACAGATGTGTGGAGAGTGGTGTCCGCCCATCCAGAATCCACCCCTGGCCTCAGGGAGGCTGCACTGTCCCAGGCATGCATCCGCCTTTCCTGGAGGGGCTGTACCTGTCCCTGGCGCTCCCAAGACCATCTGCTTGTCTTCTGCTTGCTTCACTGCCTTTCTGCCCAGACCCACAGGCACCATGGAGCCTGAAGAACATGGGCATCGGAGTGAAGGGACAATCCTTCCTGGGTGCCAAGCAAGGTGGGGCCTTCCAGAGTCCTTGAGGAACCAGAGGGTCCCCACACAGCCTACTGTGCCATGGATGGTTTCTTCCTTGCCCTGGTGCTTCTCAAATCTGGAGCCACGCACAATTTCCACAGAAATCACACTGGAAATCCTTGAGCCACACAGGTTGACTCATTTCCTAGTCTGCAGTGTGGATTAAGATCTGTCACTCCCAGCAGTGTCCTGGGGCAGCGGGTACACACGGAGCCAGGCCCCTCTGAGCTGTGGAGCCTCCTCCTAACCCACGTCCAGGTCCCCAAGCCTCAGGAGGTGCAGAGGAGGACTTGATGCCAGCACTGGCTCACAGCCCTTGCCCCTACTGGGGGGCTGGGCCAGGGACAGAGAAGCTCCGGTAGGAGGGGCAGCCACGCTCTGTCCTTGGTCTCTGATCCCGGGTGCCAGGGAGCAGGCACACAGTCAAGGGCTTCAAAGCCACATCCACACTGCTGGCCACTGTGGGTCCCACAGCCACCGACTTGTACCTGTCTCCAGCACAACTGCACAGTGGCAACATCCAGTAGTGGGTGTAAGAGGAGTGGCCATGAGTTATGGGTTCAGGGGAGAGGAGAGGGGACACTAGACATGGTGCCCCAGCAGAGGCTACCTGAGACCCCCCAGGGCACTGCACAGGGCTGGCCCTGGCCCCAAGGTGCAGCTGTGACACAGGGTGGGGTACCCAGCCCTCCCCGTGGGGACCTCTCACACCTCGCACCCTCCCGTCACCCCAGGTCCCTCCACAGTTCTGCCCCCCGCACACTGGCATTTGTCCTCCCTGTCATCGGGGACCTGCGGGGCTCCGGGGCCCACAAAGGCACTTCCAGCCTCTTGCTCTGGTGGACCATGTGCAGGAATGACCGGTTTGTCCCAGCTGGAGGTCAGAAATGACCGTGAACATCAGCTCTCAGGCACCCCATGGTGAGGACAGAATGGAGGACAGGCCCGGCCCTGGGACCCCACACCCGCCGGGCTCCAGGGCAGAGGGCACAGCATGTATCCTCCCGGAGCCACCGTGCACACCACAGCAGCGTCCCCACACCTGTGGAAAAGTGAGATGCTCTTCAGTGGCTGGCGCACTGCCCTGCGGGGTGCAGCTGCCGGAAGGGTGAGAAAGACAGTGCCATCCCCAGGGCTCATGGCACCTGGGCAAGCCAGAGCAGAAGGAGACATGGGCTTGACTCCGGCTGCGAGGCAGGGTGCATTCATTCCTAGTGTGGATGTTGACATTGAAGCCAGGGAAGGATGTGGAGAATTGTGTAGCGTGTGTGTGTCAGTGTGTGTGTGTGTGTGTGTGTGCATGCACACATGTGACTAGGGACTGTGCTACATCCCCAGCCTTTTTCTATTTTCTATTTTGAGACAGGTGTGGTCCAGTGCCGGAGGGTCCTGTGTGCAGTGGCCTTCAGGGTCCTCCCCTGTCACCAGCTGTCCCTGACAGGTGGGGGACCCTCCCAGGCCATCACCGTGGTGACCTCAGCCCTCTCTGCACATGTGGTGCGTGCTGTGTGGCACTGGAGTCCTCAGTTAGGGGTGCTCCTGCCCATCCCCTGACCCAGGGCCCTGACACGCTCACTGTCCCAGGAGAAGATGGGTGCTCAGAGGCATCTGAAATTTCATCAGGGAGCAGATGAGCTGTGGTCAGGAACTGGCTGTGGAGCCCCAGGGACACACTGCCCACTTGCTGCTGGATGGGGAGCTAGAGAGATGACGGGGGTACAGCTCGGGTGACCTCATCTCAGAGGCTCTGGCGGAACCTTTTGGTCCCTCCAGGCTCAGGGCAACAGCCTTCCCAGCAGCCCTTCTCCCTCCTCTTGGGAGACTTCTGTGCCACGGCTGTCTGCACCCACCGGGGCCTTCGGAAGTCAGCCCCACGCCAAGCTCTCAGCCAGCTTGGTGAGTGTGACTGAGGAGGGAGGCGCTGGCCTGCATGGGCACCGTGAGCTCATCTCTAGGGACAGACTCGATTCTTCCAACACTGCACTGCTAGCAACTGTGCTGTGGGCGGGCGGCCAAAGCGGGAGATCACCATGGGCGTCTACCCCTGGACAACAGGGCTGTGAGTGTGGGGGTGCACTGGGATGCAGGAGGCGAGGCAGCTGACCCACACTGGAGCAACCACCAGACTGCCTGTGTGCCCTCGGGGACCTGGACCTGGGGAGGGGGCCATAAGTCCATGGGCTAAGATGAAATGTGTCCCTTGGGCCCTGAACAGCAGGCGGTCCTGGCCGGAGACCCACACTGGCTGGTCAACCTGGGACTGGTAAGGACGGTACTGGGTGTCCCAGTCACTGTGTCTGTAGCTGCGGCAGGCAGCCCCACCATGGGCTCAGTGACTCCAACCAGGAGGCCCTGCACAAAGGTGTCAGTCCACACCGAGCCTTGACTGCCGGGCCAGGGTCACACAGCCCACTCTGGGCTGCCCATCTGTGCGGGCGCTGGCATCCGCGGCCAATGGGGTGGTGGTAGGAGCCAGTGGAGATGACACCACCACCACCCAGTCCTACGGGGAGGGTCAGGTCAGGTGGCGGCAGCCCTGTGGGGCTCCAGAGATCAGGGACCCGAAAAGGTAGGAGCCTGTGAGGCAGGAGCAGGTCCTCTGTGGCCACTGAGACCCACACTGGTGTCACTCAGCTTCTCACTGCTTCCCGGGGTCATGGCTGTGCAGGCTGGAGGCAGCAGGGCAGGACAGCCCGGCATCCCCAGGCTTCCAGCATGGTGCGGGGCCTGGCTGGGCCTGGGCAGAGGGGACGCTGCCTGCACGGGACCCAGGGTGTGAGCCCTAGCACCGAACAGTACAAGGAAGGTGTGAGCCCCTCCAGCACCTTGGGGAGTCTCCTCACAGCTCCTGGGTTCCACACAGCCATGGCCATGGCCACTGCCCAGCTGGGACTGAGGCCAGCAGAAAGCAGGTGCAGCCATACCTGGTCTCATGGCCACATCCTGGAGGGCGAGGGCTGGCTGGACCTGGATCACACAGGCTGAGCCAGGCTTTGGCTAAGAGCTGACCATGCACTGAGGCCTCAGCCAGCCACAGTTCTGAGCTCAGCACCCAGAGGCTCATTAGCTGTGATTAAGTATAATTACCAACATAATTACAGGTGCGTAATCGGGAATGGTGGCTCTCAGTTCCACCCCATCTCCCAGAACAGGCCTCTGCAGTGAGCACTGGGTCAGAAGGCCCCCTCTGAAAACTCAGGGCAGGGAAAGGGTCTGCTGCAGGAACCCTGAATCTGGCCACCCACCGGGAATGTCTGCTGCTGACTCGCCTTCTTGCTCCTGGGATGTCCCTTCATCCCACCAACATGCCCTGGGTGGCAGAGCCCAGGTGAGGACAGAGCCACTTCTGGAAGGCTTCTGGAAGGCTGGTAGTGTCTGCTGGGTGTGGTGTGGGGAGGAGATTCTGTGTGAGTGGTGTGATGACAAATTGAATTCGCTTTGGTCTATAAAGCCACATCTTAGTCACTTTCCTTGTGGCTGAGACGCAATGCCCCACACCCAAAACTTAAAGGAGCAGAGATCCATCTTTGGCTCATGGTTTCAGAAGTCTCACTTTCTGTGCAGCTGGCGGGATCCAAGGCAGGAAGGCAAGGTGGAAGGGTCTGGCGGAGGGTGCTGCTCAATGCATGGCAGACAGAAGTAGAGAGAAGGGAGGAGCAGGCAAAAGGAATGCGCCTTCCAGGCCACACCCTTCAGAGAAGAAGGCTGAGAGGGAAAGGGAAGGGAGTGATAGCACTTTATGCAGCCCCACAGCCTCACTGGTCCCTGGGACTCAGAGCCACACACAGCCCCTCATGGTGGATCAGTGGGTCCAAAGGTCTTCAGTCTCCTCATGGGTCAGCCCATGAGGTAGGGGCAGGAGGACTGCAGCTGGAGGGCAGGTGGAGGACTGTCCTTCCCAAGGGGGAAGCGCAGGCCAGTGTACATCCCCGTAGCCTCAAGGCTGGCCCTGGGTGCTGTCCATAACCACGGAAGAAGGCAGAATTACAGAATCATGAGGGGTATCTCAGTGGCTCTGTGTGGGAACCAGTTAGTTTCCATCCCTCCTTCATGCGTGCACAAAGCAAGAGATTGTGAATCCAAAACCAGGCCCCATAGTGTATCTTGACTTCCTTGCTGTGGAAGAATCAGCAACCTTGTGTGAGGACACTCAGAGCCCTGCTGAGGTCCACACCTCAGGGCCTGGGGCCACCTGCAAGAGCCACATGTGGGCACCATCTTGGAGATGGGTCCCCTCCTGGGCAGCCTCCAAGGGCTGACCCTGACCGCAGCTCCACCTGCAGCCACGTGGGCCGACCACTTGGAACTGCCTAAGTAGGAACTTAGATGATAGTGTCACAGCCAAACGGTTTGGAGGTGACACATTCTACAAGAGTAGCAAGGAACGTGCTGATTTGTGAAGCAGCTTCCTTAGCATGAACTCCTTTCCTTGTGGGATTAAAAACAACTGAGTCTTGCCCTGCAATGAACCCAAGTGTTGCTAATTAACTCTGGATTTCATTTATTCTCATTAGCAGAAGTGACAGGGATCAGTCAGTATGGGAACCCTACTTCCCAGAGGGGTAGCCTGAGAGGCAGTGCTGACACCTGACGCCCCCTTCTGGTCCTCCAGGGACGTTGTTCAAACTCATTCAGTATAGAAGATCTTCTGGGCCTGGGTAGGAGCTTGGGTTGAGTGTTTATATTAGTATAGTAAAGGATCTAGGAAGACCAACAATTTAAAAATAATAATGGCAAACAAACATGCTTTCAAAGGGAAAGACTTTTTCCTCTTCATTAGATAAAATTTTAATAATAGTAGCTTGGATTTATAGTTTTATAGATTTTTTAATAGGCATAATGTTATGTTTACTGGGTTTGGGTGTTGGGATTGCATTAGTCTTAAGAATATTCTAGAAGGCTTTCTGTGTTTTCTTGTCCAGCCTCTGGAATAATAGTTTAACCCATGGAGAGCTTATGAGTCTAGAGGATTAGACGGTGAATTTTGGATGTATTTTTTACTTTGGGTCACGTCGTTATCTGTTCAGATTTTCCTCCTGCCACTGAGCTCTGTTAACGACTGCTTTTGAATGGATAATAGGGCTGCGGAAGCAGCAGGGGCACCATGCGTTCTCTGCCCAGTTTTACCAATATCTGCCCTGTCGCCGAGGATCCGATCCCAGCACCCCAGAAGGATCAAGTGGGACAGAGACGCCTCACTGCCCGTTTCACCCACCCTGCACCCATTTCCCCACCCTGGATTACTTTGAAGCAAGTCCCAGACACCTTATTATTTTACCCTCAATTTTAGCACATTCACTGCGATGTAAGACGCTGTTATCCTAATAATTCCTCAATATCCCTGGAATTTGAATCTGTGTACAAATCTCCTGCTGCCTCGCAAAAGCCACGCAGGGTGCACAACCCCATCGCACGAGGTTATCATCGTCAGCATCACCATCATTGTTACTTTCTCTCCATCCCTGCTTGGAGTTTGTAGCCAAAGGGCCACACCTGTGGCACACACTGCTGCCTTCAGGTCCAATCTCCCAACTCCGCAGCCTTTGTCTTCTTTCTAGATCTGCGGAAGAAAACACACCGGGTCCACGTTCCCTGCTGGTTTTCCCGCAGACTCTTGTTTTCTCTATGCTTTTGTGGGCCAGAGGCAGGGTCAGCTGAGCTCCCCACACGGGCCCCTGGCCATGGAAGCCACGAAGGGAGGCACCTGCCCTGTCGTCCTCACTGCCCAGGGACCGCTCTGCAGAAAGGCTCTTCCTCCACAGCCATTGTGTAATCATTCAGCAATCTTTTAAATTTTTATTCTTCAGTCAACACACATGCCTGCATGCACACACACAGAAACACACACATACACACACACACACACACGGCCCCGTGAGGCACAGGCTCCTGCTGGGATTCACCAGTGAATCTCTCCTTGTCCTGGATCAGGCTCGGGGACATCCCCAGGCAGTGCTGCTGTCTGGAACAGGCTGCCACCCACTCTCCCCAGTAGCTAGGTGCCCAGGTGAGTGTATTCCAACTACTCAGAAAGGAGCAGGATGCTTCTTCCGTGGGTGCTTCTTAGAAGCAGCCTTGTTGTCTCCTAGCACCTTTGGCTCTTACTCATGCATGGAATGCAGAAAGGATCGCTGGAGGCCCAGCAGCTTTATTGGACTAGGTGGTCTCCTGAGAAAGGGTGGACATCAACACCGCCAAGTCCGTGGCTCGCTGAATGTCTGCTTGCCAGATTCAGCCTGAGCTGCCAACCTGAAGTTTGCTCTCACGTGAGACAGAAATAGATCTTCACTGTGCTTAGGAAACTGTGTGGGAGGGAGGGTGGGGCCTGGGTCTTCTACCATTTGCAGGTTCCAGTCCAGTCCATACCCTCCAAGGAAGGTGGCTGCTAACACTTCCCACCCCTGGAGCTGACCTCTGGTCTCTTCAAATGGCTGGGTGAGGCAATGGGGAGATGAACTCACTTTCTCCTTCCACATTCTCTCCAAGGATCCAGCCCACGGTGCCTTATTTCCAGCAAGGCAGGAGCCATGGTGTTCCAGACCCAGCTCCACTGTCAACATGCTCACGGTGTGACACACTGCACAGGCCGAGGTCTCCGGTCTCCAGGGCTGGAACATCAGCAGGCCTCAGCCTGGGCTGCCCCACCCCTGGGCCCCTCTTCCTGCCTGAAGCCCACTGTTTGCCTTTCTCCAACACGTCTGCTCCACACCCCAGGCCTAGCCCAGCGTTCTGGTACCCCTGGAGGGGGGAAGAGGTTACATGGGTCACATCCTCACCCTGTGAGGCTCCGCTCTGTTCCCCAGAAGGGCCGTAGACACCCCAGCCACCCTGCTTCCTGAGCATTTTAGCTGCAGGTGTCTGGAAACCCAGAAACCTCTAGTAAGGACACAGGTGCCCCAGGCCCCCAAGGCTTAGGCACCAGCCCTGCTGGGATGGTGGACGCTGCCACAGAGGAGGCCACACCCATGACCCTGATGTCCTTTGTGCCTGGCATGTGGCCCGGCTCTGCATTCCAGGCCTCAGCCAGCACTGTGTGCATTGCTCTGTGTTCTTCATCCGCACTGTGGGTAAAAGAAGAAGACACAGGAGGGGGACAGGATGGACAGGAAGCAGGGAGCGGGGAGCCATTTGCCTTCCTCCTGCACATACAGAACCGAGCTGCAGGGCCAGTGCCATCACTCTCTTTTGTGCACTCTGGGCGCGGGGTGAGCAGGCCACACCGCACCTGCACACAGGGTCCACCTGGGGACCAGCGGGAGGGAGACGGGCCTTGGCCCAATCCCGGCCGCATGTCCTGGAACAGGAGAATTCGCAGGACCACAGCAGGTGGGAGCCCTCCCAGCACAGCCATCTGTCCAGGCCGCTGTGCTGGTACTGAAGGCCCATGACTCTGCCCCTCCGCTGTCCATAGCCTGACAAGCAGATACCGCATCGGCTGAATAACCTGAATGCCACCCCTGCACCCCTGAATATCTTCTCAAGCTGGAGGAATGCACCTAATCGGTTTTGTCCCCGGGGGACACGGGCTCCCAAGCTGTCTGCACAGTCCCACCTGTGTGCCCTGCAGGTGTGGCAGCAGCAAGTCTGGTCTCGGCTCCTGCATGCCTCCTGGGGGCTGGCACCTCCACCCCACACCTGAGCCAAGACCCCAGAGCCTGCCCCACCCACTCCTTGATCTCCCCCACTCAGGCAGCCAGATCCCCCACCTCGCTGGGCCAGTTACCCTGTCCTGGGTCGCCTGTGGGTATTTGTCAGTGGGGGCACTGAGGTGTTTGTCCACCCAGGTGTCTGAGTGCCCCGCCAGAACCTGAGCTCCCCGGGCTGAGGGAGAGAGGATTTTGTCTTATAACCAGTGACCCCAGGACTAACTCACAAAAGCTCTCCATACTTGTTCGTTGAGTGACTTGCAGATGCAAAAACCTAAATCAGTACCAAATGTGCCCTGGGCATGGGGAGGCGGTGAGGACGGACTCCTGGATCACCTTGTCCACAAGGATCATGAGGGGAGTTCAGATGACCAGCTTCCCATAGAGCTGTCACCAAGGTGTCCCTGAGGAGGCAGCTAAAGCTGAAAAAGCAGAAATACCTGAAGAACATTCTGGAAAAAGGCTGTGTGTGTCGAAGGGCCTGTGGCTAGAGCCTATGGGTAGGGTAGGGCCCAGGAGACCCCAGCAGGGTCTGGCAGAGGTTGGGAAGAAGACAGAAGCAGGGCTCTGCTTGAGTAGGTAGAACTCTCAGTCCTAGGCCCCAGCTGTAGATCCAGCATGGGACCCTGCAGGCTCCAGGCCAGCTGAGCTGCTGTCACTGTTTGTGGGAGGGACAGGAAGGCTTCCGGGTGGATGTGCCAGGTACTGGTCACTCTCCTGTGTGGCTCATAGCGAGGGGGCGTAGTCCATGGTCCAGGCTGCAGGGCAGGAGCACATGGCAGGGAGGGCCTGGCCCGAGGCAGCCAGGAAGCAGGGAGGAGCCAACAGGACACCCACTTCCCCTTCTGGGTCACACCCAATGACCTCCAACAGCCAGGCCCCACCCCGGTGGCCTGGTCAGCTGAGTCCACTACAGAGCACCGCACCCCATGGTCCCATCACTTCCTGCACACAGGAGACTCTGAGGACGTCTCAGGTCCAAACTGTACAACCAGAGATGCAGGGGTGCAGGGCTGGTGTCCAGGCTGCAGGCAAACAAGTCATGGATATGTAAAGCTGCAGGAAGGGACACCATTGTCACCATGGCCCTAGAGACCTCCAAGCAGAAGGAAGGCCGGGAGAGGGCAGCAGTGGGAGACCAGGAACAGGGAGATGGGGAAATTGAGGCATAGAGCATCTCAGGAAGTATGAAGCCTCCCAAGTGCACAAAACATCAGGGGATCCTGAGCCAGGTGAGAGCCAGAGGTGACCGCTGGGTGGACAGAGGTGAGGTCATAGCCCTGGGGTTCCCACAGTGTTGCTTGGAGGGGAGCAGGACACCCTGGCAGGAAGGACCCGGGACAGCAGGTGCCTGGCCTGTGGCGGGCAGGGCCGGAAGCTGCCAGGCCACCTCTCTCTCCCTTATCCCCACTTCTTTCTGCTGGTGGTTCTGGGCCTAGGCACGGGGCTCTCTGGCAGCTTTGGGGGTACCCCTGACGTGTCTTTCGCGGCCTTGTCTGGAAGACCCTGGCCCGGTCACTCCACAGTGTGCACACGTGCTGTGGCTGGAAAGGCTCCCTGGGATGGGGGCTAATCTGCTGAGTGTCTGTGTCCCCTCAGTCAGTTCTGAGTGCCCAGTGGATGGACAGATGCAGGAGTCAGAGATAATATTTCTGCCTGATGGTTAAGCCAAGAGAAGAAAGGCAGGGTGAAAGAATTAAATACACCCCAGATGCAAGCTCAGATTGGTCTGTGCTCCAGTGTGTCTGCATGGACACACCCCAGGTGGAACCGGGGAAACTGAGTCACGCCATGTATGAGGGAGGTGTGCATGAGTTAGGTCGCCTGGGCCTCCCTGGACTCTGCTCCTAGCTGCAATGCTCCTGCCCAGCCTGCCCTTCTTCCTGGCCTTGGTGCCCCCGCCTTGTGTAGACATGGCCCTGGGGTCCCCGACTGCGTCTCCTATCCTCTTCCTCCTACCTCTGTTCCTCATCTGCCTGCTCCAGGCTACCCTGGGTGCTCTTTGGGCTCCCCAGCTTTTCCTGCCCTGTCGCCCTCTACTCTGTCCTCTCTGGAGTGGACCCCAGTACACAGATTGCTTAGTTTTCAAAATTTCTAAGCCAGGTATAGTGGTGACACCCAGCACCGCAGTACTCCGAAGGCTGGGGCAGTAGGATCACAAGTTCAAGCCCAGCCTGGGCAACCTAATGACTTCATGAGACCCTGTCTGAAAATTAAAAAAAAAAAAAAAAAATTGCTGGGGATGCAGCTCAGTGTGAGGGCCATGGGTTCAAACCTCTCTCAAAGACTTCATTTTTTTTAAAGGGTAGTTTTAGACTGGTGGTATGATGGAAAGGCAGGTCAGGGATTTCCTACGCTGCTCAGCCTCTCACTGTCTCCACCCCACCAGAAAGCATCTTTGTGATCAGTGACCCACATCCGGTGTAGGACACACATGCTGCCTTTGAGGACCCCAGAGAGCCACTCACTGCCCATGGCCCAGGCTCCGGCTGTCAGGCACTGACCCTCCCAGCCTCTGGTGGCCACCAGGGTCCCTCTGTCTCCACAGCGTGGCCTTGTGTCTGCTTCGCATCGGCCGCCCTGGCCTAGCACCTGCACCCACATCCTGTTGGGATGGGGCATCCCTGCCCCTCCATGGGCACTGCCCCCAGGTTGGGCCCCACACCACAGAGCTGTGGGAGGTGGCCAGGAGCCACCTGCTCTCCTGGCTGCCGGGGACACCTCAGGCCTGGTCCTGCAAGTCCTTGCAGAGGGGCCTGGCTCCCAGGTTCTTGTCCTTGCCAAGTCCGGGGAAATATCAAACAAGGAGGAAATCTCTGCCTATTTTTCAAAAGCAAAACTTGTCGAGTGGTCTTTGATCCACGATGTAATTAGCATGAGTGAGAGATGGAGCGGATATTTGTCTGGCAGCATTAATTTAGATCCTGGCCAAACTTCTCCCTCATCGATGTTCATTGTAGCAGGGCCCTTGGCGGGACTGGAAGCCCAAGGGGGCTGGGGGTCTGCCCGGGTCAGCGACTGCTGGAGCCTGGCTCAGGCTCCCTGTGCACCCCACGCCCACACCTGCACCTGGCTGGAAGCATCAGCCCTGGGGCCGTCCTGCTGGTGTTCAGCCAGAGTTGCCGCTCAGATTTGTACCTGTACCGTTCGCCTGCTCTCTTTCCCTGCAGTTTCAGGATTTGCTGTGATTTGTCCCATAGTGTGAACAGACAACAATTTCACAACTAAAGTTGCAAAGTTAAATATGTGCTCCGGGATGAAAGGAAAAGCTCTCACTCCCTCACTGTCTCTGTCTTGCTCCTTGTCTATCTGTACTCTCTCTCTCTCTCTCTCTCTCTCTCTCTCTCTCTCTCTCTCTCTC
>NW_022900924.1:22297471-22356548 GCF_012274545.1 Fukomys damarensis
GCTCTCTCTCCCTCTCTGTCTCTGTCTTGCTCCTTGTCTCTCTGTACTCTCTCTCTCTCTCTCTCTCTCTCTCTCTCTCTCTCTCTCTCTCTCTCCCCCTTACTGGAAATTAAACCCAGGGAGCACTTAACTACATTCTCAGCCCTCTTCAACTTTTATTTTGAAGCAGGGTCTTGCTAAGTTGTCCAGACTGGGCTTGCATTTGTGATCCCCCTGCCTCAGCCTCCCAGAGTGTTGGGACCACAGGTGTGTGCCAACATGCCTAGCTGAAAGACTGTCTGCTCCCTACCTACCATGTTAGTCGGCTGGAGTTATGGAAGCAAAGCGTAGCAGAGCAGCACGGACTGCGAAGCTTGGGCCCAGACCCCCCCTTTCCATGTTCCGCAGGCCTGGAGGCCTCAAAGCATCCTGGCCATCCCCTCCTTGTGTGGGCACAGCTGGGGCTGAGCTTGGGGCTGGAGCCTGAGCCTCATCTGCCTCCCAAAAGGTCTTGTTTCCAGATGCGGCCAAGACTCCCAGGCTGGCACCGAGCCTGGAACCTTGTCGACCGCCTGCTGGGCTGTGAGCATCACCAAGGCGCAGCTGGTCCCAAGCACAGTGAACCCTCGGGTCCCACCCAGCTGGCCACAGTGTGACCCAGGGGCCTGGGCATCGCAGAGGGGACCACAGATTCTCAGGACCACAGCAGCTGTTCGAGCCCCGGAGTTGCCCTGGGGCTGCCTCTGTCCAGGTCCCGGCCTGCTCCAACTGAGCCACAGGGCTCGGGCTCCTCAGAGTCCAGGCTGTCCTGGGCCCCTCCCTATGCGGCAACCCCCTCATATCCTGGCCGTCTTCAGGGACGGGGTCAGCTGCTCCTCTGGAGGACGGAACAAGAGGCAGCTCAGGACAGATTCCAGGCCAGGCCCAGGCTCAGGGAGGACTCAGTGAAAAAGCCAGGCGTGGGAAAGGAGAGAAATCCAACTTTCCTGAGATCTGGGGACACAAACAACCACAGCGGGAGATGGGCTGGCAGGAGATGGTGCGGGGTCAGTGACTTCCCTTATTCAGTAACTGATGGGGCTGCTTGCTCTCCACAGTCGGTTCTGACTCAACCTCTTATCTAAAGCATGCATAAAGGCCTTCAAGACCCAGGCAGCTGCCCCAGCTGAAGCACCCGGTTCCAGCACCTGGGCCACATCAGCAAACAGGAGCAGTGCTGCCCAGGTCCAGACCCAAGCCACTGTGCCCGGGACAGAGACGTGTGCAAGAGAAAGGACAGCCATGGCTTGGGGGTGTGCACACCTGTGAACATGATTGAGCTTGTTCGGTGACACGTGTGTGAGTGAACAGACAGGGAAGAGCCCTGCACGTACACCTGTGTACGTATGCATAAGCACATGTGCACATGTGGGCAGTGCATACGTGTGTATGAGAGTACACGTGTGTGAGTGGGGGGGATGTGTCTGTGTATGTTCACATAACTCCGTGTGTATCCGTGGGTGTCTGAGCGCAGGTATGTGTGAGCGTGTGAGTGTGCATGAAGGTGCCCTCGGGATCGCTGTCCCCTCACCTGCTCCCTCGGGTGCCTGGCTCTGTCCTTTACAGCAAGGGGGGCAGACCCCGCCGACACCACACGAACACCTGGATAGGAGAGGGGTGCAGGAGCAAGGGGTCTGCTGTCACCAGGGGAGCACAGGGTGGCAGGTAGTGTGGGGCAGGGCACGGGGCAGACCAGGCGCCCGCTGCCACCCTGAGGCCACAATAATAATAATTCATCCTGTAATAAAAAGAGTCAGGCCTGCTGCAGATTCTACGAGATGGTAGAGCTGTATTCAAAAATGAGCTGAGGACAGGGGGTGGGGGGCGCTCTCCATTGTCAAAAAGAAATGGTTGGTAAGACTTTGATTTTTTTTTTTCCTTTATAAAAGCAGTAGCTACTTTCAAAGCCAGGAGAGGGGAAAAAAAATTAACACAAAGAAAGGAATAGCAGCAGCAGGGTGTTGCCTTGCTCTGTGCCCTTTAAAACTCCTACTTTGGGGTCTGCTGTTAATTCCCCCTTTCTCTTGTTCTGCAGGAGGTTTTGAAAACCACACACCACACACACCTCCTGGCATCATCTCACGGGGCGTGGGCTGGCAGGGATCCCTGCTGTCCCACGCACCCTCGTCTGCCCCCACCCGCTCTCATGGGTAGAGTCCCCCTGTGTGGATACTGATGCCTCCCCACACTGCCTCGGCCTGTGGTGGGGACACGCGCGGTGCCCAGGCCAAAGCCCTGAATATCAGTGGATGCCCTGAGCCCTGCAGCATCCTAAGCACAAACCTCTGTGCCAGCCTCACCTCTGCCCACGTCTTCCCAGCCCACTTCAAAGGGTGCGGTGCACGTGGAAAGAGCTTCTTGGAGGCAGAAACGGCCACAGCTACACAATTATCCCAGCAACTGCACACTGTGTTTTAAGGGAGGCAGAGGCCCTGGCTCAGGTCTGGGGGACTTTCAAGATGAACATCTAAACCCAGGTTTAGAGACAGGCGCATCAGAGGTCAGGTGGTCCTGACGCGCCCAGCCTGCTCTGCGCTCCTTGAAGTAGATCCAACCCATGAGGGGTAGGGCTCAGCCACTCACCCGGCCGCTGTAGGACGAAGGCAACCAGATGCCACACTAATGAACCACCGGGTTTGGAGCTGCGCACACTGGCGAGTGTCTCAGCTCAGAGCCTCCGACAACAATGACAAGCTCTGTGACTGCCACTGGCCACCTCCCACTCCTAGGCTCCTCCCTCGAGTTCCGCCTGCAGCCTGGCTTTGTCCAGCACCTGTGCCAGCCCAGTTAGAGGGGCTCCCGGGAGCCCGTGGCGGCCCAGAGCTGGAGAAGCCGACTGCGTGGGGCCAAGGATACCTGCGGTGGGCAGAAGCACATGGCTGTGCACAGACCGAAGCCACCAGTCACACAAGTGTGAGTCAGGGCGGCCCTTCCACCTGACCCCTGAAGAGCAGGTAGAGACTGCCCAACAGATAGGGTCCAGCGGCCTCGCTCCCGCCTCCCGCCTGCGCACCACAGGCCCTGGGGACTCCGACCTGTCTCTGCCACCCCTGAGGACCCACCTTCCAGCCAGAGCTGCCAAGTGGCCACAGTTTCTCTTCCGGACTCGCTGCTTCGAGGTTTAGCTCGGGATTTGAAATTTCTAATTACTCTTTTTTCACACCTGAATGGCTCGTTATTAAAGGGCCACTTCGAGGCACCGGTGCCCAGGGATGGTGTTGACAGCCACTCCAGGAAGCAGGGCCATCAGCCAGCCGGAGGTGGCGGCAGCAGAGAGAGGGAAAGGTGCAGAGAGGGCCTGGCCCTCCACCGGGGCAGACACTTACAGGTCTCCCGACATGGTCACTGAGTGTGGCCCTGGGACATGGTTCACAACAGGCAGCCAAACCCGGGGGATTGTGGGAAGGAAACCTGCACACACCAGGAGAAGCTGAGCTGTCCGCTTCGGCGTGGCAGAAGGAGAGAAAATAGGGGGGTGCGCGTGTGTGCGTGTGTATACACATGTGTGCACGACATGTATATGAGTGAATACATGTGTTGTATGTGCATGGTCAGGAGTGCACCTATGTGTGTGCATAAGTGTGAGTGCCTGTGTGTGTGCCCATGCAAGTTTGTGGACATGTGTGTGCACACCCTGTGTGCAGGTGACCACTCTGCCCACAGCCAGGACAGGACAGAGCAGCGAGCCCCTATGCTGGGAGGATTATTCACTCCAGGTGCTTGTCTGGGTCGGGCATCCTTGCCCTGGAGCAGGTCCACCGCGGCCGGTTTCCTGGTGAACAGGGCACGGGCCATCAACATCAAGCACACACGTAAACCACAAATGACTTCGTTTACCGAAAGAAGAAGCCCTCATTTAAATCAATAGGCAAACAGCTCTGGGAATAGAAGCATAAACAGAAACCCAATCTGTGAATATAAATAAATAAGGAATAAACCCTACAAAGATTAACCAGGCCTTGCGGCACTCAGAACTCTGCATGGGATCTGGCGGGCCAACCCAGGGGTGCGTGAGCGGGCCTGGACAGTCCATTCCAGGACGAAGTACCAGCGTGCCCTGGGGCATGAATGCTGAGTGTGCTGTGGAAACTTCTCCCTGGTGGCTCTGGGGCATATTCCTGAAACACAAAATGAACCGGAGGGGAAATCACTGAGTGGGGTCGGGGTGGGTTCAGCACTTTTGCCATGGTCCCAGTAGGAGAAGGATCTGGATCCGGAGTCACCGAGGCTGGCATCCAGTAGGGAGGCAGCATCAGCATTGGGGGACAGGGCCAGGCCAGGGCTGTGGTCCACATGAACTCAGTTGCAGGCCTGCTGGTCTGCACTGGAGGTAACTGTGGACAGGAGCCTCCTGCATGACGCATCTAGGGAACGAGCCGTCCCACAGGAGGAGGCCCAGGCCAGGCAGGGGCAGAGGCTGGTGTGTGGGAGACTCGGGAGCGGATGTCACCCTCAGAGCTCCGTGGAGGGGCTGCTGGGGAAGGAGGAGCCCCACAATCTCAAGGATAGTGGCATAAGCGGCCAGGGCTCCCAGGCAGCAATCAGGATGGGAGCCAGGTCCAGGGCGAAGCTCGTCCCCGCCACAGGCACAGGCGAGGGCCCTGGGGGCCCAGGGCAGGAGCACGGTGTGTGATGCCTCTGGGCAGCGATGGTCTCAGAGAGGCCTGGGAGTTTGGGGTGCTTGGCTGATGATCCCTCTTCCCCTACGGCCAGAAAATGGGATAATGGGAGTTATTGGTGGCCAGAGTCCACGCAGACTGCAAGCAGCTGCCCAGAGCAGCGGGTCAGCCTGCTGGTCCCAAGGACACACCATCCCTGCGGGGAGGGCAGCAGGGGATATCGTGACCCTGTGTCCTTTGCAGCTGCAGGTGGGGAAAAGGCCTTCTCTTCACTTGGGAAACAGACTTTCTGAGAGCGGACAGCACGGAGGGCTCAGGGCATGGATGTGACTGCAAATTCCACCTCTGAAAAGAAGCCAGCATCAGACCCAGGAAAGGAAAAGGCATTTTTTGACAGAACTGAATGTTAGACACTTTAATTTGGAAAATATTTTAGAGCATGGATTTCCTTGGGGACCCCTAAGAGGTAACAGAGAGACTGGCCCGGAACATCTCCCTATGTTCTGAAGCTGGGTGGGATGCTTTCATCACTAATTGGATTGTGGCTGGGTTGGTGAAGAATGCACTGAGGTCCCCTCTGCAAGCAAGTGTGTGTGTGTGTGTGTGTGTGTGTGTGTGTGTGTGTGTGTGTGTGCATACTCCTCACTGTTCTTTCTCTTTCTCTCTTTGGAGAAAGCATCTGGCCCAACTTTATTATTCACTAAACATTTTGTCTCATACATTAACTGTGCTGGTAAAATGTTTTCAACATTCTCCAAGGAGAGAGACGAACGCAGTCCTGCCTGTCTCCAGCCTGCTACCCCACTCGCTGCTCCTGCTGCCATCCTGCCCTTCTCTCCCATGAGGGACCAGGAAAAGAGCAAGGGTCTCCGCCTGGATGCAATGCCATGGAGGGTTCCAGCTCTCACAGGGCCAGTATCACAAGACTCAGTTTCCCACAGGAAAAAGAGAGAGAGACAAAGGAAAAGGACAAAGTTCTGTGAGCAGCAGCGAGGAGAGGGAAGCCAGGGCCTCCCATCGTCACCACTGCGACCCTTTGGCTCCTGTGCCACCCTTCGAAATCTGCAGGGGCATCGTGGCAGGGACGCACTCTTCCATCTGGACCCAAACAGAAAGGCCCGGTGCACACAGGGTGTACACAGGGACATCCGCTCTCTGGGCCACAGCCACCTGACGGTGCCATGGGAGAAGTCACCTATGCAAGTTGAGTGGCACCTGCCCTGCGGGAGGAGCCCAGCTCTGGACCAATGGTCAGGCACTTTTCTCTCCACACACCTGTGCAGGGCATGCACACGGCCTGGAGGTGGAAGGGAAAAGCCCAGGTTCAGACAGAGGTGTGAAACCAAGAGTGTGCCAGAGAAGTGAGCCCGGCCAGGAGACGGTGACTCTCACTCACAAGCACCTGGGTCCCAGCGCCTGGAGGGACGCTGTGTCAGCCGGCTCTAGTCCTGGAGCCAAGTGGGCACTCGACACAGAAAGCGAAAGGTTCGTCTGGGCTCATAGCGGGGCTCCAGGCAGCCTGGCAGGACGGGTGCTTACATTGGGCGAACCCTGCCTCCCCAGCCAGGCCACACTGCAGAGGCTGGACAGGCGCCAAGGGCCTCAGCACCCTTCAAAGGCACCGGCCCGGGTCCCAGGCCCTAAGGTGGGTGCCTCAGTGGAGTCACCCCCACCTCCAGGGGGACAGCAGGGGACCCTGGGCACCAAGTCACAGCTGGACAGGAGTGAGCGACGGCCTTGTGGTGCTTGTAGCTCACAACCCTGCACTGAGTATTTCAGAATGGCTGGAAGCAAGGAATCTGAGTGCTCCCAACATACATGATAAGACTCCAGGCAGTAGATGTGCTGATCAGACCTGCCTCAGGGCTTCTGCACATGCTGTGCAACCCCCCCACACACACACCCTGTACATGTTATCCAAGGACCGAGACAAATGTCCATGTCCACTCTCAAAGGGCAGCCAGGACGGGGGCTCTGCTGGGGGGATTGCTCCAGGGTTGGGTAGCACTGGTCCTGTGCCAGGTGCTTGGCAACATTTGGTGAATAGGTGAATGTGTAAATGCATGAGTGGAGTTGTAATTTATAAGTTGGGTTTGTGCACACAGTGTGGCCAAGCGGGCAGATTAGAAGCTCTTTTTCAGGGTACAAGAAAGGGAAGCTGCACAGAGGACTTCCGTGAGCCCCTCACCTGCAGAAAGCCAGATCAAGGCCCCTGCTTGAGGCCTCTCCTGTGTCACCAAGACTGGGGTTTCGCACTTTGGTGTTGGCCCGCCATCGATTTTCCAAGAGACTGTAGGTGGGATTCTGGCTGTGTTCAATGTTCCTGACTAGAGAGCAAGCCCACACGTGGTCTCAGTCTCAAAGCCAAGTCTCAGCATGCATGTGCTGCGGCTCACCAAGGAGGAGGACAGCTCTCTCAGGATCTTGAGGGTGCATACATTCAGCACTCCTGGGTTCAAATGAGGGCAACACATACACCCACTCAGACACAGCTGTACAACCAGGCACAGTGGTACACACCTATTATCCTGGCACTCTGGGAGGCTGAGGCAGGAGGATCCCAAGTTTGGGCCCAGCCTGGGTAACTTGTGAACTTAGTGAGACCCTGCCTCAAAATTAAAACACACTCAGTGCAAAGGCCCTGCCTTCAATCCTCAGCACTTCAAAAACTAACAAGTTAAAAAAAGGCTAAAACGCAAACCCCCACATCTTCCATCTGGAAAGGGGATGTAAGTCTTGTAGATTAGCCTGACCCCATGGTGCCAGAGAACCCCGCAGTCAGGCTCCAGTCCCTACCTGCCGAGCATGCAACACAGGCCTGAGAAAAAAACACACTAAGAGACAGAAATAGGAGAGAGAGCCGGGCCAGGACGACCAAGGCCACAGCAACTGACAGAGGTGCTGGCCGGTCCCAGGCACTGATTTTTATGGGCAGCCAACTTGGTAAATGTGAGCCATTTGTGGTTTCTACAGAAATGAATGTGAACAAGGCTCATAAAGGACAAGACAAAGCATCCTCCAGTTAGGGACAGAGTAGACAAAATGTATGGTTGTCTTTAGAACGCTGTCCTTCTCGTCTGAAGGTTTAGTGGTGGGAACGGGGTTTGGGTGTGAGTTACTCTGACCCTGGCTCATGGGCTCCGGCCGGACTCACTCCTGTAAACAGCCAGCCGGGGGTTCGCTCCTCACAGCCTGCTCAGGGCATTCGCCATCAGTACTGTGGACCCCTGCACGTGGACCCCTCGGAGCCAGCCCTTCCCTCTGCTCAGAGGGTCTGGGGGAGCTGGGGTCACCCCCTTCCTATAAGCCAGGGCCCAGCAGTGGCCCGCCCGGCCCACCCTCTGTGCTGGTCCTGTACCAGGCTGAGGGGCCCAGGCACAGCGCGACCACCTCTTGAGGAGCTGTCACCACTCCAGCGGACAAGAGGGCCCGGCCCAACAGGACGGGACAGTGCTGCTGCTGCTGCAGTGGCGGCGGTGGCTCTGCTGGGTCCCTGGCAGAGGAGAGGCTGAGGTCGCTCCTGCCTCTAGGGCAGGGCCCCGGGGCCACTGGACTCTTAACACCAGCCCAAGCTTTTCACTTGCATTCTCTGTGCTGAGCCATGTGGGTGCTGCTGCACCCATTTCCAAGGGTGACCAAATAAAGCTCCAGAGGTTGGTGGCTTCAAACTGTGGACCTTCATTCTCTCAGGTCTGAAGTCACAGAGCTGACAGAGCTGGGCCCCGGGACAGGAGAGGCCTTGGTCTGCGCCTCAGTGCTCTCTGTGGCCTAAAGGTGCACGCTGTGGTCTCTGCCCATCTTCTCCCGCTTTCTCCCCCGTTCTCTGTGCCCAAACTGCCCGCTTCTTACAGGACGCCGGCCATGGCCCTCCAGCCTCTCTTCATCCGCCTTCAGTGAGCTCATTTCAGTCCATCCCCAAAGCCCTGGTTCCAAGTAAGTCCCAGGCGAGGCTCTGGCAGACCTGACACACGACCTATGCAGTGATGACCCCTGTTCGTAGAGCGGGGGAGGAGAGCAGGTGTCATAGCCCTTGCTCCTTGCTTGGGGATGTGAAGGGTGGGCTGAGGCCCCACATCTTCTGCAGACAGGGACATTCCCGGCTTGGGGCCTGGGGACCCCGCCAGGCAGGGAAGGCCAGGGTGCTGATGCGGGTTGGGGGGTCAGCTAGAGCCTCCTATGGGAGCTGACTGCTGCCACTGTGCTGCTGCCGGTCACCCACACACGCACATGCGTCCAGCGACACACGCAGCAGTGGAGGGGTGGCAGGACCAGCATGTTCTCTAGACTCATCCCCTGTGAAAGCAGCTCTGCGGCCAGGTCCCCAATGTCCCATAGCAGCTCCACAGGGGCCGTTTCTGGCGTCTCCCATCTCCTCGGAGGAAAGCTAGCAGTCCTCTAATGGGGCCACAGATGTGGCTGTGAGCACCAGGAGCTGAGAGCTGGCGTTCCCACAACCCGAGCAGTGACGCAGCCTTTTAGGAGCATCTCCCCACCCGGGCCCCGATTTGTAATCTTTGCCTCTGGAGCAGCCTCACTGTGCGCTCCAGCAGAGCCACTGAACCTTCTCTTCCCTCGCAGAATGCACCGAATGCTTTTAAGATCCCAGCATCGCCGAGCAGGTCATGCTGGAATCGCAGGGCCGCTTGCCAACCTTGGCAGACAGCACTGCATGTCACACCATTCTAAGAGTGGCACACACTGTTCAACTTTCAGAAAAACCACTGAGTGGGTCCCCAAGCTATGGGACAGGAAGACAAAGTTCAGAGCCCATAGGAGCATCATGTGGTCAGACACTGGAGAGCTGCAGCCCTCGAGCTGAGGATCGCTAGATCTGCCCGTCTATGTCTGCAGTACACGACCACTGCTTCACCGCTGGCAGCTGGTGCCAGGACGTGACACATCTTCCTCCTTTTTACAGCCTGTCCCTTCCTGCCCCGCCTCTCTCCTCCATCTCCTGGTCTCCTTCCCTTTGCGAAAGACCTACGTCCCTGTTTCCTAGTGGCTCTCTTTTATTTGCTCTTCAACTTTAGGTTTCTCATACAGGAGAAACCACACAATATTGAAGCCTGTGGGTCCGATTTACTCTCTTAATAATATGGATTCAATGTGCATCCCTTTATTACCAATGACTCTGACTTGTCCTTCTTTGGGGCAGAGTAGCACTTCATTACAGCCCAGCCATTCCCCTTCTAGGTGTCTTCCTCAAAGAGTGAAAGACGTCATAGTATAGTAATCTGTGCACACCATGCTTGGAGCAGCACAACTCACAATAGCCAAGTCTTACAAGCTGCCTGTATGCCCGTCAACAAATGAGTGGAGAAAAAAAATGTGAGGTTTACTTTTAGTGCCCAGTCACAGTGACAAGAAACTGACAAAATGGCCATTTGGCCAAGGCCACAGCAATATTGACTGCCCGTAGCTGGGACTAGAAGGCTGAAGTGAGGTGAAAGTTTGATGAGAACTGGTGTGTCTGGCAGCCTGAGCGTCTCCCCATGAAACACACACTGCTCACAAAGGGGCAGGTGTTCGTGTGTACATAACCAGCCTGGCTGCCTGCTGGGGGACGCAGAGCCGAGCCTTTAGAACACCGAGCGAGCACTCCCTGGTCTGGGTGGAAGATGTCTGGGGCTGAGCCTGCTCTCACCCCTTGTTGAGATTAAAGGGGTGGGTGTGCGGGACGGGGCCCAGGACAAGAGAGGCTATGGAAGGACGCCTTGGACTTATTCCCACAAGGAGCAGCCTTGGGCAGGATGGAGCCAGCCACCACCTCCGGATGCTCACCAAGAACACCTTCTTCTCCAAGACAGTGACAGACCTGAAAGCTTTTATTTTTGTGCTTTGAACTGCCCACAGTGTTCATTATAGCCTGGACAAACAGTGGCTATTTTCAGAATGAGCTGATAAAGTCATCAGAGCTACCTGAACTTGACTCTAAGCTCCCTAATCACAACCCCACGGGGGTCATAACGTGGTTGTCAGATGTTGCGTAGCTTCAGAAAATGACATGGAGTGCAGGTAACAGGCTTTTCTTTGAGAATAGTCCACACCAAGAGGCAGAACCACCCTGGGTGGTGGAAACAGAGCTAGATGCTTTTATCTTCTCTCTACCCAATCAGGCAATGATTCCAGAGAACATGAAATCATTCTGTTGGATCTCACTTCTAATTCAGTTTCCGCCCCCTTCCATCTTCAAATTACATTCTCAAGTTACACTGCAGTGTTTCACAGCGTTCATGAACATCTATGAAGCACTGAACTCATTCATGTATTTAAAATATATTTACTGAATTCCCACTCTGCCCCTGGAGCAGATGGGCCATACGGGAAACTTTAGTGAACAAAATGAGGGGCTTTCTGGAGGCTACAAGTCAGTAGGAAGAAGCAGGAGCTGGATAGGACAGCAGATGGGGGCATCAGTCAGTGCATATAGGAAATGCCCCAGGCGTAGAGATGAGCAACTGTCCCTAAGGGACTCACGGCTCCTTGGAGCTGAAGAAACTAATAACCAGGGTGATAATGATGGTGATGGTGGTGACAATGACGGTGGTGGTGGTGATGGTGATTCCAAAGGAATTTAAGAAAAAACAAAATGGAATAAATAAACCTTGTTCCAGTCAGGCATGGCAGCACATGCCTATAGTTCAAACTACTCAGGAGGCTGAGGTGGGAGGATTGCTTGAGCCCAGGAGTTCAAGACAATGAGGACAATATGGTGAGATCCCCATCTTTTAAAAATTAATAAATAAATGAAATTTGCTTATCTCAATTTTAAAAGAAGATACAGAAAATAAACAATGCAAATAGAAAACAGCCTGAGCTGGGGATTTCACTTAGTTGTTCCAACACCTGCCTCGCAAGCACAAGGACCTGAGTTCGATCCCCAGTACCAAAAAAAAAAAGAAAGAAAGAAAGAAAAGAAAATAGCCTGAGCATGTAATGACATCATGAGCTAATAAACACCACTCAGTAGATTCCCTGTGAAAGATGAAGGGTGCACATTTGTACAGATAGAAACTCAGCCATATGCTATTTACAAAGGACACATTGATAATACAAAAATTTTGAAAGGAAAGGGATATAAAAAGAATGCAATATTATTAATAGACAAAAAGTTAAAGGCCAGATAAGAGTGTTTCCAATTATGAAAGGTAAAACTATTAAGAAAATCTGATATCACAAGCCCCCCCCAATTAGGAGCCAGTCTTACATACAAATATAAATATAAATTCCCAGATAAAATTTTTGTGGACTAAGTTCAGGAGCACACAAAATGGGGACTATACCATGTCAAAGGTGAATGTGCCCCAGAAGTCTTTAAGATGATCAAAAAATAAATGAAAACAAAGAAACTATAGAAGAATTGAGCACTTCAAAAACCCATACTTCTAAGACAAGTACATAGAAACTCGAAGGTAGAAAGCACAGGGAGTGAAATGGAGCAGCTAATGGATATGTGGACAAGCAGGTGGGACACAATGGAAGGAAGAGCTGTGGGCTCAGGTAAGGCTGGGTGTGGGCTTCCAGGCACCACAGACCTCTGGAGGTCGCCCAGTGGCAGAGCAGGAATGGCAGGATGGCACCCATTCTCCAGGCGTTCCCTTTGTGTGGCTGCCCGCTGCATCTTGGCTCCTCCCAACCTGGGCAGGGAGAACAGAGGACCACAGACAGGACCTATGCAAAGAAGTAAGTTTTAACTCACAATGAGTCTTACAAAACAACTCAATCAGGCTGTTTTCAGGGAGCTCTTCCATGGCCTTCAGACTTACGTGGCCCCTCAGTCTAGCACATTAGTCCACCTTTCCACCATGGACCTTAACATGTGGTTACGTTAGCTCTTCAAGAGGTTTAGACTGCATCTCTGGGGCTGGGAATAGCTGAAAAATGACCCAAATAAATAAAATAAATTTTAAAGGCTTTCAGATGCAAGCACTAATTTTAAGCCCACGAATGCAGCTCTGGGCCCTCATCCACCCAGTATCCTGGTAGATGTTTACACCCAACCTGTGCAGAAAACCAGGTGAAAGAACAAGTGTACACCCAGAGTGTAAGACCTGCTGCTTTCCACAGTGTAACTGTTCCCACTGTGCCAGCCGGAAGGAGACAACCCAGCCCTCTCTCCACTGCTTAGTGCTTTCTGCCTGGACACAAGCCACACATGTCAACCCCAGAACACAGGTCCTACTGGAAGGAAGTAAAACAATCAGGAATTGCTAGCTGGGAGTAAACATTACCTTTTTACATAAGAAATTTTATTGAATTGTACATTTATATAACTTAGATTTTAAATAGTACTGTGTTTAGCAACTGGCTTTTGAAATTTCCTGCAGATATAACCAGTCTTGCTAACTGGTGTCCCCCAGCTGCTGCCCAATGCAAAGAAATATCAAAAGTTTAAGGGAGTTGAAGAAATCCATGGAATTTATTCCCTTTCGTCTTCACATAGAGCAAGAAATTTCTTTGTTCTCTCGCACACTCCAGCCAAAGAGGAAGCTTGGATGGACCCGGTCACTGGCGCCATTGGCGAAACTTCCTGCATGATCCGGGCTATGCGCTCCCACAGCCCAGAGACAAGCGGTTCCCAATCAGAATCCCAGCTAACTCAGCTAACAGGAACACAAGTGCTGATTGGTGCAGGCCCAGAGCAGTCCCCTCCACCCTTCTCACCCGGGGGATGAATGAGAAAGATGACTCGTGGATTGTAGTTGCTTAAAATAGGTTGTGATGTAAAATTCTAATCCCTTCTCTTCAATAGCAAAGTTCTACAGACAGAGAAATTATGCTCAATGCCAACATGTTGAAGGTAAAAAGAAAATTCCCTTCTCCCTTTGGGGGAAGAGGAAGGACATCTTTTTAGAGCTGTCAGAACTCACAAGCCATAATAAATTATTCTTTTTCATTACTGATTTATTAAGTGGGCTGCTTGGTGTAATGGCAGAAAATTTCGCTTAATTTTCATAGTATTAGAGGACTGTGATTCCTGATCTAAAATCAACCCAAGTTATTAAAAGAAGGGAATGTATTTTAATGCCATGCGTCAGGTGTATCTTCACTAAAGTCTCCCGCGTACAGGGTTTAAGCTTTTATGTAATGTGGCTGTTGTTGGGCTGGAAGCAAAAAACTAGCCCCACTCCCCAGGAGATCTGCACAAACCCAGGACGCACGAAGGATGGGCATGGCCTGACCCAAGGCATCAGAGAGTCTGAAGAATCCCTCATCACACATCTCACTGGGGTAGGGTTTAAGAGCAAACAAGTGACAGGAAGGCCACCACCACCGGTGAAGCTAGAACCCGGCAGACATAGGGTGTTTCTGAAACTTGCAGTCACGTGTGTAAGTTTAGCCCTCGTGAGCCAGGCTGTGGTCGGAGACCTTCTGGAGCCGCCCTGCTGGCAGATGTCCCAACTGAACTCCAGGCTGCTTCTTTCCCTTCACAGGCCTGACAAGCAGCAAGCGTTGGCAGGTTCCTCCTCGGTTGGGGTTCCGACTCATGGTCAGCCCGCCCGAGAGCAGGACTTGGGACCTGGGGAAGATGCTGCCTCCACAAGCAACAGTGAAAACGAGACACACGGCCTTCAGGTGAGGTGCCCCGTGCACCTCAGCGCTGTGACTTCGGCTGGCAGCGGCAGCAGGGCTGAACGGACCTCATGAATAGGGAGCATGAATGAACGCAGTGGCTCCTTTCACGGTGAGAGCGCATCATATTTCCTGGCTGTGCAGCTACCAAGTGAGCAGACACCGCCCCAGGTCACTAGATTCCTGTCAGGCCTCATCCAACCGTCCAGCCTCTAAGTTTGCAGGAACTAATCACCTGCAAACCAAGCCTGTGACTATGCCCACTACATGGACTCAGGACTTGGGTCACACCTGCAGCGGCCCCTTGGGCTGCTCACAGGGACGGCCATGTGCCCCTGGTGGAGGCCACTTCCGGCGTCCTCTCTGGGGTTCTACTCCTGGAACCTGGTTGGTACACTGTGCCTTTTACCAGCTTGTGGGCACTCAGCCGGGTGGTGACCATTCTTTGGCATTTGTGTTGCCCTAGAGGGATAGAAATTACACAGGCAGGGAAAATGCTGTGTCTCCATGTGCGACACTGGGGCCCGTGTGACCCACGGGGCTGGTGTGGAGGAAGTGGAGGAAGAAGCAAGGTATGAGAACTTACATGGTGTGTGGAAAGATGAGGGCCTGCACAGTGCCCGCAGAAGCCCTCCGAGTCCAGGTCTCGTGGGCCTGACAGGCACCAGTGGGCAGCCTGGGTCTTCTAGTGAGAAATGGAGGTGCCAGGGAAATCTCCACCCAGGGAGAGGAAGGCTCCTAACTTAGGTCTCAGGCTGCACCGCGAGAGCAGGGCTGGATGGAGGAAGGAGCTGAGCCTGCGATAGTCTGCACAACAGAGGGGAAAGGGCTGGGCCTGGGCAGAAGTGGCCGTCCTCAGTGTGTGCTTTGGAGTTTGTTCGCCTGAGGGCTGGGCACGGTGTGTGCACTGGCACTGAGAACAGCACCCCCATTTTGGCAGGGGCGATCAGTGGCTGGAGATGCCCCCCAACAGCACAAGGAGACAGACAAGGGGAAGATTGGGGAGGGCAGGGACAGGAGAGCTTCTCCCACTGAGCGAGGCTGTGGTCGTGGCCCCGTCCCTAGCTGTGACCCTGCCAGCCCACAGCCTGCCTCCCGAGGGGGCACAAAGGGTCTCACAGAAGAGAGCGAAGGTCCTGCCCCAGGCCTGGCCTCACCGGGGTGGGCATCTGAGCTGCTTCCATGGCTCCTGAGCAGCCCCACCTGCCCTGGCCGCTCACCGCGAGACACCTGGAGGGCTTGGACGCGCTCGGCGTGGCTGGCAGGCGGTGGCGAGGGGTAGAGCTGTATTCACAAAACCCACTGATCCAGAAAACCATTCCAGGAAGGATTTTCAATTTCAATGGGGGAGGGGGGGTGGAAATTAAAGGGAAAAAAGGAGCAGAAACAAAAATAACAAGGCCATTAATCTTTCATTAAGTTAAAGGGATGAAAAGGAATCGCTTAAAGTATCATTCTTCCCTAGCACCACAAGCATGCTGCCCCCCGCCAACTTCAAAGGCTCCGAGGAGAAGCTGGTTAATGTTGTTGGCTCAGGATCAGGCTGGGGTTTACTTTTGCTTAAGTAGGATCTTTTTTTGCTTTTAAACAAAGAAAGCGTGAGGGCCGGGCACTCATTGATGGGAGACCCGCAACGTAAAAGACGCCTTTGTCTCACGCACGAGGCCTCTGAGAGCAGCTCTGCCAACACGCAGCAACTGTGGACTGTTTTGTCACAGAGATGAGCCTCCACCACAAAAAGGAGAAAAGAAAAAAGAGAAAAGGGAAAGAAAAGAGAGAAAGAAATCTGCCCGCAAGCACAGAGAGAAAGGCCTCATTGTCCCACTCACCCTGGATCCCGCAAGCCGGTCCCCGCGGCCCCAGGCTGCTGGTGGTCTTGGCAAAGATGCAGTTTGTGGAAAGAAAGCCCAATGTCCCACTTTTCAGGCACAGTGAACCGGCCAGTAGCCGCTCACCTGTCTGGAGGCTGCAGACAGTGGTTCTGCGCATTGAGTCTGCATTTCTCCTCCAGAGAGCGCTCCTGTTTGCACTGAACACCAAGGTAATTGACGGTGAGCAGCAGGGCTTTGTGGCTGGGCTCTGGCTGCCTGAGGCACTACTGAGGGCCAGGGGGTGCTGTCCTGCCGGCCGGTGCAGAGGGTCAATGTCCCATCGTGTTGGACATCCTCGTAGGTGCCCTGCCACACTGGGTGCAGTCGTCAATGTCCTACTGTGTTGGAAGGTGGATATCAATACCCTTTTCTAATTCCTTTAAATAAGAAAAGCAGGGAGTAGGGGAGAAATACAAAGAGCTGCCTTTCCAGAAATATATTGCAAATTTGATTTTTTTTAATTTGGTGAGGTTTGGCCTTGCTTTAGGGTCACATGTTTCATACCAGTGGTCCTAGCCTGGTTCCCCCAGACTGCCCCAGAATACCACTCAGCCCACAGTCACTGCAACAGAAGAAACCTGTTTTCCACCAGGATCCTCATCCACCCCACCAGGTGTCATGCAGGCAGGGGAAGCCAGGTGGCTCTGGGCTCTGTTGTTGCCCTATAAGATGCTGGCGAGAGGTTCACGGCCTGAGGGCCTTGTCTCTATCCAGTGAGTGGGGATCCTAACTCCCTCCCAGGTATCCTGAGGGCTGCTTGGCACAGAGCAAGGAAAGCTTCTGGCATGCAGGGTGCTCCGAACATGCTGTCTGGTTGCTGTTGTCCTCACAAACAGCTGCCCCATCTGTTGGACCCAGAGGTCAAGGCCCAGGGTGTTAGTCTAGATCTGCAATGGCCCCCAAAGCCTCGTGTGCTCGCAGGCAGGGCTTTTGGAGCTGAATGGATTATGGCAGCTCATGGCTGGCTGGCTTCCTGTTAGGAGTTGGGGTCTGGTGGAAGAGGTGGTCACAGGGGCGTGGCCTGAAGCGTTTCTCTTCACTCCTCCCACGAGCCTCTCTGCTTCCTGTCCAGCATGCTGTGAGCAGCTCTCCTCGGCTGTGGCTCTCTTCCATGGGCTCTGCCTTGGAGCCAGCTGACTACGGACTGAAGCATGAGCCCAAATAATGCTCTCCTTACTTGAGTTACAGGTGTCCAGTATTATGTCCCCATGATGAGGGAAGTGACTGAGACACAGGGAAGTTAACTTTTCTAAAAACATTTACCTCAGAATGGAGGACCTTCTGGTTCCTTTTTGTTAAATGCCACACCTATAGGGTAAGTAAATGTCCTAACAGTTTAGCTCTGTGCAGAGAACCAAACCAGGCCCTGAAGAGAGGGCGACATTCAGTCAAGGGCCTGCTGAGGACACCTGAGGTGAAAGGCCCTGATCTCGGCTCTGCGTCCACCTTGAAACCCTCCCCATCGGGACACTTTCTGCCTTGACCCCCATGGGCACCTGTGGCTGCCAGAGTAGGGGACTGAGTTGGCGATGGCCTTAGAGGTCCCAAGTCCTCTTTAGTGTCGTCTCCAACCTTGTTCTGTCACGGGGTCCTCAGACTCCTCAGGGCCACAGGGTTCTCCCCCTCCAGCCACTTCCCTGAGGAAGTTCCACTGGCACCAACCCTCTGCCTGGTCCCCTCCCTCGGCTGTCACATGCTCTGTTCCTCAGCTCCGCCCAGGGCCACTGATCCAGTGGGGCCAGCTCGGCCCCCAACAGGAAGCATGTGCCCTCCCAGGTCTGCCTGGCCCCGCAGAGAAGCCAGCTCTGCCCTCATCTCTCAATTGAGCCAGCGCTCCTTGATGTCCTTGTCACAGCAGCTAGGTCTTCACCGAGCTGTATAGCTAAAGAGGCATCGGTGGGTTGTGCTCAGTCTTCCGCGACAGAGGAGAACAAGGTGGCTGGGTGGAAGGGAACATTTTCAACTCAACAGCCGTGCTATGTCACCAAGAAACCTCTTACCAGAGCAGTCAGTTGATCTTTGTGGTCCTGCTGGCAACAGAAGATGGGAAGAGGCCATTGGGTGCACTTTGGTTGGAAGGCAGCCCAAGGGAGTTTTGGTGCAGGTCTGGCATGGTGGTGCAGGCCCATAATCCCAGCACCCTGGGAGGCGTAGACAGGAAGATCTCCAATCAGAGCCCAGCCTGGGAAACTTGGCAATTTAGCAACTTAGCAAGATGTCATCTCAAATCTAAAGAAGTAAAATAAAAAAGGGCCAGAGATGTAGTTCAGCACAGAGGCCCTCATCCCCAGGATAGAAACAAAAGTAAGAATTTAACACAACTTTCTTCCAGACTGATATCTTCTTTTCTGGCTTGCAGTTTGCACAAGAGGCCTGAGATCTAAGGAAATGGTTTCTTTTATCCTGGGGTTTAATTCATTATAAAGTTCTTCCTTGCCATATAATTTATGTTTTTAACTTTTCATGTTTTTGTCTTTCCTTCTTTTCACAAATACTTAGGTCTGAAAAGTAATGTTAAATCTGTGGCTTATTCCTCCCTCAGCCACTGTGTTCTGGAGCGGTGTCTTGCCTGGAAAGGAGCAAGGGTGGCTTTGTAGCATTCCTGCAGAGGTGACACGCAGGGCATCTTGACAATCAGAATCAAAGCATAACGATTCGGGATTTAATCGGGCCAGTGTTGCTTCACACGTGTTTCTGCCCTGGTCCCTGGGAAGCCCGAGGTGGTCTCACCAGTCAGCTTGCCTGTTCGAGATGGAGCTCTCTGCTGTGGTGCCATCTGCGACCGGAAGCTGCATGCTAAATCCTCCCTGGCTGGGAAAACCCCTCAAGACATGCCCTGCCTGTCTCCCCGTGAAGTGTGCTGGGCGCCATGCACTGGCACTGCCCGCTGACTAGATTACTGAAATAGTCCCTGCCTTATGTGGGGGCTGGAGTTTTGTGATTTTATTACTTTTATTTTTGGTAAAATATGGAAGAGGCTACAAAGTAAGCACTTTCTCAAATGAAGAGTACGTCCTTTGTAGTCACAGAGAGATCTGCTTCCCTTCAGGGGTGTGGTATTTTTAACAAAGCATCCAGGAACACACCAGTGCAATGGCTCATTATGTGCACCGTAAAAGCAATCTGAATGCAAAGCTGTTAAACAAAAGAATCTTGCAACTCTGAGACCTAGGTACGAGTCACATGGTGAATCTGTTCTTATGGGACTGGTTTTCTGCCCGGACTCTGAAGAAGTTTCAGCTTCTGCAGTCCTGGCCCACGGGACACATGACGTGTCACAGCTGCTGAGGGGCTGTGAAGCCAAGGCCCGGAGTCAGAATCCTCTCATATTCCTTCGTGATAGTCAGCATTTCACCACTGTGACAGACTATGTGACCTGTACAACTTAGAGGAGAGAGCCCATCCTAGCTCACAGTTTCAGAGGGTTTGGTGCATGGCCGGCTGGCTCCGGGGTGGAAATATCAAGGCAGACAGGCCAGGGAGGAAACATACTCAACTGAAGGAAGCCAGGAAGGAGGGAGACAGAGGAAGAGCCAGAGAGAGAGGGGAGCAAGGGACAGGGATCCACGCTGCTGGGTTCACCCCAGGCACCCCTCCTCATGGCACAGTCAGCCGTGAAGTCATCAATGGATGGATCCGCTGACTCTCATGATCTAGTCACTTGCAAAAGCCCTGCCTCTGGACATGTGAGCCTTTTGGGGACATTTTGTATCTAAGTCATAACATTCAAAGACTCGTTCTGAGAATCTACCGTGCCCTCGCCATAGAACTGTCTGTGTTCCCCTGAAATTAACAATCAAGGGACACACAAATGGGGAGAGCCATAAGGGATGAGGTCTCACATCCGACCCTTGAGGGGAAAGGCTCTGGCACCTGACCTGGCAGGGAGGAGTTCGCGAGGCTGTGGTGCATGGGTAGCTGAGACCTAAGGAAATCGGCCAACAAAAAGCCAACGCTCCTTAACTGCCTTGGGCACCCAAGGCCAAGGCCAGGCAGAGAGGGAGACAGAGGGTGGACCTGTGACAGCAGGAGGTGACCTCAGAGATTCAAGCAGGTAGGGCCGTACGGAGCTGGGGACATCAGACAGAGCCGTGGCCACAGGCTGGGTGGAGAAGACGGAGGAGATGCTGGGGTGGGGTGGGGGAAGAGGGACCTGCGCAGTCTCCTGTCTCCTGCTGACAAGCCCTCTGCGCTGCAGAGTGGGTGGGCTGTGGAAGGTTATTTTGGCTCATGGTGTCGGAGCTCCAAGGTGAGGAGGGCATCTGGCAGCAACTTCCTGCTGGCAAAGGTGAGGCGGGACATGGCATGGAGAATCAAGAAGGGAAGAAGGGCATATGTTGGGGGGGGGTCTGATCTTGGGGCTCTGTTCTGACAACCTAGTCTCACCTTCACCCTGCCAGAGCCTCCACCTCTAAATGTCCTCCCCAAGCCTGAGGCCTCGGCCACACCCAGGCCACAGTGCAAGGCCAGGGAGTGAGGGGACTGGGATCTCAGCCCTCCCTGACATCAAGGTCATCGCTGAAGGACAGGGGCTGAGGCCCAGGCATGGTGGAGTTGGCGCCACTCTCTGGTGTGAGAAGCAAACCGCCAATCACCCACAGGCAGATGGAGAAAGACACCCAAGGGTTCTGGGAAGCAGCAGCTGTGAGGGTGGACACAGCCAGGGCAGGAGGGGCAGCAAGGACCTGGACCCTGAGGCAGCAGGGAAGGAAGAGAGCCCGGGACCTTGAGGTGCTGCACTTGGAAGGGAAGGCAGCTCTGGGGTCCTGAGGTGGGGGAGTCCAGGAAGGCAGGGAGCCCCATAATCAGTAGGTGGAGTGCTGAACAGGAAAAGGAGCCATTGACCTCTTCTGAGCCCAGCTGGGAGAACGAGGAGAGCGTGCAGCAGCTGACGGACACTGACACCACCGTGTTTTGTTTCGACACGTCCGGAGGCCTGCTCCTGGATCTGCAGGAGTCCACAGGCAAAGATATGTGGGGTGTCTTCCACGGCCGTGGCATTTCAGGTGGTAGGGTGAGCAGCACCGAACACTGAATCAGTACCACCAGACACGGAAACTCCCCATTCAGGAAGAGTGAAGTCACCACCAACCCAGGAGCATCTGGGGACAGACTCCGACCAGCCACCCAGAGTCCCTGCCTGGCTGCTGTGCTTCTCTGCTGCTCTAAATCCCTTTTGTCAGCGACATCCTTTGTTGGCTCCCTGTGAGAACCACAGAGAGCAGCTTTGCGTGAAGCCTTCCGGCTGCTTTCTTCCTCACTGTTCTTCTCAGCCTCTGTCCCTGCTGCCCAGAAGCAGGGAACTGGGGAGCCACAGCCTCCGGGTGCAGACTGGCCTCTCAGAGCATTTCTGATCCCCAGCTGCTCTCCCTCCTATAGAGTCCGGAGTGGCTCCCTGGCTTCCCTCTAGCTGAGGGTGGTGAGTTCACATTTCAAGGCCAGATTTCCTAGGTTCAAATCCCTGCCCACGCCGACACTCACCTGTGGCCCCAGTGCCCTGTCCGTGTGGCGGGTGTGAGCGCCAGGTCCACGGGGTACTGCCAGGCGTGAGGAGGGAGACCCAGTGAGGGTCCGAGCCAGTGGCACAGAGGACCGTTCTCCCAGCCTCCAGTCTCGCTCTGTTCTGGGGACCCAGGTGGAAAGGCCTGCAGTCTCAACAGGTTCCGGGCTCATGCGTGCTCCTGTGCACGGGTTCACCTCTACCCCAAGCGCAGCCAGTGTGTTTATGTCCTTCCCTGGGCGGATACAGGAATGGCCCGCACACCCAGGACGCTCTGCCGGGAGCTGGCAAGGTTAGTCCTCACCGTGGAGACCCCAGCACTGCGCCTCCTCTGTCCGGCTGCCAGCACCCTGTGCCCAGCCGCCAGCTGCGCTCTCAGATCTGCTGCAAGCCGGGCCGGGCAGTGCCCCACAGAGCCAGCCCCACGCACTTAGTTACTCTCCATTGTCCTTATTTTCATCTCAAGTACACAGAGCTACACGGTTCCGCCAGAAGGCTGATTTTGATAGATTTTTGGTAGTCCATGTTAGCTGTACGTAACGACTATGTTGGGCGTGGGGAGAGGGCACACAGACAGGATGCTCTTAGTTCTCTGAACTTCCCCTCCCCCTTCCTATCCTCCTCCTTCCCTCCCCCTCCAGACCCCTTTCTCATTTGCAAAGATTGATCTCTCTGTTTTCTACTGTTCATCTTTTATTTTGCTCTTTATTTATACTTTGACTTTCTCTTTAAGAGAAACCTTGTAATATTTAAGCTTACTGTCTGATTTATTTCACTTCATCTTATGGGTTTGTGATACATCTGTTTTCCTACAAATGATTCAAAGTCAGCCTTCTTTATGGCAGAGTAATATTCCATTGTATTAAGTACTACATTTTCTTTATCCAGTCCCCTGCTGGTGGGCATCTAGGCTGCTTCAGAGATTTAGCTACAATGAATTGTGCTGCTGTAAACCCGGGTATTCATGGATCACTACAATATGAGGGCTGTAACTCTTTTGGGAAGGCATTTGGCAGGGGGGTATCTAGGTCAGATGTAATTTCTCGTCTTAGTTTTCTGAGGACTTTCCCCACTGATTTCCACAGCAGCTGTACAGGGCAGGCCCTTTTCCTCCGAAGCCTCACCAGCATCTGTTGTTATGTGATTTCTGGGGTGAGATGGGATCTCAGTGTTGTTTTAATTTGCATCTTTTAATGCCCAGCGATGTTGAAGACCTTTTTAACAAGACTTATTTTGAAAATGAATCTCAATTCTGAAGCCCTCGCTAGCTCTGGCCATCTGAGCACAGCACAGCACTTTCAGTGGTGGTACCCAGACTGTTTCACCTGCAGTCACACCAGGCAGTGCCAGCAAACTGCACCAGTGGGGCTGAGCGGGAAGGAGATGGGCACACACAAGTGTGAGCTTGGGCATCACTGAGACAGGAGCCGGGGTCCATGGCCACGTCCGTGCCACTACAGATGCTTGCCCGCTCCTTCCTGTAGCACACGGTGCTGCTCCGTGTTTCTGGGGGACCCCAAGGCCAAGGTATGCACAGCCAACCCCAGGGCTCCCTGTGGTGCCACTCAGTGTCCTATAGGTACTCAAATGCAAGTCTCTTGTGAGACTGTGCAAGGCCATGCCAGCTTTCCGCCAAACATCTGCGCTTGTGAAATATGTCGCCAGTGGAGTTTGCAGTGTTATGCCTTGGCCCCATTGTTCTCGGAAGCCATGTGATTTCTACTGCATGGCCTTGCACAGCACAGTGACTGGTGACACATGTAGCCCTTTAATTGCACAGCCGACTGTCACCATCTCAGCTTGGTTTTAGAGTCTTGCAGTATTTTGTTTCTGACTAATGTTACGCACAGCATTTGATGTTTCTAATCCTCCTGTGAGCTAAGAATTAACAACAGTGTAACCCTAATATCCACACATCCCTGAATGAAACGAAGGCCATATTCTGTAGGAAGGTCTTGCAAAAATGAAAGAATAAAAGCATTTCCTGAGCCAGAAAGAGCTTTTACAACTGCAGTGAATTTGAAGTCACTTGCATTTAATAAGTGGTTTCGGGGTCAGCTTCAGGTGAGGAACCGTTGGTCCCTTGCTGAGATCTTTCTAGGAAGGGGCCCGGGGCCTTGGACTGGGCAGGGTGCTCCAGGGTGATGTTCAGAACCCTCAACCCCACTGCTGAGGCCCACAGGCACCCATCAGAGTCCGAGGCCCTGGCCTCCCCCAACTCAGAGTGACACTGGCTGGCCACCCTCAGACTTTAGTGGCATAGACTTTAGTGCAATGGTGGATTTGTAGTCACAACGTTAGGCCCATATGCAGGGAACTCATTACAGGAAAGCCCTGGATGCCTGGCCTTTCCTGAGAGTGGATGCTAGAGACCTAAGGCCACCTAGGAGGAGGGCAACCCAGCCCTTCCACACCCTCCACTCTGTAGGCTGGGCCCATGCTTCACAGGGGACCTTCACTTGCTAGACAGGAAAGCAGGTGCAACCCCTGGGAGGCCACCAGTGGTGCCCACTAAGTCTCCCTGTGTGACACGCTGTGCTTCCCCTGGAGTCCTCCAGGTGACTGCTGTCCCGGGGCTCAGGTCATCAGTCCATTTGTTCAGAAGTACAGAACCTGCAAATGCCTCCCAACCGTGGCTTGACTTCTCCATGCTTGTAGCTGCTTTACTTATTAATTCACTTGTTCTCTTTTTATTTATCTCAGGGAAAGCTCTGGGCTCAAAGGATTCATTCATCCCTTTGAGAGTTGGCCAGGAACAGGTGACACACACTGGGCAGGAGGGATTGGGAGCAGGAAGTGACCAGCCTGCTCCTGCTCCTCTCCTTCCCGAGGACAGGAAGCTACTTTTTATCAAGTCAGAGTTTATGTCCCTTTCCAGGCTGGTCTGCAGGTTCACTGTGTGTGTGTGTGTGTGTGTGTGTGTGTGCGTGTGTGTGAGAGACACATGGTGACACGTTACATGCACACCATTCCAGTCATCCTTGGCCGGGGACAGCTTTGGCTCCTGGTGGCAGCTGGCAGCATCAGCACATATTTTTGGTGGCCACAACTGGGGTGCCAGGGAAGGCACCCAGCAGGCTGAGACATAGGACACCCTCACCACAAAGCACTATCTGTCCCCAGATGTTAGCAGTGCTGGGGTCGAGGATAGCTAGGATTTTGTTTGTGCTTTTGCTTCCAGGTATCCTGATAACCAGTCCTCAGGCAAGCCAGGCGCAGGCTTCCTCAGTGTGGTAGCCGAAGAAAGCTCGAGAGCTTCCAGCCAGAGGAGCCAGCGCTCTTGCTGTGGGAGCAGATGCCGCTGAGGAAGCTCACAGCAGGCACTGAGCCTGTCCCTGGTGATTAGCAAGCCCAAGGGACAGGGAGGAAAACGAGGCACATGGTAGCCATCGTCCCTGTCCTCCCTTACAGAGCTGCCCAGTGGCTCCATGGCACGGACTGGCATAGTGAATCTGGCATAGTGCTGACATTCTTTGGATCCAAGAAGTTGGATTTCCTTTTCCAAAGGAAATTTGTGTGTTTTAGAAACAAACGCTGGAGAGATTAGCTGCAGATGAGGCCCTGCTCCTTCACCTGTCCTCCGCTAAGGTGAGCTATTGAACAGCAGAAAACTGGCCAGGCTTTGCTCATGAGGCCAGCGGTGCCCTGATAAAAGCCAGCACAAGGCACCACCTGAAAGGGGTGGAAGGTGTTTCAGCTCCACCGCAATCCCAGGAGAGGACGATGCGCTTTGTACCTGTGCTTTCAGGGAGTCATTCAGGGCTGATATTTATTTTACCCCAGAACAAAGCAAGCCCTTTGCAGTCTACATGGTGTGCTGCGATCCTGGACCTGACCTCCACATTCTGGGCTGGACACAGATATGACTTTTATAGACAAAGAACACAGATGTCTTTAATCAGCTTTTAAAAAAACATAGTGAACAGTCACTTCTCTTATTTAAAAGTTTAACTTTACTTTCATCAATTTATAATCAGAGTTCCTCTGGTATGTTTGATTCCTGACAAACAAGGATTAAAGTCTGGTGCCCCCGCCGCTAATGAGATGATAAAACAGCAGGGTTCAAGTTTTTAATTACTACAGGCGATACACTGGAGAGGTACCCATGATATTTTCTATTGCATGTCTAAGTTGTAACTTCAGGCTCATGACAGTCCTGCTGAGTTCTGCAGCCTTTGATGATCACTCATTTTTGTCTCCTGAGAACATACAAAAATTTCTGAGCTAGAATCCTGGGGGGCTAGCAATTATTGGTATAACGTGGCTCAGGTTCACCTCTACAGCCACCATGGCTCAGTGCGGATCCAGTTTCTTGATGCTCACCATTCGGGCGAGAGGAAAATTAGACATTCATCGTGTCCATGCACCCTCCTGCCCTAGTATCAGCACTGTCACACTGCCGGCATGGGCGCCCATGAATAACACAGCACTTGTTCAAACTAGGTGATTTCTGGTATAAGCTTTTCCATTTCTTCTCAAAGTCACGCTTGAAATTTTTTTACAAACCTTATTTTTATACACGTACAGAGACACAGATTATACATTTCACCCTAGGTTTTTTTAAACATGTTTCCTGCACGATTCCCTTTGTTACAGCTGACTGCTGATCATTGGAATTTTTCCACAGGCACCGTCATTTTCTTGCTCTCCCGTGGCCTGGAATGAAAGCCAGGGGTGGCCTCCAGGAATGTCCATGTACACACACACACACAAACATTGGGTGTCCAGACCACTCCACAAATACGGTTTGCTCCAAAACGCGTTTTCAACTATGAACACTGGAGCACTCAATCAACTTGACCTGTGGACGAAACACCAGGCCAACCTGAATCTACTCTCACAACTCACTGGCCAAACAACCACAGCTGTTGGACCCTCAAATCACCCCTCAGTTTTGAAGAATTGAATGTCAGAAGAGCAAGCAAGGATTGAATTTACCAAGCAAGAGTTCGGATCATAAACAGAGTGGCATCCTCGGCTTCCGCATGTGGGACAAAAGCTCACAAATGGAAAGAGGCTGACAAATGGCAAAGGTAACTTTGTTGCCCAGCCCTTTGCAGAATCCAAATTTACAGTGTTCGCTGGGAATGTCTTTTGTCAGTGTGACGCTCATGCTAAATCTCGGTCTGACGTGAAAATGAGACACAGCTTGGCTCTTTCTTGGCAAAGAGAAGCAGGGCACGTCGTGGTTCTGTGTCTGGAGAACTGGTGCTGCTCATACTGTGAGGCCGGGCCGGCTGCTGTGCAGTGGCCCTGACACCCGCGGCCCGTGGGCGGTGTGTTTCTGACTCATGGGCTGTGGGTGATGTCCCCGGGCAGCTGTCCTGGCCACCGGCCCCTCACCCCAGTCCCTGTCTGTTGGATGCAGACTTTCCAGTGGCTCCCACACCATTCCAGCTGTGGGGTGCAGCCCACTGACTGGCCTCACCTGGAGGAGCTGCCTCTGCCCCGGTCCCTGGCAAAAGCGGTGACTGGGCACCGTGGAGAGGTGGAGCCCGGAGGAAAAGGAACTGACTAGATCAATAGGCAACATGGGTGATTTTCTGCTCCTGTGACCACAACACCTTTACTGTTCTTGAGTTTTTATTGATATATCCTTCCCTCCTCAGAGTGTTGGAAATTAGAGAAAGATTGTTATTCTTTATGGATAGGGTCACTGAGGCTAATAAATGTTACCTTGCTGGGGGTCAAATAGCTACGAAGGGCTGGAAGCCAGTGCTGCTTTCTTGTTTTCCCTCTCTGATTTCTACAATACAATGTGCTTTCCCTGACAGACAAAGTTGATTACCCTGTACAGACCATTACTGAAAACAGTCTATGCTGCAAATAAACAGTGTCAAACGCCATCTGATCTTCCACATAAGGTAAATGGACATGGAATTGATCATAAAATGCTTGAATCTAAGCTACAGAATGCATATTGCTTTTAATGATCACTTGTGGATATAATTTGAAGTCTTTGAAAGATTTGGCAACATGCATACAGGGAGAAGACGCAACCCCAGCCATGGACGTGCTTGGTCCTAAAATTTGTTCCCAGAGCTCATACTGCCAGGATTGTGTTGCTCTTAATCAGAGTGTGGCTAGCACTGCCTAAGTTCTAGAGACAGCGGGACAGTCAAAACTACATTCCTCTCTTGAGGTCAGGAGGACCAGAGAAAAAGGGATCAATACTTAAGGCAATACAGAGTCTGATGGGATTGTCAGAATATATTTGCACAGGTGGACAGTACAGATGCGAAAGAACTTTTGTGAAAATCTTTTTCATCCCAGAACACACAGACCAGTGCCCCTTTGATGGGTCAGATTTCTCAACTGTGAAGACCTCTTAGGAAAGGAAATCGCCATACAGATGGCTGAGCCCTGGGGCGTGTGGGCAGGTCACAGCGTGTGCTCTCCAGATAGGTTAGGAACCAGCATAGCCAGGGGTGGCAGCACCTTCCCCTGGGGACACCAGAAGTCACGGACACTGGTTGGCTGCCTCCCACAGGACTCTGGCTGCAAGCTCAGGAGCCTGGAGCCCCATCCCTTATCAGCAGCCCTGCTCTCTGTGGCTTTTGTGACTTCAGAGCATCTCATTGACTGAAGATGTTAAAGGGGAATGTTCTGAGTAGTGTGATGAAATCTCTCCTCATCCTGCTCTGTCCCAACCATCCCCTTGCCCAGCGGACCCAGGCAGTCCACACGCTGAGTCACCGGGTAACTGTCTGGTGGCACAGCAGCTCTGTGTGCAGACAGGCCTCACATAGGAACCTGGTACTGCCAGGAACAATGCCCGCGTCCCCCTCCTGTCCCACCACAAAGCATCCTGGGAGGTGAGCCCAGGGCAGAAGGAGACACAGGAGAGGGACAGAAGCTGTCACTGTCCATGCACCATGTGGTCGTAGTGGCCCTATCCTCTTGTCTTCTGGTGTTGACCTCCTGCAGTGACAGGTTGTAAATGAAGCTGGACCCTAGGTTCATGAGGATGGGAATCATGGAGGGTGTGGGATTTGGAATGCTCTGTGGTCTCACGCTGGACTCAGGGACAGCCGTACATTACGTCCTGAATCCTGACCCCAAATGCAGGCAGGAGTATCATGTCTGCCCCTGCCTTTTCATCAGAGACCCACGGGCAGGGAGTGCCCAGTACAGCCTCTGTTAAATGACACCTGGCACAGAGATCATTGAAATTTACAATATAATTTATTGTTTCTGTTGTTTTTCCTTTAAGCAATACGTTTTATTTTTAGAGCATATTTGTGTTCGGTGCAAAATGAAGCAGAAAGTAGGGCTTAAGGGACATAGCCCTGTCCCCATGCACGATGCTCCTACACTGTCGAGGTCCCCCCAACAGGTGCACATCAGGGCCCCCAGCCACAGCGGTGTGGACAAGGACTTGGCCCAGCACTGATGCATCACCCCCTAGCATGGTCCCCTGCCTTCCACCCAGCCCTTGGCCTCCCTTGCAGCTTTGCTGTACCCACTCCCAGCTCCCCAGAAGTCATGAGCTGGAATCCCACCTACGGCCTCTTGGGGCTCTTGGCCTCTCTGACTTCATGCTGTGCACATGAGCCTCTCCTTCAGCCCGGGTGACACCGATTGTCTGGATGTCCTCGTAGTGCTGAACCTCTCATCTCCCGACTGTGTTCGCTCTCAAGTCGTCTCACATAAAGCTGCCATGGACATCTGGCCGTGGGTGTTTGTGTGGGCAGAAGTTTTTAAGTCCTGTGGGTAGAGGCCAGGGAGCACAATTATGGAATGGTAAGAACCCATTTAGCTTCGTGAGAAGCCTTCAGGATGCCTTCCAAAGTAGCTGTGCTGCTCTGCTCACCCACAGCACCGGCTGGGAGGCTTCCTGCTGCCCATCCTCGTGACGTCTGGTGACATTGGGCTTCTGCAGACGTGTGCCGGTGTGGCTCCCTAGTTCCCTCTTCCCCTCCCGGCCACCAGCGTCCTCACAGCATGGCATAGAGCCATTGTGTGGGCTCAGGGGGAGGCTCCACCAACCGGGGTCGGTTTGCAGTCCCATGTAGTAGACGCCAGTGCCCCTGCCCTGGGCTGCATTTGCCCCCAGCCGGCCCGGGGTGCTCACTGCCAGGCGACTCGCTTCGTGGATGACAGTGGTCGAGTGGCAGTGTCACAGGCTCGGCCCGTCCTCCTCCCGGAGGAGAAGCCACAGGGAAAGGGACAGAGCGGGACCTGAGCCTGTACGTACATGAGGAAGAGCCGAGCCACACAGCTCCTTTCAGAAGGGAGAACTAAAATCTGCAGACCGACGAAGGGTACCAGGTGAATCTCTGAATCACCTTTGAGAGTCCCAGGTCGGGTCGCCAGGACGGAGTCCGGGTCCAGTGTCACCAACACGCATGGCTCCATCTCTCCCATGTCAGTCCCTCCTCTTGGGTGCTCCCAGCCCCTCGCTGTGAGGCTCTAAGCCTCGGGCGCAGCATGATTGCTCCCCGGGGGAGTCGCTATGACACCCGCAGAAATGCAGCGTTCTCCTTCACTATTACGCTGTAGAAATTAAAGAAATGGAAGAGACAAAAACACATTCAACAGCAAGGGTCAAGTGTAAAAACGCCCAGGAGCCCAGGGGAGGGGTTGAAGCTGGGGGACGCTCAGTACCCCATGGAAGGCAAGGGCTCCAGAAGGCCTGGAGCACACAGCAGCTAGGCAGAGCTGAGTTCACAGCCACACCCTGCGGAGAGCCTGGGTGCAAGTGGAAGCCCTGGCCAGGGCAGGTAGCTGCCAGGCTCTCGGCCACAAAGCGTTCAGATGTTAACGCTGAGCAGTGATCTCTGGAACATTTAAGAGGTGCAAAACAAGTCCTAAAGTTGAAAATCTCACAGTATGGCTCCATAAAACACTTATGGGGCAAAATAAGGGCAAAGAAACGTGTGCTGTCACCTGTGTGCACTCCTATTGGAGAACATCTTTAAGGACGTGCATGCAGACAGACCTCCAAGTGTGGAAGCAGATGACCCCTCAGGGAGACCTGGACCCCCGGAGCATGGGGTTCGCAGGCAGGAACTGTGGGTCACTAACTAAAGCCTCTTGAGACTTTGAACTTGCCTGCACTCCTTACTTGTTAAAATACGGGACCAGAAATAAAAATATCAGATGTCCAAGTAATAAATTCAAACATGTAAAACTAGCATAAAACAATGCTCGAACCTCCTGAGCAGGATTGAGCAAATTTGACTGTCACTGCCTCTTCAGATAAAAATGGGAGGTTGGGGCATGTCTCCAGACCCACGGCTGTAACCAAGATGGTTCCGGGCCCAATTTTCTACGTTAACAGAGAAAATGAGAAAATTATAAAAGTATTCAGCCAGGCAAAGCCAGGAGACATTTACTTACTGCCTACTGGGGCAGAGGCTCAGGTGACAAGTATTCAACTCTTTCTGTGGGAAAGGATGGCCCATGGTAGAGTGCATGCCAGAGGTCCTGGGCTCGATTCCCAGAACCTCTGCCGAAAACCTCCATCTTCCTTGTGGAAAATGGAAAGAAGCATTTAACACAGCAACAGCAATCCTGGGGAAGCCCTCAGCATGGCTCAGGACATGGGAGAAGGGTCTGGGGCATCTCAGAACCCCTCGAGCTTCCCCTTCAGACTCCCGTTTCCTGCGTGCCCTGAGTGTGAGTGGCAGGTGTACCCAGCTCCGGCTGGAGGTGCCCCCAGACCAGATGCATGAATGCATGAGAGCGCAGGGCCAAGGCTAATGTTCCAGCAGTCTACATTCAACAGCAACACGATTGAAGGTGACCTGGACTTGTGCTGTCTCTGGAAACTCACCTGCCACAGAGCAACGAGGGGCAAGTTGTTGGCAAATAAAATCTCGGGGTTCCTTACAGGTGCAGTCAAACTGCTGCGTGTTCAACAGATTCAAAAATTAAATGATCTCATTAGCAACAGCACCGGTGGACCTGGTGGTCACTGGCTCCTCCAGGGCCAGTAGATGAAAGCCCTCAGCGGCGCCTGACAGCGACTGACACAGGCGTCCTCTCTGTCCCTGCCTGTGGACAGTCACGCCCAGCCACACACGCAGACAAGCACAGCACTGTGATGTGTCCCCCTGCTATGTTAAAAATGCATTCCTATTTTTTCAAGCATGCCTCGATTAAAGAGGGCACATCTGTTTTAAGTCCCCTTTTATGAAAATTACTGAGCTTCCTCGGCACGCTTATCTTTTAATTTCGAAATTCTTTGTAGCAATAACTTGAGATAATAACCAACCATATTTCTGGCCCCTTTAAAAAAAATAAAGGGTGGGGAGGAAAAAGAAAGCAGGCAAGAGCATTCTGCAGCTTTGAACTCCCCTTCTAATCCTTCCCCTTGGGTTGTGGTGGAAGGGCCCCTTCATTTGCTTTAGAAGGGCTGAGGCCTCCTGGATTAGTTAGTGACAGGCCCAGCTTGAGGCTGTGGACTAGTCATCAACTGCCCGGCAGGGGGGCGCCCTCCTAGGCCCCCTGCTCAGCAGAGACTTCAGCTTCCTTTCAAGCTGTCCCTGCTGTGCCACCCTCTCCTGCTCAGCTCCTCACCCTGCTATCCCTACAGCTCCAGGATCGCTTGCCATACCAGGCCCTGCTGTCCTCTGCTCTGAAACTCACACAACAGGAGCAGGGTGTCACTTGCCACCTGTCTTCCCGCTTGTCAACTCTGGTCAGGTTGCTCTCTGGCCTCATGCAGACAGAGCAGGGCAAATGCTGAGATTCCTCCTCCTCCAGTTCTGTCCTCCGAGTGTCAGAGCATGGGCGAGGCAGAACAATGTGGATGGCACAGGGCCTGGGATCTGCGGCTGTCGGGGGCCAGCAGGGCTTCTCTGGGGATTCGCGCAGCCACCATTCCCAGCTGATCCACAGTGTGGCTTTGGTCCAGTGATCCTCAGCGGGAGGTACAGCCAGACTCAGCTTGCCTTCCAGAAGACATCTCCAACAGCTCTGCCTCTCGTAGAGAGTCCCTGGATCCATAGTTTTCCATTCCTCTGCACAACACCAGGTCCCCTGCACCCCTGGGGGGGATCAGACAGTGTGGGAGTGATGCTCCTGGCTTCCTGGCAGCTCCGGTCATCATCAGAGTGTGAGCCCCACTGGTGCAGACCCAGAGCCTCCAGGCACAGCACGTTGTCTCCTTGACCGTAGAATCATGGATATTGAGTGGATTTGCTGTTTTTAAAATGAACTAAATCAAAATATCTCGCCCCCATCAAGAGACATTTATTATGCTCCTGCTGTGTACCAGAAGTTTCAGCCCTGGCATCCCAGAGAAGTGGTCACTAAGAGAGGGGCGTCCCACAAGCATGGGGCCAATCCAGCTGAGGAGAGAGATTTACAGAAACTAAAAGCACACACCTCACTCTAAGTATTGTTTAATACCTGTCAAGGAGTCACAGGAGCCTTTCTTCAAATATTAATGGAATATAGGACCGGGGATTTAGCTCAGGGGTTCTGCCGCCTGCCTCGAAAGCGCAAGGACCCGAGTTCGATCCCCGGTACCAAAAAGAAAAAAAGAAATTAATGGAATATGATCATAAACACGATATTATGGTTTAGATTTAATCTGTCCTCCAGCGTTTCACACACTCACAGGTGGGGCCTTTCGACAGCAACTGGATCAGCACGGGGGGGGGGAGGCACCTCACAGCTGACCGGCTGATAGGAGGTGGGGCTTAGTTGGGGCGGAGCTGTTGGAGGGGCGGGGCTCGGTTGGAAGAGGCGGTCCTGGGGAGCACATGGCAGAGACAATCTTCTGCTGCAGCTGCCAGAGTAGACCGAGTCCTGGTGGGCCTGGTGCTCATGGGAGAGGGACTCAGCAAGGAGCCGCTCCCAGAGGGGTAGTGCTGTCCGTCCTGTCCGGAGCATTTACAAACACTCTCCTGGCTGCAGATTGCCCAAAGTCAGGTAAGGAGGCATGCGTGACATGATTGGAGAGCGCATGGATTTTAAGTCAGAAAAATGTATTGCAGGAAAGACACAGAGCTACGAACCCCTCAGAGCACAGCCTGAGGGTACACTCCTCCCTCATCCTGCCACTTCCTGCAGCAGCTCTGCAGTCCTCCCTCCTGAGTGTCTTCCGTTAAGCTATCCTAGCTGCCTCGATATCCTGGACTGACTCGAAACATTTCCCTTTCCTGGTCACTGTGAGTTTAGGGAGGAGCCAGAGGTCACACGGTACCAGAGCCAGAGAACAAGGCGGTTGAGGACACAGCACGTGCTTTATGAGCTGCCTTTCCGCTGGATGGCGCTCTGTGGCAGTAATCACTGCATTTTTTGATCACACCTCCTAAAAACACTTAGGAAAGAGGACTCCAGAGCTGCTGCAGGAAGTAGGAGAGCGATGGGAAGAGTGTTCAAAAGTGAGGGGGTAGCTTGAGGGAGTTCATGGCAAAGTGTCTTATTGTTATAAATGTTCTTTAATTAAATGTCCACCATGCTTTGATCATAGCTGAAATCGCACAGCCCCTGGGCAGGAGTGGGTGGGATGGAGATGCCCTATCTGATGCACCCTCAGCCTGGGGCTCCAGGGTGTGCGCTGTCCCCACAGGAGACAGCTTGGCCTCATTGCTGACCAGGGCCGGGCACCTCGGCTGTCACAGGACGCGGCCTCCCTGGGGTGCGCACACCTGAGAGTTACACGAGGGTGAAGCTCTCTCTCTCTCTCTCTCTCTCTGAGCATACCTGTGCATGTGTGTGTGCACATGTGTGGGGGATGTGTGTTAAATGTGTAAAGCCATGCATGTGTCTCTGTCCTAAGAACTCTGACAGATGTGTTTCAGGTGGGTGTGCATGTTGCAGTTAACCTTCCCCTCCCTGGGGTAACGGTATCTACACTGCTTTGGGCCGAACAGGGAGCCCAGCAGCTGGGCAGACTCAGTGTGATGGGCGTTGTCTGAATGCGGTTTGGACAGGAATCCTCTTGCTCAGGGCCAGTCCCACAGTATGGAGCTAAGAAGGGGTAGAGATAACACCAGGCATATTCTAAATTTAATTTGTCTTTTCTCACCTGGTCTCCTGTTAATCAGTTTTGTAAACAAAAGGTACACTTTAAAATTTACTTTTCATTTATTACTACTTTAATTATATACAATTTACCTAGTCTACACAAGATTATTTACTGTGTAGCTTAATGTGTACCCAAACACACACATATGTAGAGTTTTGGCCACAATTTGCCTGCATTCTTTAAGAATTCCAAAGTAATAATAAAGATTATTTGTGATAAAATTTGTGATATTGTTGCTGAACCAAAAAGAAAGAAATCCTAAGATATTCAGACTTGAGAATTTTTGATCATGGACCTGTCTTGTTTAAGAACAGGGCCACGCCTGGGCCTGGGTCGCTGAGAGGAACATCTGCCTTGGTGGGAGCAGGGCTGGGTGGTTGAGCAGGTGCATATCAGGTGCAGGGCCCTGGGTCGGACTCTGCACATTAAAGAGAGCAGGAAAGAAGAAAGGGCGGGAGGCAGAGAGAGGGAGGGAATTTCCAATCAACAGCGCTTATCTTATCGGGTCAGGAAAAGCAAGGTCTTGCCACACGACAGTCGTATTGTATTCTGGGAAAACTGACAGAATAGCTGCAGGGACAAACGTTCAGTGTAAACAGATGTAAACTTGCTGGGCTGGCGTCTAGACATCCTCAGAGCACAGGGCCCCAGGGCTGCCTGTCTCTGGAATACCTGGAGAGTTCTGCTGGACGGGCCTAGGACGTGGCCAGCCCATGGTGTGGGCCCCAACATCCCTGCTGGACACGGTGTTCCATGGGCAGCAACCCACCCTTGTGTGCAGAGCAGAGCAGTGGACTCTGCTCTCAGGAGAGTTCGGCCCATGGAGGGACAAGGCTGGCAGGAGAGCCAGGCGGGCTGTGTGCACATGTGCTCTAGAGTCAGGCCGGTTCCAGGGTGCCTGTGTGTGCACACGCAGCATCTGACATGGCGTTCCTCGACCTTCTGCCCACTCCACAGCACCTGGATGGCGGCACAGCACGTTCCCACAGGGACTGCTGCATGCCGTGGAAGGGAACAGGGCCACATACCTGTCCCTCATAGGACACATGGGGTTTCCAGGGCTCTCAGTTTGCTGTTAGGGTTCGCTGTGAGATAGGTGCCACGGTCACTGCCACCTCGGGAGTGAGGAAGCTGAGGTCTTGGATCCCCAGACCTGAGCCAGCCTGTGGCACCCACAGCGTGGCCACGCCAGGGGCATTTGTGCCCTTATGTTCCGGAGGACAAAGAAAAATAGGAACAGACACAGGGTGCGGAACTGGAATGAAGAGCAATCGGACCACAAAGGCTCATGGCAGAGCTCCAGACCGCCACAGAAATCTACATGGACACCGCTCGGTTTGTCCTCTGAACGCAAAGACCCATTCGTAATGGTGCTGCTCTGGGTGAGCCAGCGTCCACCAGAGAGAACCCTCGTCTGTGTAACCACAGGTGCTGGCAGAACACACAAGCACACGCAGACACGTGAACACAGAAGCACACGCCCCTCACTGGCCCCCTTACACACTGCTCACCTCTTCCCACTGTCCTGCCCCCTGCAGTGATGCCTACACCCCCCCAAAAGACCTGATATGGGGTTCAGACCAGGCACAGCGGGGACACAGCCCGGGAAGTGAATGGCAGCCTCCTCCTCCTGAGATGAGATGCAGCCCTCTGGCAGGGGACTGCAGGCGGGCAGATGGAAGCCCAGACGGCCGGGCCCACTCAGCACCTGCTTCAGGCTCTGGGGATTTATAAGAAGCAAAGTCAGGATCCCGAGCAAAACAGTCCCCTCATTCACATCTGATGGCAAGTAAAACTCAGTGTGGGGCTTCAGAAAGACACCTATAACCACCCCCAGTTATTTTCACATTTTAAGCATCCCCGTGAACCAAATTCTCTTTTAAAATGTGGCTCTCAGTATTTTAGCCTGAAGAAGAAAACATCCTATCACGGAGATAGCTTCCCGTCCTAAATGAGTCACACAGTTATGAGGCAGGCAGGGCTTCTGTTTTTAATTTATGTTCTTTTGATAAATGGCTATTTATGGTGACAGATATCCTGCCACCTTCTCCAGAGTCCCAGATCAGACCCTTGCTATGGGCTGTGATGTGACAGGCCCTCTTGGGCTGACTGATGGACTCTGAACTAGAGGTACTAAAAAGATTTATGGTATGTGAGTGGTATAAATTTTTTTTTTAAAAAAAAAAAGAGCCTTTGATGTTTACAAACAAAAATGTTTTACTTCATGGCTGGGGTGATTCAAAAGGCTAAGACTTGAAGAGGGTGGAAAACAGAGAGAGCACTGTTAATGTAATATCATTAGCTCGGTGTTTTTCCAACTGTGGCAGGAGGGAATTTCACTGAGGAATAAGGAGGAGAAGGTCCTCCCCACAGGGGACACCCCATGGGAAGATGGACACAGGGACTCCACGCAGAAGGACATGAATTGTGCTGCCAAGGATAGGAATGTGCATTGATTCTCATGGGAAATTCCAAGACCTTCCAATGGTTTCACTAAAATGGTATCTTTTTTACAAAGGTTTTGGCAAGAACACAAGAAAATCTTTAAGAGGCTGGTTCCCCCCTCCCCCGTGGTACTGGGCACTGAACCCAGGGCATCAAACCACACTGAGCTACAACTCTACCTTTTAAAATTTTTTACTTTGAGACAAGGTCTGAGTTGATATTCTGTCAGGCTTGAATTTTCACTTCTCCTGCCTCAGCCTCCCAGGATGCTGGGATCACTGAAGTAAAATTTGTACTCTATACCTCATATACCGGTACATTTCATCCTTAAAACTTACATTTCTGTTAGTAATCTTTACCATGTGCCACTGTATGCTGGAGGTGTTTAACCTCTTTTTCATTTGTACAGGAGCTCACAGCTAAGATTGCCTTAACTCTCGGAGGAGACTTGGGACTTGGACTTTTCGGCAATGCTGAACCTGTTAGGACTTTGGAAACTCTTGGAGATGGACTTAATGCATTTTGCATAAAGGGGTGTGCATGCATCTTTGGGGGACTGGAGTGAAACATTATGGCTCGTGCCTAGCTGCCCGCCAAAGCCTCGTGCGATGAGGTGGGACTTTCTTTTTCAGAGGTGGCTGAATCTGGAGTATGTGATGCTGGGTGAAGGGCGTGTGAGTTAGTGGCTTAGCACCACCCTAATCCCGGAAGCCTGGACAGGATACGAGACAGAAAGACTTGGAGAAGCGCCCTTATTGCCTTTGCCACCCCATGGGTGCCATGCTGTTTCTCCTCTCCCAGGCATTTAATTCCCTGCCTTGCAGTCAGCCACCTATGGACTGAACCTCTACGAACCGTAAGCCAAATAAATCCCTTCTGTCTACCTTTGGGTGTCGGGTGTTTGGGCTCAGCAATGAGAGAAAGCAGGAACTAACACACCCCTGTAGGTGGAAGATGGTTATCACAGCAAGTCCCCAACTTAGGAACATTTGACTCACAGACTTTCAGAGATACAAACAGACTTTTCATTGTGAACATTGGTAGCGCTGGACATTGTCACAGTTCTGCGGTGCACTTACAGTACAGTTCATGGTGTTCGGTAGCACTCAGTCAGAGCTCAGCATGTCAGAAGGCAAAAGGAAAAGCAGCGGTGTGGAAGGGACTGCTCTGAGGGGAGGAGTGAGTGTAGATTCGTGGCCTCCTTAAACTCTGTGCTCACTGCCCCCAGGACTCCCCTGGATCTGGGGGTCCCCAGCACAGTTGCCCCTCCTGTTCCGCCTGCTGGATTGTGTTACCGTGGGTCAGGGCCACCGTACCAGGGTGGGTCTTCCCTCCCGGACAGCCTATGACCCACTCACCACCTGCTGGGGAGGGAAAGGCAGGAGCCAGGCAGGCCCGCCCTGGTTGGCCAGGTTGCTGACTGATGGACTGGGCCTTCGGGGGCATCCCCTCACCCCAAAGCTGAGTCCCCTCACCAACAAACCGTGGAGTGCCCCAAAGAGGCCAGGGAGGCCATGCTTGCTCGAGGCCTGCACTGAAAGTCAAGCAGGTCGCTCACAGGATGGGCTGGGCTTGGATCAGCTGACAGGACAGGGCAAGGACAGAGGCAGGAGTGAGCTCTGAGGCCTCACCTCATCTCACCCCAGCCACATCCTTCCAGAGTCCGTGACTTTGGGGGATGTGAGGGTGACGCGAAGACCAGTGACAAGCAGGCCTGGCTCTCAGTCACCGAGAGCTCTCAGCTGCTGAGTTCTGGTTTAAATCCGGAGTCCCTGGGGCTGAACCATTTCGACGGCCGTGATCAAGGACCAGGACCATAGTGGCTGGGAAAAGCGATTTTTTAAATCTTCCTCTAGGACACAAGTCACCTTCCCCTTTTTTGAAAAATGGCAGATTGTAGTTCACGATGCAGCACTTCAGGGGCTGGGGTTTTTCTGCACCAGGAGACAATATTCTCCCACTCTCGGGCCCATCAGCGGATTAAAGGGAAGCATTTCAAAACTAATTATGCAGTTTAAGAAAACATACTACAACAATTACCGCCTCCTCTTCCCTGTAACCAAATTCCCTGTACATTAAGGCTTCAGCAGAGATCTAAGGGTGCGATCAAGGCCTTCGTCACGGCAGCGGCTGTGGGGACTTCCTGCTCTTTGCAAGCGCAGCTTCAGCCTGGGCCTGCTTGCAAATGCCAAAAAGACAGAGAGGAGCAAAGAGGGGCACAGCCTGCCGGCACCAGGGTCTGCAGAGAGCAAAGGGAACAGCGCCTCTCCACTCCCATGGTTCACAGGTCAAATCAAGCCACCTGGAGGAGCAGTGGCGCTTAATATCTTTCTTGTCAACTACTTCACATGCACACACACACACACCCACACACCCACACACACACACACACACACACACACACACACACTATGGACCCTTACCCGGAACACCTAACTCTGTTTCCTAAACGGAATCCACCCTGTCTTAGGTTGGAATACTACCTACAGATCTGCCCAACTCTTCTGTTGTTCATCGATCCAACATCATTGTTTTACTTCACAGTGCACACAGACTGAAAGCAGATCACAGAGTCACGGGGTGGAATCTGGAAGCCATCGCTGACTCCACGAAGAATCTCTATAAAGCACGGCCGCGTGCACGGATCCGAATCAAGGATCTGCTACTGACCAGTGTAGACCCTGACCCTTCATCCCTTTGGATCCTCAACATTATCATTCGTGAAATGGTCACAAGGCTGTCCACCCTGCAGGGCAAAGGAGGAACAGAGTAAGATGAAGAACATGGAACATCTTGCACCACCACCCAGCATGAAGATTTTACGCCCAAATCCCACAGCACAGACCACTCCTCCAGGCGTCAGTGTGCAGCTGCTGACAATCCACAGAAAGACAAAGACTTTTAGAGAGAGAGGGCCTTGCCCTCTCAGGAAAAAGAAAATGGGTGCCTTGGTTCTGCACACGGCCTATCTAAGGTAGGGAGGACACGTCGGTTTCTTTTGCATTGACAGACAGAAGCTGAAGTTCAGGATGGTGCGAGAATTTCCCTTTCCTCCTCCTTTCTCCCCTCTCATTTTTATACCATTTGCTTTCCCCCAAAGGTGTGTTCACGCTCCAGATCTTTTAGAACACGGTCAACACCACCTCAGAGGCCCTCAGTCTCCTGGTGTAAATGAAGTGTGTAACGGGCTGCGGCTGCCTGCCCACAGTCGGGACCCCAGCGGTGCCTGGTCTGCCGTATGTTCATGCGCTCCAGGCTTTCCTTAACAGCACCAGGCCGTCAACAAAACCCTGCTCAGTTTAGCAGCGCGTAAAGACACCACAACCGCAAATGAGTGCTCACCAAGTCCTGAGCAGCTGGGGTTTCTTTTACTTCAGGCCTGCATCTCCACTGGAGCCTGGTCCTGAACACCTGGAAAATCAGCCCAAGACACAGTGGTCGGACTTTCCAGTGTCTCCTGTTCATCTCCACCAACACCTGATATAGAATAAATCAGATGCATACTGAGTTTTGCTTGCCTGGGTGTAGTTTAAAACCACAGGGGCAGGAGGTTTGCTGGGACCCCATCTTAGTTGCTCTTTCATTGCCAAGACACAGTGCCTGACACTCAAAGCTTACAGGTCTATTTCAGGTCACATTTTCAGCCCGATGTCGATGGGCTTGGTGGCAGGAAGTCACAGTGGAAGGGCCTGGTGCTGCTCACCTCATAGAGAGCAGGAAGTAAAGAGAAAAGGGAGGAGCCTTCTGGGTCACGCCCTCCACGCCCCGCCTCCCAACAGCGAATCAGCCCCAGAGCCCGGTTGTCCAATCACACTGCATAAGCCCTGCCTCTGAGTGAGAGCAGGAAGTTTAGGGGGTCATGGGGGCCACACCCCAGCAGGCCCTCTGCCCTCCACTTTTCCACACCCTCTTCCTTACCTACTCCACCCCCAGATATTCCTGAGGACTTGCTAACAGCTGTCTGCGGGCAACTCCAGCCTCCTGGCATCTGGTTCCTGCTCACACTGGCTCACTAAATGGACTTCTGAGGAAATCTCTGACTTCTGCTGCCATGTTTTCTTGCTTGATTCCTTTCAGCGGTGATGTATGTGGGAAGTGGATTTTTGCAGCTATGTGAAATGACCAGAAAGGGAGTCAACCTATGCAAAAATAAAACCCTCGTAAAACCAGAAACCCACGGGCTCCGAGGAAGCAAACCAGAGCCAGGAATTCCCAGATCCTTGACGGCTACGGATGCTGTGTGGGACCTGCCATGAAGTATGTGGGCTGGTGAAGGAGTTTGCATGTCCCTCACACCGAGCTGTTGGTGCGTCCTAATTCCCCCTGGCGTGGGCCTCGGGTCTCCTTGGACCCAGGAGGCTCTGGTGGCAGACATGTGGTCACATGGAGCACACAGCGGTGGGCCAAGGTTGGGAATCGCTTGGCCACAGGGGCAGCAGTGAATCCCCACCGAAGCCCCAGAGGAGGATGGCGAGATGCATGGGCCCTGTCCTCTCACGGAGACCCAGAGCTGGTTCCATCTGCCCCGGTGTGGAGACAAACAGAGCATCTGGGAGTGACACTCATGGCACCACTTACAATTCGAGGTATGGAACGGAGTGGAGGAGCCAGAAAAGGCAGCCCCGAACAACTCCAAAGTCAAAGCAACGCAGATCTGCAGGTGTAACTGCGGGGCCAGGCGCCGTGGTTCCCATTTCACTGTGGCAGGGTTACTGCTGTTTGCAGGGTTGCTTTTGATTAGATCAGCCATCCCTGGCCCTCTCCCCACCGCCTTGTGGGGCATTTAAATTATGTTGTCAAAAGCTTTGATAATCCTGTTTATCTTTCCTACAAAGCTGAGCTCAGATGATTCCCAAATCATATTTCTGTAGCTTTAACCCCACTGACCCACCAGTGAGCTCAGCAGGCTCCCACGTAATGAAAGCCCCCACCCAGGATGAGCTCCGCTATCGGGAGAGAACATTCCGTTCCGAACTGTGCCCCTCTAAGGGAATATTCATCGCACGGGCACCAGAGCAGTGGAAGGCAGGCTGAGAAGTCCTGCAGCCTCTCCGGGAGCCCAGCCTGTCCATGCTGACCATTGCCCTGCAGAGGACATGCAGATTTGGACTCAGAGGGAATAGATAGGTTCTCCTCTCCCCGGAGAGACCGTCCACCATGGCTGGCATGTCGGGCAGGTAGTGGTCAGTTTACAAAATGGAAATGAGCTTTTCCTTTTAACTATCTTGAAAGGAATGTATTCACAAAAGCTCAAATGATGTTAAAATGCATAAAGGAAAGAGAAAATGATGAATAATGCCACAATCCAGTGTGCTGACATTTAGATCTAGAATGTCTCCAAAAAGATCATGTGATCAGAAGTGCAGGTTGGATCAAGGGGCGCTGTACTGATCTTGAGCCATCAGTGAGCTCGTGGGCTGTGGGGAGGCGGGGTCTGTGCAGAAGAAGTGGCCTGGAGTGGTGGATTCTTATCCCGGGCTCCTCCCTTCTTTGCTTCCTGGCTGCCATGAGGCGAGCAGCTATCTTCTTCCTGGCCCTTCTACCGTGATTCTCCTGCCTTGGAGCCACCTGACGATGTACCAAAACTTCTGAAACCACGCACCAAATAAACCTCTCCTCAGTTAAGTTGAAGGTGTTGGTATTTTGTCCCAGTGAATGAGCATGACTGTGTTGCAAAGCACAGATTTACGTGCAGAGCGTGCATGTGTGGGATCTTTTGTCTGTGGTTCTAGACCTGTGGAGAAAGAGAAAGAGATACAAGAGAGGAAAGGAGAGGAACCGAGAAGCACACAAGAGAGAGGGAATGAAGAGGAGAAAGGGAAAGGGAGGCAAGGAAGAACACAGAGGAAAGTGATGCCCCCCAAAGAGCACGCACAACACAAACCAGTGCGCAAGGAGCTTTCACCAATAACAATGAGTTGTGCACTTCTAATGACAGTAAACACAGACTACACAGTTCTTTGACAACCACATAGATTACAGTGCTGTGTCCTGTAATTCACGCCAACTTTCTCCTCCTCGTGGACATGTCTCTTGCTCCCACACTGCCTCCTTGGCTGACGTTTACTCCTTAGACTTTTATTAGATTTTTATTAGATACCTCAGAAGGAATTAACGCAAGCCACACTTGAGGAGCATCATTAGTTGTCTAGCCCTCAGCCGCTGTCATCGCAGTGCACAGGAATGAATGCATTTCCCTCACTGACCACAGCAGCAAATCTGCCCAAGGGATGAAAAGGATTGGTGTGGAAGAGAACTGGAGCTGATGCAAAGAGTCCTGAGAATAAGGCCACATTTGGGAAACATTGCACAGCCCTAACACAGTTATAAATATAAGCATGGTAAAAACGGGATACATTATAGATTGGGTGTCTTCTGCACGTTAATAACTTTGATTTATCAACCAGTGATGTCTCCTTGTCACAGCATTGTACACATCAAGTGTTTCTTTGAAATCGGTACCAAACCAACCCTCCAGCCATTTGTCTCCAGAGCCAAAGAACTCTCAGAAGCAGCACCGGATAGCATCATGCATCATCCCCAATGACTGCTCTGGCAGCAGAGCACCCACATGCCAACCTGGCTGCAGCACAGACTGAAAAGCACACACGGTCACTCGGCAGATAGACTCCAGCTCACAGTCTCTGCTGACTTCATTGCTTAGCAAATGAACAGCCCAGAGGCACAGAGGAGCCAGGCTCCAATCTGCTGGGCACCCTGGGCCTTCTCTCAGCAAGTCTGGTTCCCTCCTCTGTGTGGAGCAGACGCTGCAGTGCTCTCCACTACAGAGTGTGGTGAGGACTAAATGCTCCTGAGGCACCTAGCAGCAAATACGCACAGGCCCAGGAAGTGGCATGATGGGAAATGCGTTGACAGCCAGTCAGTGACGTCATTGGTCCTTGGGGAAGCTATGGTGAGCCTTTATGGTGAGCCTTGACATAGGCACAGCCATGATTGAACTTTGAGTCACCTCACCGGCACGGACGTGCTGTCACCCATAGCAACAGGCTAGTTCAACTGGTGGTCTGACCTGTTGCCTAGCAAATGTAACCCATAATACTTGTTTTGTAGAACTTTGTGACCTTTGCAGTCAGCCACATCCTATTTATACTTTTGGTTTCGGTTTTAGCCTATATATACCCCACCCTGAAAAATAAAGGGGGCCTTGCTGCGGTAGAGCATGAGCGTGGAACTAAGTTCGTGAAACTGCTCTCCTGTTGTTCTTCCCTTGGGTTTGGGACCTGCTGGCAGGATTCTGACGTTGCGGCTCGAGACAAGTGGCTCCCGAACAGGGACCTGAGTAAGAAGGACATCGAGGAGAGCGCCCTGCAATCCAGGGCACTACAACAAGAACTGCGACTGATCCCCGCGGCTCCTGCCAGTGAGTGACAGGGGAGGATAGTCCGGATCACAGCAGTAGAGGGAAATGTTGTAGAAGAGGGTGCTGCCGATGAGAGACAGGGGGCGATAGTCCTGATCACGGCTGTAAAAAAGGAACGGGCTGCTGGTGAGAGACAGGGGACGCGTTAGTCCTGATCACAGCAGTAGAAGTAAGGGCCGCCGGTGAGAGAAAGGGGACGTTAGTCCTGATCACGGCAGTAGTAACCAAGGGTGTAAGCCCTCAAATTCTTAAAGTATGGGTCAAATGGAATCTAGAGGTTATGTAGGGAACTCTATACAAAAGTTGCTAAAAGTACAAGGAGTTAAAATTAAGAAGGCTCAATTGGAAGCATTTGTGAAAATATTGGATGAGGTTTGTCCATGGTTGTGTGACGAGGCTGAGATAAATCTAGAGGTCTGGGGAAGAGTAGGTAAACAGCTGCAGAAGGCCTTGATCTCCGATCCTGATAGGTTTCCGGAGAGCTTATTCTCCTATTGGGCACTCTTAAATACTGCTCTCAAAACTCCCACTAAAAAGGAGATTACAACAAAAAGAAAAAATATTAAAAATGGGAGCTGGCAAGAGTTGCATGCTTTTTGCACATATGCTTAAAGATTTACTGTGTGTTGGTGGTGCTAGAGTAGGACACCAACAATTGTGTAATTTATTAGAATTTGTGGAAATAGTTTGTCCTTGGTTTCCTTTTCTTTGCTTCTGTGTCTTTCTTTTCCTGTTAATGTCTGCTTCTTTCGGTTTGGTCTTCATAAGTCTGTCTTACATTGTTTGGCTTCTTTTGCTCCAGCCTAGGAGTTGCTCACACTTCTGCTCTGCGACAGTCAGCTGTTAGTGAAAACTAGTTTTGGTAACACTTCTTGTCCATTGTTTTATACTGCGATTATAGGGTTAACTTGCTCTTTTAGGTTAATACTATTCTATTGGCAGCCAGTCAAATTTTAAGATGTAACAATCTAAAAGCAGAAAAAGGATACTTTAAACTGAATCAGCAGGTGGTCTCCCGGCAGGGTCGCCCTGTTGTAATTTGTGATAAGGAGGATACTGAGACCATTAAGAACACAAAGAGGACGATCAAGGTGCCCACTCAGTAGACTGCTTGCAAGGCATTCTCAGTGTGATCCCGCTTACAGTTGCTGGTTTTCCACCTTGCTGTGTTGAGAGGCTATGATGTTGATTTCCCACAGAATCTAGCCAAATCTGTAACTGTAGAATAAAGAGCATCGGAAGCTTGGGATGATTAAGCAATATAAGACACCTTTTGTATTTAAAACTTTGATTTGAAATATCACCCCTGGAAGCCTTTTTTAGTAAATCCTTATTTATATATGTTATAATTATTCCACTAAATTTGTGATTTTTTGTGAAATTGCCCCATATTTTTCCAGTACTATGTGGGGGGAGTTTGAATAATGAAATCTATATTAGAATCTGTATTCAGAAAGATTTTAGCTGTTATTTTTCTTTAGTGAACTGGGTATTGAACTTCTGATTCCGTCCCTTCCATCTGGGAGGATTATGTTTTTAAACCTTTTTGTTCTTAAGTTTTTAAATGCGTTGGCATTTGTTTTAGCAGGCTTCTATTCATTCAGACCAAGGAAAGAGTGGTTCATTTAATTGGAATATCTAAAGACAGTGACAGTGTATGCTAAAACTTGGACATTTACTGAAGGTTTTGCTACGTTATATGTAAATAGAAGATACTGTGATTTATTCTGAAACTTGTTTCTGTTTTGTTTTTAAATCAAACTGAAAACTTTTCTTGGATTTATATGTAAGTTTACTTAACCTTATTTCTCATATGTCTTTTATCTGTAAGTGGAAGTAATTTAGGAAGCAAATTGTTACAGTGCATTGGTGTTATCCAACCCTTAATAGAACATAATTATACAGTTTCATAGCACAGACTTTGAATTTGAACTGCTTTCGTCAACTGACAATATGATTTTAAATTTGAAAATGGGGTGTTGGATATCCTACTCTTTTGTTTTTTCATCTCCTAAAAGTTTTTATTTCCTTGTATCTGTAGTTTTTATTTTTAAATAACCATTGAAGGAGATTATTTATCTTTTTTTTTTAATCACAACACAAAGCTGCTGTCAAATCAGTTCTGATATAAGTATTCTCTTCAATTTTGTCCCAAGGAGGAATTTTCTGCAGTTAATTTAACTTCTTTCACTTCCTTGTTACATAACAATAATACCCTCAGTGCCAGTTTGGAACTTCCTTGCAATTACTTGGAAGATTTTCAAGTCTTTGACTAATCATTTGACTTTAAATGTGTGTGGTAGACTATACTCAGAAAGATAATATGCTTTATAGTGTTATTAATGAAGAGTAGCATCAATTGAGTGTTACTTCCTAGGTATTTTTTTTTCTCTGAATGCATTTTCTGTGTTCAACTCCTGCAATTAATATAGGAATGAAGATGATATTGATCTGCATTCAGTTAGTTGGCTAGTGTTGATTTGACAATTTGGATTAAAATAGTGTGATACCCCTAATGTGACTAATAATTTCTTCACAGAGCTTTTTGGGCCAGATCTTGGGGCTACAGAAGAATATATGTTACGGGGTTATAATTTGGCTTAGTCCTTTTCTTTGAAAAGTTTTCACTTTTAATTGTGAAGGTGAAATATTTAGCATGATTTGTAAGCTCAGACATGTCTTCTTTTTGTATTTGAACTTCTTGATGAGGTTAAGATGTTGTGATAGCTATTATTGCTGCAAGACAAGCACAGAATTCTGCTTGTGTTTAAGGGTTAGAGAAGGAATTAACATTTTGAGGTAATATGCAAGGACGTTCAGTGTTGAAGATAGAAACCTAATTGTTTTAGAAGATAAGGTAAGATCATTACTTATATCTGTTTAGCTACTATAGCTACTCTTAACTATTTTAATTGTTTCTAAGATTATTTTGTATAAGTCTGCTAGTTTTAGTATGTGTATACTAGTGTCACTTCTTCTGTATGGTATAATAGCTTTTGACACACAAATTGTATGGATTTGTAGGATTTCTTTTAACGTATTTTATTGAGATAATCTTGTGTATCATTATGTGATACAGTGTAGTATTTTATTACATTTACATATTGTGAAATGATCAACCCAGGATGCTTAGGTTATCTATCATTTCAAACATTTATCATTTCTTAGTGATGAGAACATTCAGAATCTTGTCTTGTAGCCATGTTGAAGTACTCTTCAGTATTATTGACTATAATAATCAGTGTAATAGAATGCCAGAACTTATTCTTCCCATCTGGCCGTGACTTTGACTTTGTATCTGTTGACCAGCCTGTCCCTCCCCACACACACTCCAAGTGAGGGTATGTTCTAAACTGACTATAGACCAAAATAAAGAACAAAATAGTAGTTTGTTATAGAAGGCTGATAGTAAATGAGATAGAAAAATATTAGGAAAGCTATAAGTAAGAGTTGTACTTTTAACATGAAAGGTTTTTGTATGTTCCTCTTGTCTTTACCTAAGAATGTAGAGAATGTTTATGAAAATGATTAATAAAATGCTTGCTTGTTGGTTTCAAGTTTGTTACAAAAGGTTTACATTTATAGTCAAGAAGAGTATTCATTCCTTTAACACTAATTCTACAAGAGATCTCTGTTAATTTTGATCTGCAAAAATTTTGACTAGTCATAACAAAAAGAATTTATAATTTAATTGGCCAAAACCATCTGAGTGCACTTGTTAAAACTGTCTTATATGTTTGTCTTCTTAGGTGTTATATGTTTGTCTTAAATGTTCAAAGATGTTTGTATGTTCTTGATTAGAATGACATCAAATGCAAGTGGACTGTTGATTTCTACAACCTGGCTTTATAGGATCAAATAAAAAACTTAAAAGATAATTAAATATAACCTTTAAGTTTGGATACGCTCCTGTTGGTAAATAAAGAAGCAGCTGCTCAGAAAATTTATTCTGATCTTTGTTCACTAGTGGGAGCCCAAATAATTTTCATAGCCTTATAAAAAGATATGTCTTGTTAAATGTTGTTAAAAATGTTTACGTTGGTCATCATCAAACGGCTGAATTCTAAATGTTATTGTAACATGCTTATTATGATGGTTATCTTCAAAATATAGTATTTTCTGTAAAAAGAGAGGGAAGATCCTATTGATGCAAAGCTACATTATAGGACATAAGATTTCATATAAGTATAATTATTATTGCTACTTCTCTGGTATATAAAATTTATGCATGTTGTTTAATTATGCAGGTTTTCCAACATACTGTTTATGACAATAACCTTTTGATCCAGGTATTCTCCCCTGTTCCCCACTATTAAAGGTGCAACTACAAAAAATAAAACAGGGGGAATTGTACTCCACTTCACCCAGAAAAGATTTAAATCATGCTACCTATATTTTAAATTTTTTACAAATTTATAAGCATGGCCATTCCGCAGCAGAAAGATTCTGGCATCCACAAGGTTCTCCATATACCTTGGTAAAATGGAGAGATCCCTTAACTGGTCAATGGTATGGACCTGACCGCATTTTAAAATGGGGCCGAGGATATGTTTGTGTTTTCTCACAGGAACATGATGGAGCTCGATTGTTACCAGAGAGATTGGTTCCTTATGTGGATCATCCTGACAAATCTACATCCAGTATCATGGGACAGTAAGCTCCACAATCATTATCTTTGTGTGAAGAAGAAACAAAAATAAGCAGTACTACTATTTTATGGAAGAGGTGCTATGTTACTATACCTCAAGAAAGACCATTTAATGACACATCTCAAAAGTTTTTGGACTAATCACTTGGACTTAAGCTTGTTTGTAGGACTTTGGTACACAGATTCACCTTTTCCTCAGGCCAACATTTCGGTATTGCCACTGAACAGTATTTTTCTGTGGTGTTTGCTCCTGTATTGGTGATCATTGTAGTTTTGATGGTTCTTTGTATTTGTAATTGTTATATGTATCGTAAGATGACAAGAATGCATCAATCTTTTGTGTTTCATCATGGACGACTTCCTATGGCCATCTTCCGAATTCCCGTTCAGGTGTGGATTCCTTTGAGTACTTCTAATCACTTCTCCACTGTTGTTTGGGCACAGATTTCTTCCCCTTCTCACAGGAAAAGAGTGGCAGGTGCCGTGGTGGCGGGCATCATCGCTGGCATCATAGGCTTGGTGTCTGCCATCACCTCCGCAGTGGCGTTGACAGGAACTTTACAGAACGCAGCCACCATCAATGATCTTCAAAACACTACAACCATGGCTTTACGAACCCAACAGCGCATCAACCCTCACATTGGAACTGGTTTGGCTATACTTCAACAACAAATGGACTTATTAAACGAAGAAGTTGAAGGATTATGGTTGCATACTCGATTGGACTGTGATTCCAGATTTCAACAGCTCTGCCTTACTCCCTTTCCTGTCAAAAACCATTCTGAGAAAGTTAGACGACTTTCGTCATTGTTTCGAGGGTCTTGGAATCGGACATTTCTAAATGCAACTAATCAGTTGTCATTGGACATTGAGATCTTGTCTGGTGTTCATGCCAATTCTATCTGGCTTGATTTAGATTTTGCTACAGAAGTTTGGGAAAATTTGAAAAAGCTGTTTTCACCTTCTTGGATTGTTATATGGCTTATTGTTATTGCTGTTATGATTGGTTTGTGTATTTTGGGTTACTGCTCATATCGATGCTGGAAGCATTCCCAGTTTAAATATGAGCATTTAGCTATGGCTGTACAGGCTTCTTTGGATGATGATACAACATGCATAGCCATTTACTTGGCTCAGGCTCTACGTGCATAGATCCCCCACCTTGGGATACTCAATGACGGGTAAGGACGGAAGCTTCTGCCTATCAACCTAAGACAGGTCGTATTGGGACATAAGCCCTGCGACTAATGACGGGTAAGGAGATAGAAGACTTCTGCTGCCTAAGACAGAGGTTCCTTGGCTGATGCATGATGAATGACTAGCATTCTTCATGCTATCAAAGAGAAATGGGGGAACTATGGTGAGCCTTTATGGTGAGCCTTGACATAGGCACAGCCATGATTGAACTTTGAGTCACCTCGCCTGCAGGGACGTGCTGTCACCCATAGCAACAGGCTAGTTCAACTGGTGGTCTGACCTGTTGCCTAGCAAATGTAACCCATAATACTTGTTTTGTAGAACTTTGTGACCTTTGCAGTCAGCCACATCCTGTTTATACTTTTGGTTTCGTTTTTAGCCTATATGTACCCCACCCTGAAAAATAAAGGGGGCCTTGCTGCGGTAGAGCATGAGCCTGGAACTAAGTTCGTGAAACTCCTCTCCTGTTGTTCTTCCCTGGGGTTTGGGACCTGCTGGCAGGATTCTGACGTTGCGGCTCACGACAGAAGCAGGTGCAGGAAGGGAGCTCCAGGCAGAGGGACCAGCACTGCTGCAGCTCAGAGGCTGGGCGGCTACGGTGAGCAGAGGCACGCTGTGACCACATTGTGGCTGGGGACACTGGGCAATGATGAGGAAGGGAGCAGGGGCCCTGAGAAGCTGCACCTGGAAGAAGGCCTGCCTGTCAGATGAGCAGGGTGTCCGATCTGTGAACCACAGTGACACATGCTCGGAATGACACACGTTTCTCCTGGATGGAAAAATGAATAGCCATGAAGACTTTTCTTTTTCCAGAGATGCTGGGGTTGAACCCAGGGTGCCCTACCACTGAGCTGCACCCCCCCAACCCTTTTTATTTTTAGTTTTATTTTAAGACAGAGTCTCACTAAGTTTCACAGACTGGCCTTGAACTTGCAATCCACCTGCTTCAGCCTCCTAAGCAGCTGGGATCACAAGCATGCGCCACTGTAACCAGCCAAGATGTGAATTTTTCCCAGGCTAATATGAAGTTTGTTTTGTTTTCTGGTGCTGGGGATCACATCCAGGGCCCATGAGGTGCTAAACCAGTGCTCTGTGGCCGACCACACCCCAGCCCTCTGAGGCATCTTCCGCCCGTGATCGCAGTGAGATGCCCCTGGCACTGAATGGTGGGAGCAGTGCTAGTGATGGCTGTGCCCTGAGAAGCGGGAGCACCGGACAGGCCCTAGAGCATGCTGCACACCCCTCGTCTCTTCCCCACAGCACCCTTCTCTGACATCTCCATCGCATAGCAGCTTTTTTAGCCGACAGAGGATCCACCTCTGACATGTGCGCTTTATGGTGCAAAACACAATGGTTTTTGGTGTATTCAGAGCTGTACGGTGGTCACCCGCGTTTGGAACATTCTGTCAACCCGTAGAACTCTCAGCCATGAAGAGTCACCCCTATTTTGCCTTCACCTGTCCAGCTCTAGAAATCACTAAGCTCGTTTCTGCTCCTGTAGATTTGCATGCTCTGGGCATTTCACATAATGTGAAATCAGGGCCTAAGTGATTCTTTGTGGCTGCCTCTCCCACCAAGCCCCCTGTTTCCCAGAGTCACCCACAGTGGAGCAGGCATAGATTGCCTTTCTTGTATTGCTGGAAAACACTTCCCCAAGTGGCCTACCAGGGCGAGTGGTCAGCCAGCGGTGGTTTGAGCCAGGTGTTGCACTTTAGGCAGCTGGAAATGTGTTACTCCTCGAGGACATGAGCCTAGGAGGACAGTCGGTGGGCCATGTGGCACCAGACAGCGGTGGGGCAGAGGACAGTTTCTCCACGCTCTCCTCAATACTGTCCTTTTTATCACACCACCCTCGTGGGTGTGGAGTGGCATCCCGTGAGCTTGACTCGCATTTCCTTCGAAGCTAATAGTATTAAAGTATTTCCAAATGCTTTTTGGCTGTTTGTATATCTCCCTCAGATCCCGTTGCCTCTTTATAGTTGAGTTTTAAGAGCGCTTCATCTCTTAGATACTAACCCTTTATCAGAAATACAGTTTATAAATCATTTCTCCTGTTTTGTGTGTTATCCTTTCAACCACAACACGACAATGTCAGAGTCCTTTGAAGCCCAGAGATTTTTTTTTTTTTTTAATTTTTTTTTTTTTTTTTTTGTATCAGGGATCGAACTTGGGTCCTTTCGTTTGTGAGGCAGGCAGCAGAACCACTGAGCCAAATCCCTGGCCCAGAAATGTTTAATTTTTATGAAGTCTGAGTTGTTTTTGTATTCTTATTTTATGTTTTAATTGTCAGAGCTAAGCTATGATTGCCTAATCAAAGCCTAGAAATATTTTTTCCTGTTTTCTCATAAGATTTCTGTAGTTTTGGTTCTTATCCCCAGGTGTTGACGTTTGTATGTGATGTGAGGTAGGGGTCTGATTTCATTCTTTCACATATGGAAAGGCCAATTGTCCCAACATCACTTATTCAAAAAACAAACAAAAAAACCATTTTCTCCATTAAATCACCTTGTCAGAAGTCAAAGGACCACAGATATGAGGCCAGATCTCAATGCTGCCTTGCTGATCTGGGCCACACTGTCTCAGTTACTGTAGCTTTGAAGTTGCTAAGTCAGAAGTGCTGAGTTCTCCAGCTTTATGCTGCCTTCTCACAATACCACTGGTGACTCTGTCTCTCTGGACACCACATGACTTTCTGGATCAGCTTGGGATGCTCATCTCCACCCCGACCATACTGGCTCTTCTGACCTGTGTTCGGTGTGCATCTGTCCTTTCACCTCTTAAGGTCTTCCTGGATTTCTTTCAACGTTTTGTTGTATTCAGAGAATAATTTAATACCTCATTTGGTAAACTAATTCCTAAATATTTTACCCCTTTTAATGCCAAATGGATTGTTTCTTCACCTCGTTGTCTTGTTCACTGCTAGAGCACAGAAATAACACCTGAATTTTTGCCACTGATGCTACACCCTGTGACTGTGCTAACCTAGTCTCTGGTCCTCATCATTCTCTGCTGTCCTTTTTGGTGTTTTCTATACATAAGACCACACCATCTGCCGTTGGAGAGAGGTTTGCCGTTGTTTTTTCAAGCTGGACGCCTTTGTTCCATTTTCTCTTGTAGTTAGCCTGGTTAGAGGCCCAGGTCCTCTGCTGAGGAGGTGTGATATTTGATGTGGCTATAGCCTGGTCAGCGTGAAGAAGTGCCCTTCCAGAATTAGTTTGTCAAGTGGTTCATTTAATCATGAAAGATGTTGAATTTCGTCAAATACCTTTCCTGCATCTATTGAGCTGTGATCTTCGTTCTCTGGTCTGTTGACACCGTCCACATATTACCCATGTATTACTCATGGGTGCTCTGTGAACCTCACATTCCTTGGATAAATCCCAGTTGAACACAGTAAGTAATCTTTTTTTTATACATCAAATTCAGTTTGCTAATAGTTTGTTAAGAATCTTTGTAACTATATTCATGAGGGATTTGTGCTTGCAGTTTTCGTGTATGTGTGCGTACTGATTTTGCTATCAGGTGAATACTGGCTATGTTATAAGCTTTCTATGGCTCCAGAAAAATATTTCACATAAACAGTTTTTTTTAAAAAAAGGTTTATTTAAGGTTTATAGTTTCGAAGTTCAGTCCACGGTCGGCAGGCTCCATGGCTTTGAATTCTGTGGTGAGGCAGAAACATCAAGGTAGCAGGTGGCAGAGGAATGCCCTTTGGCAACTGAAAGGTCACACCCTTGAGGCCTACTTCCTCCCCAAGGCCCACCTCCTAACATCCACTTCCAGCGTGATCCATTCACCTTGCAAAAGCCTCACCTCCTAGCACAGGAGCTTTTTAAGAGACTCTTTAAATCCAAACTATAACACTAGTCTCATAAAAAGTACTTGGGAAATGGTCCTCCTTCTCCTCCTCCTCCTTGCTTTGTAAAGAATTTATATTAACTCTTTTTTTTAATTAAATGTGCAAAATCACCAGTGAAACTATCTGGGTCTAAATTTTCTCCTTATGGGTGGTTTTAAAATTACTAATTCATGGGGTTTTTTTTCTTGTGAGTTTACCACATTTTGTATTTCCCCTTGAGACCATTTTAGCAGTCTATGTCCTTCTAATAAGTTGTTCCTTTCACCTAAATTCACTGGTATCATTTCCGTTCTGTTTCATAAATGCTGAAACTTGAACTTATAGAGGTTAGGAACTTCCCCAGGGTATAAAGCTCAACAGTCAACAGTCCTGTCTTATGTCAGCATCAAACTCAGGTCTGTTTCATACAAAATCTATAGCTTTAACCACTTGGTTAGATAACTCTACAGCCTTCCTGAAAGTGAGAGCAACAATATTACACACTATCCTGGTAAGGGAAACAAAGCAAGTAGTGACTAGTTCTCTCAGACACTAAAACAAATTCTAAGATGCTAACTGAAGCCGTGCAGCACTGGCCCAGCCCTGGGCGTAGTGTGTCAGAACCCGTGGTCTGGAGACAGACCACTGACGTACACATGTTAATGGCCTTGGCGTAGCCCTCTTCAAGATCCTCCTGCTCCTTCCCAGCACAACACGCTTTTGTCCACAGCCCCAGGCCCAAGCTTGGCCCTCATCAACCTCAGGGACATGTCAACCCCGTGCTAGCAACCAGCTCCCACGGGACATGTCAGAGGAGGTCTCCATGGGCCTCTGCGCTGATGGGACCCCAGAATGCTCACCAGCACCCTGGACCTTCCTATGCCAGGACCCTCGAAGAGCTTCCCATCTGGGCTTGCTGCTCGTTAATCTGTGGAGACCCCGCCTTCAGTGGCTTTCTGGGAAATGGAAGTCAGCAATTAGCTCCCGAATCTCCCTGCGTGGCTCTGTCCGACCCGTCCGTACCTGACTGGTACAGGGATTGGATGCGCGTTCGAGGGTGGAAGTGATTTCCCGGGGTGCTCAGCCTGTCTGAGCTCTGTCCGACTTCTGATTCCTCCCACTGATGGCAAATACTCCAGTGGCAGTTTGACTGGCAGTTGTGTGTCTGTGACTGTATTTCTGGCTTGTGGCAGTCCCCGTCTTCTACAGACTACTGGAGAGCTTTGACCTCTTTTTAGCCATCCTTCATGCACCTTCCTGAACTGTCTATTCCTGCAGCTCCGTCTTACAAGAGCTCACAAGGGCTCCCCACTACAGATGCCAACCTTTACCCATCTTCTGTGCAGCAGATGTATTTGCTCCCAAAATGTCATTCTTCAGGTCTTTTATGGTACCCTTTACTCAAAATTCTAGATTTTAAAATGCATCTTTTCTCTTACGGTTCCTAGGTTTTCCAAGTCCCAAAATCTCCTTCAACAGTACATTGTAATTCAGTCTCCTGGCTTTTCTTTGAATGTTGTTTTTTTTATATGTAAATCATTGACTCACCAAATATTTGGTTCTGTCTACAGAGGAAACTGAAAATACAGAATGGTTTTCCTCTAGGTACCATATTAGTTGTAGTAGTCATTTATGAAACTTGATCATGTTCCCATTGAGCTGAAAATCATCTAAGGATACCTAATTCCATTCTACACCAGGATCTACCCATCTGCCTATTGGGCTGCACTGTTACTCCCTGTCCCATGTTCCCGGGATGCCGATCTGGGCCACGTGGACCCCATCTGCTGCAGGCACATGGCCCTGCCCAGCCGAACTCCAACTCAGTGGGTTGGAGCTGGAGTTCAGATCTGCACTTTGGGAACCCCTCTGCTTGGGGCCCCAGCACCCCCAACAGGAGCAGAGCAGAGACCAGGCCCGAGCCAGGATGGACAGCAGCGCTGCGGGAGGGGACCAGAGCCCAGGAGGCACCGAGGCAGGCAGAACGGGCAGCACCAAGAGGTGTGGCTGGCGGTGGGTGACAGGGACCCTGTGACTTAGTGACGGCAGGGCTTGAAGCTCTGTCCACACAGAGGGCAAAGCAGGGCAGGAAGGGGAGGAGCCTCCAAAGCTATTCTTCCAGGAGGTGCATAAAGAGGAAGGAACAGGGCCCAGGTGGGTTTTGTTTCATCTTTTTGCTGTTTTTTTTTGTGGGTTTTTCTAGTTTTTTATCATGGTAAACTACACGAGATGAAGTCTGCCATTGTAGCCACTCCTAAGTGCACACTTAGATGACTGCAGGGCCCACATACATGATCTTTCCCCCTCTAAAAACTGAGACGGTCCCCGTCCAACATGATTGTTACCCTCTGCACAGGCCTGGCTGTCAGCACCAACTACGCATACTGTGAACCGGACTTCTCTGTGTTCTTTGGGAAAGTGGGCCCACAGTCCCTCCCCACTCCCTGTATCTTCTGCAGTCCCTCAGCACCCCGTCTCCAGGGTCCTCGCATTCTCTGGCCCAGATCTTGGTCTGCTTCCTTTTCAAAGCTGAGTACAATTGCACTGTGTGGAGGCCCCACATTCGTAGATCCAGTTGTGGGCCCAGGGACACTTGGGCTCCCACCATAGCTGTTGTGACAACTTGGGTACACGGTGTCGAGAACCCAGCTCTCTTGCATTTTTAAGGCAGGGATGGCCAGACGGTGTCACGTGCAAGAAGGACACAGAAACAAGCAGTAGAGAGAAACGTGAGGGAGCAGAGAAAGACGCGGGGCTCCAGTGGCCGGTGCAGCCCAAACGGTGGGCACAGGCAGCTTCTGACAAATGGCCCCAGGGTCCCCAGAGAGGAGAAAGGCCAGTGGGGTCACTTAGGGGCAGGGACAGCCATGCTGGGAGGGAACAGAGAGGTGATGACCAGGGTCTGTGCCAGGCTGAAGGGGTGCCACAGGCCAGGTGGGCTCAGGAGGAAGTGTGTGGTGAACCCACGGCCGGGTAGGAAGCCAAGAGGACCAGGTAGAGCACTGCCCGGTTCAGACGGAGGCGGCTGAGGGAGGGACTGTACACTGAACCACTGCCTCAATCAAAAAACAAAACCAGCTCATGAAATAACACAGCCCCAGCACCCTGAGACTGCACTCAGTGCCCAGAGCCAGCCAGGACAGCACAGTCACCTCTCAGCCTCCAACTGCTTTCATCTCCAATTGTCCCCAGAGGACACAGGGATTAGCACACCAAAGGGGTGCATCTGCTGTCCAGATGCTCAGGTTTCTTCTTGTTCCTGTCCAGGGCTGGGTCTATCTTCACGTGTCATCACCTGCTCTGCCATCTACTGTGACCAGGAAGGTCACCGTGCTGGGGCTCTGGCTATCCCTGCAAATGACCTGCAGAATCCCAGGACTTCAGCTCCTCCTGGCCACCATCCTCCCCACTCCTGGGATGGCAGCTCCCAGAGGAGGATCTGTATTCATTCGCAATTTCCAGTCATGTCCAAAAACAGGTAGCACCAGGCTTCCAGATCGGTACAGACGATGTTAAAACCAGTTTCCTCAGCTGCTCTTGTCCTTACAGTGGGCTGTTTGTAGATCATATGAGACAGACTTGGCTGCTGCTCCACCGGCATCGAGCATCTGGAAAATAAACACCGTGGGAAAAGAATTCCTGCAGCCTCCAGCATCCTCGGGGGTCACATCCTCCCCAGTTCAGCCATGAGCACCTATTTCCTGTTTTACTGCTCCATCTGCTGGTAAATCTGGAGAACCTCCTCCTCACCAACATGGAAAAGTTCACCTTTGCATTGTATTTTGACTGTCGTGTACTCAGGAAAGTGAAAATCTTTGCAAAAACACTATGAGACTGTTCCTTGTTTCAAGTCCTTGCCTTTGCTCATCAGTCATCTAAGTGTGAATGACTACAGGATCTCAAGTCTTGCCCTGATTTCCCCACATTTCTCTGAGCCTAAGAATTACTTGGCATCACTTTTTAAGAGAAAACTCCTCGCTCCTACCTCAGTCCTTCTGAGTCGGGATTCTCTGGGGATGTGTCTCTTTCAGAAGCTCCTCCAGTGGGTTTTTAAGCTCAGGCTCATGCAGGGGACACTTAAATCTGTCGGGGAAACTGCAGGGCCAGAGGAACCTTCTGCTGCAAGGGAAGATTCCATACCTGATCTCAAGTGAGGATCCCAGCAGAACAGCAGGTGCCTTAACAACATTGTTTACAGCGCCTTCGAGTTACGGGTAGAAGTCTCTGTGTGCAACACATACGAGTTTCGTGCTTAGATTTAAGTGCCACGCCCATATCTCAATGGGTGCAAACACGGCACAAGTTTTTAAAATCTGACATCCTAGCCCGGCATGGTGGCGCACATCTGTAATCCCAGAACTCGGGAGGCTGAGGCAGGAGGATCACTGTGAGTTCGAGACCAACCTGGGCTATATAGTGAGTTCCGGGTCAGTCTCAACTACATAGTGAGACCCTGTCTCAAAAAACAAACAACAACAAAAATCTGAGGTCCGAGGCGCCTGTGGTCCCCAGCGTTTTGAAGAAGCCTTGTAAGTGCAAAGTTCCCTTAGTGGAGCGAAGAACCTCGGCGGCCATCAGCCTCACCACAGTCTCCTGTGTGGCGAATTAGCCCGCTCTGCTTTACCTGTTCTCCGTGGTGTTCCCCGGGCAGAGAGCAGCTCTTGGCAGGGCCCACCTGGGGCTGTGCGGAGGCCCTCGGCGAATCTCCAGGTGCAGCGGAGGCCGCCGGGGGGCGCGGGGGAAGGCCTCACCCTGCACGTGGGCACGCGATGCGCGCTCCCGAATACACGTGGACGAACAGCCACATGTGCAGACCTGCAGCTGCCTCCTGCCCTGGCCTTCAGTGCAGTCTTACCCTCTTTGGGGGGATTTAAGCGTCACGTTTCCGGTGGGTGAGGCAGCTCGTGGCGCTCAGGGCCAGCGCGTGCTGGACTGCAGGCCACCGTGGCAGTCGCCACTTTCCCGCTCTCCCAGGTGCAGCCAGAGGAGGGCGGGGCCGGGC
>NW_022900924.1:22357040-22386854 GCF_012274545.1 Fukomys damarensis
GGGGCCTGCGGTGCGCCCGGGGAGGAGGGAGGTGGCCGGCGCTGTCGGTGGCTCTGGGCGCAGATCTTTGGTCCCTGGACTCTGGCGGAAGAGCGCGTTCTGCATTTGTGTCACCACAGAGTCAGCAGCCCGGGTACCCCCAGGCGAGACCACCGCAGCCCCTGGCGGAGGGGGACCTGGTCGGCCGAGGACGGCACAGAGGAGTAGCTGGGGCCACAGCTAAGTCGCAAGGTGAAGGGCGCTGGGAGGCTTGCGGGTCACGCTGACGCTGTACGTGGCCTTGGGCTGTGGTGCAGATGCTGTGGGATTCCGCTCTCCCCAAAGAAAGACTCCCCGGGCCCACAGGAGCGATGCAAGGCGTTGTTGGTTCCCAGGCTGGCTAGCGGCTTACCTTCAAGCATTAATAAGCCACTTTGAGAACAGTGTGCCTGCCCAGTCTGGGCCCAGTCACTGCAGAGGCTTTGGCACCTTTGGGGCCCACACCTGAGCAGGCTGAGGCAGCTGCACACCCTCTCTGCAGGGAGAGCCGGGCTGTGTCAGTTAGGGAGATCACTGTTTCGGGGAGCGTCACCCACTCCCCTGCACTGTCTCCCTACTCCATCCTGACAGCCGGAGCATTGGTGCTGCACCCCTGGTGCTGCTGATCTCAGATCTGTGACTGTACCTGCTGCCCACTCAGTGACCTCATTTGTTCTTACGGCTACAGCTGTTGGAACTAAGCAGGGGCTGATTTTTCAGTATCGGTCACCTGTTGCCAGGTGACAGGTGTGTCACAGCCACAGGGTTCATGTAGGTACGTGCCTCCACACTGCTGGTTTTGAGCAGCTCAAGTAGAAAGTTGTATGACATTTAAATTTTCTAAGTAGAGTTATAGATTAAGCCCTCTAAACCACCATTGTTTGCAGCTGTAATTGCAACGTGAGGCGTGAGTGTTAAGGCCCTCAGGGCTTAGCATCCAGAAAGGTCCCTTCCAAGTCTGGGACGTGCCCCAGCCCTGCACTGGAGTCCTGTGCCTGATGCCGCAGTGGTGCAGGTGCCTTGCAAGCAGCCCCCATCTGCCGAGGGCTCCATGCAACACAGTGCCTCAGACCTGCTCCCTGGCCTCAGCAGACGCGGGAGGGTGGACAGACCTCTGTGCTGCCTCATGGCCCCGGGAAGTGCTTTTGCCCCTTGCTGCCGTTTGGTGCTACCCAGGTATATGAGCTGCTGTTCTTTTTGTGTCCAAGAGCTGCAGATATCTGCTGGGTTTCAGGAGCTGTCACTGGCGGAGAGAGGCAGACGCCGCAGGGACTTCCACGACCTTGGTGTGAACACACGACAGAACCTAGATCATGTGAGAGAGTCCAAAACAGGTGGGTTAGCTAGAAATTGCACTTCAGGGCTCAGTCCGTGGTGCCAGGGTGGGGAGTGGGGGCCCTTCACCCTTCTTGCTTGTTCTGAGCCGTGTCACGCCTGGTGGGCCAGCAGTTGGCCCCATGTTCTCCCTGCAGCTCTGCTGGGTGGCTGGTAGATGTCTGCATGCCTGCAGTTGTCTGGGACTCTGCCCAGGGTCCTTGCTCCCACAGCGGGCTGGTGGAGTGCGTGTTACCCGCTCCTGCTGCTCCCTTGTTGACAGGCATGTGGTCCCCAGCTCTGCGGCCTGGCCAGGGAGGGGACTGAGTGCATCTGCCCTGCAGGCTCATCCGGCATCATCGTGAGGCTGAGCACCAACCATTTCCGGCTGACATCACGCCCACAGTGGGCACTGTACCAGTACCACGTGGACTATAGTCCACTGATGGAGGCCCGCCGTCTCCGCTCTGCTCTGCTCTTCCAGCACGAAGACCTCCTTGGGCGGTGTCATGCTTTTGATGGAACAATACTGTTTTTACCTAAAAGACTACAGCACAAGGTTATTTCACGTGTTGGGGGGCGGGGGTGTTCCAGCTCAGACCAAAACTCCAGCAGTGTTTGGGGAGATCTGGGGCTGCTCTGACGTTGCCATATCCTCCTTGCGTCCCAGAGACACTGAAGGACTGTAGCTGTGCTTGCCAAGGGACTAAGAGTCTGCTGAAGCCAAAGCCAGTGCTGCATGGCAGGTGGCACAGTTTGCTGCTCACAGCTAAGCCAGTGTCCACCTCTCTGGCTTCAGGTCACCGAAGTGTTCAGTCAGACCAGGAATGGGGAGCGCGTGCGAATCACGGTCACCCTGACCAACGAGCTCCCGCCCACGTCGCCCACTTGCCTGCAGTTCTACAACATCATCTTCAGGAGGTGCGCGTGCCTGCCACTCAGGTGCCCCGGGCCTGGCCACAGGAGGCCTGGGGTCTGCTCACCAGCACTGCGGGTGGGCAAGCAAACTAAGGCACAGAAAAGAGGCTAGAATGGAGCAGCTGCTGCTTTTGTGTGTCTGTGCCCTAGCTTGGGACTGCTGTTTCCAGACTACCGCTGTCTGACGGACACTTGCTGGTGCTCACTCGCTGGGCCTTTCTGTCCGAGCTTGTGCTAGGGACACCATTCCCCGCTGCATGTCAAACCCCGACCCCTCCCATCCCAGGCAGGTGCTGTGCTGAGTAGCCCTACAGCGCCTGCTGCCATGGGTGGGGCTCCTGTGTGTTCGACTCCCTGAGGTGCTCTCAGTCCCTATCCCCTTGGCGGACCTTGCTGGGTGACTTATTGGTGGAGCCCTGCTCCCTAAGGAAGGGAGGGTGGCTGACTTCCACAGAGCCTCATGGGCCAGCTGCCCTGAGGGACACAGAGGTTCTGACTCCCTACACTTCACCTGTCTCAAAATAACCTTAGCTGCCTTAAGAATTTAGAAAACCTGTGTGAGCTCACAAGCCACATGAAGACACTGCCCTTGGCCTGGCTGCAGGGACCACTTGCCAGCCCTGCTGGAAGCCTGGCGCCCTGCCGTGGATCGTGTGCGGTGCTGTCGGTGCCCACTGCTTTGACTGTCTGACTTTCAATTTCCAGGCTCCTAAAAATTATGAATCTGCAACAGATTGGACGGAATTATTACAACCCACACGACCCGATTGACATTCCCAATCACAGGTCTGTGTGCAGTGTGGCTCGCGGGCCTGGGCATGGCACAGGTGAGGGTGGTGTGCTCACGTCACCTGTCTCCGCGGGTCGATGTCGTATCTGGCACGGCACAGACCCTGCACCTCACTCGGGTCGTGACCGTGAGCTGGCGATGCCCCCAGAGAGCAGCCCAGAGGATGTAGGCGCCTGTGGCGGGGGGGCCCACAGAGGATGGAGTGATGGAGCTGGTGGGCCCTGGAAAGAGGACCCAGAAGAGCTGGCAGCGAGCGGTGGTGTGGTCAGCAGCAGTGGCACGGCTGCGGTCAGTGATGGCTCATACGCAATGGGTGGTCATCGCTGTGCTAACACTGCAGAGCAGGTCTCCACCTGCGACCAAAGCAAGGAAGGGGACTCAGCCCTTGAGTCTGACCCCCTGGGCATGGGTGGCCTGGAGGCTGTGCGAGCACCATGTGAGCTGCCCTTCCCTGCAGGTTGGTGATCTGGCCTGGCTTCACCACCTCCATCCTGCAGTACGAGAACAACATCATGCTGTGCACCGACGTCAGCCACAAAGTGCTGCGCAGCGAGACCGTCCTGGACTTCATGTTCAACCTGTACCACCAGACGGAGGAGCACAAGTTCCAGGAGCAAGTGTCTAAGGAGCTGATAGGGCTGATTGTCCTCACCAAGTAAGGCTGTGCCTCAGCTGCTGGTGCCCCGCTCAGAGCGCTGTGATGTTAGAACCAACCGGGTGGATGCCCAGGGGCACAGCTGCAGAAGAGGGGCAGATTTGCTGTGCGGCCATGCTGTTTCTGGGAGACATAACATCTGGAAGGGCAGACAGCTGGTGCCCTCATCCTTTCCATTCCCAGCCCTCGGTCGCAGACCTGGCTCTCAGGGTGGGCCTCTCCCAGGGGCTCCCCGCATGCTAGGAGATGGGGTGTCGAGCCCTGTGCCGCCTGCCCTGTTGTGTCGCCCTTCCCCTGCAGCCTGCCAAATGCCATCTGACCTAACTGGTCCCACAGGTACAACAACAAGACCTACCGGGTGGACGACATTGACTGGGACCAGAACCCCAATAGCACCTTTAAGAAGGCGGATGGCTCTGAGGTCAGCTTCCTGGAGTACTACCGGAAGGTAGGTGCCCTGAAGCCATGGTCCTCACCAGCAGGGAAGTCATGCCACCTCCGTCACCGCCTGGCCGGCCTTTCCACAGTGTGAGAGGTGACGTGGGACTGGTATGCCCTAGAGAGTGGGGAGGCTGAGCCAGGGCTCCAAAGCAGCTCACACTGACCCTTGGCCAGCATTTTCCCTTCACCCGGGGGCTGTCATGGAGGTGACAGGCGGTGGGGGTGACGGGTGGACCCTCACTCTTGCTCTGGAGTGTGTGCATTGTGCCTGTGTGCAGCATGCCTGTGTGCCTGTTTCCTGGCACCCTCCTCTCTGGCTGGTCATCTGTGTCTGGGCCTGGCTAGTCTCCCTCCCTCACCTACACAGCCAGATCTGCAGTGGACGCCATTCCCAGCGGTGTGGGGGGTGACAATCAGCTTCAGGGACCAGTGGTGCTTGGGGTGAGACCTGGAGGGCCCTGGAGCGGAGATGGGGTCACTCTCAGGAGCTCAAAGCCGAAGGGGGAGAGCAGGAGGGCTGGCAGGCATTTTGCTTAGACCCTGAATGTGGAGGGGGTGCTGTGTGCCCGCCCTGTGTCCTTCCTGGTTGCCCTTGTCTGGGGTAAGAATGCCTCCTCCTCCTGGAAGTTAGTTCAGCAGGTGGCAGAGTACACATCGGGCTGGGACCCTCATGGGCCTTGCAATGGTTCACAGGTCTTGTTGCCAGCAAGTCAGGACCAGGCAGGTGGCTCTGGCCTGGTGATTCTCCACCCAGTTTTTCAGGGTGTTAGAAATGTCACGGAGCCCTGGGCGGTGACAGGAAGTGGGTTTTCATGACACAGGTTGGGACTGGGAGAGGCCACCCTGGCGTGGCGGGTGCACTCTTCATACTACTAGCAGAAACGGCCCAGCCTTGCTGTGGGCTTTGACTGTTACCCTGAGGGTCCCTTTGTCACACTTGAGACACACTTCTGCCTTGTGTGAGCTGAGGCCCCTTTCCTCTCCAAGCAGCAGTACAACCAGGAGATCACGGACCTGAAGCAGCCGGTCCTGGTAAGCCAGCCCAAGAGGAGGCGGGGCCCAGGAGGCACCATGCCAGGGCCAGCGATGCTCATCCCAGAGCTCTGCTACCTCACAGGTGTGCAGCTCCGCCACCTCCCTGCCTCTGCACCCCCATCCGCCCTCTCCCTGCGCCCACCTGTGAGTGAGCACTGTGTCCACAGGCCTGACCGATAAGATGCGGAACGACTTCAGTGTGATGAAGGAGCTGGCAGTGCACACGCGTCTCACGCCCGAGCAGCGGCAGCGGGAAGTCGGCCGCCTCATCGAGTATATCCACAGGTGGGTGGGGCCACCCCGCCTCTTCCCCTTGTGCTTCCGGGCACCTGTCCCCACCCCTGGCTGGCAACATCTGGGCTGCGGCCTTGGCTCATAAGGGTGTGTGGGGGCTGGGGACAGCCGCAGGTCTGAGCGGCTCTGCTCAGCGCCATGCTGTGTCCCTCTGCAGAGACGACAACGTGCAGAGAGAGTTGCGCGACTGGGGCTTGAGCTTCGACTCCAACTTGCTCTCCTTCTCAGGAAGAATTCTGCAGGCAGAAAAGATTCACCAGGGTGGAAAAACAGTAAGGCTTCTCTCATGTGTCTGGGAGCTGAGGACTTGGCGGGATCACAGGGAGCAGACAGGAGGCACCACATCCCCTGCTGGCACAGCACCCCACAGGGACCTCATGGAGTGGGGGGGTGTGAGCCAGCACACCCCTGAGGGCTCCTTCCTTAGTGACCTGAATCACCTTCAGTGTCGAATGACCAACAGTGTCCACGCCGCCTCCCCAACGAGGTGACCTTCCTCATGGGGACTCTCTATCCCGCCAGGGTCTGTAGGGAGACATGAATGTCATAGGGCCTTTTGGATTTGATGTTCGTGAAAGGAAAGGGAAATATTCTAAAAATACTTGTACGTAATTAAAGCCATGCAAATATGAAAATATTCAACCCTTTTCAAAGCAAACTGTTTTTCATGCCTCCACGTGGTACTGTGAATGTCAACCTGACAGTGAGGGAGCCATGGGCTTGCAGTCGTTTCTGCGTCCCTTCCGGTCCATGGGAGGCACAGGCCCTCAGTGCCCGGCAGGCAGAGCTGGCTTCCGCACCAGACACTGGCTGCCAGGTGTCCCATCTCTGTGATGAGAAGAGTGCCAGGAACAAGCTGGCCAGTGTGGGCACATTTTGAATAGAAGTGCTGTCATCTGTTGCGTGCTTTGCTCTTCTTTTAGAGGGGCTTTAGAGACAGGTCTTGCTATGTAGTCCTCCTGACTCAGCCTCCCAAGCACTGAGGCCACAGGTGTGCAGCCCACACTCTGCACTGTGCGCATTTTCCCTGGCACTCAGGTTCTGACTTGAGCACAGCATAGGCGAGGTGAAGTCTCTGGAGCCCCTGCTCCTGGGAGCTCATGGCGTCTGTGAACTCTCTTCCAGTTTGACTACAACCCACAGTTCGCAGACTGGTCAAAGGAAACCCGGGGGGCCCCGCTGATCAGTGTGAAGCCACTGGACAACTGGCTGTTGATCTACACGCGAAAAAACTACGAAGCAGCCAATTCCCTGGTGCAGAACCTGTTCAAGGTCACGCCGGCCATGGGCGTACACATGAAGAAGGCGGTGATGTGAGTGTAGCGGCCATGGGCAGACCCAGGGGCCGGGCACGAGTCTCACCCAGCTAGCCTGGTGCTAGCGCTGGAGGGCAGAGCACAGGCACTTGAGGTGGGACTGAACACAGAAGCACCACTGGGAGGTGGCGTCCAGCACAACTGTGTCCTCTCCTGAGCGCTATCTTGTGTCCTTGCCCCCAGGATTGAGGTGGACGACAGGACAGAAGCCTACCTCCGAGTTCTGCAGCAGAAGGTTACCTCGGACACACAGATAGTGAGTGTGGCACGGGCACTTGTGAGGCTCGGAGCTTTCCAAGCATGGCCAGCTCCCTAGGTGGCCACGGAATGCGCGACTCTCCCTATGGAGCTGCACTAGTGCTCGTGTCACCGCGTGCTGGAGAGGGCTCATGCGTGCCCTGCCAGGAAGGGCGAGGAAACAGAGCTGTCGTGTGTGTCCTGACCACGCGCTTTAGCTCTTGTGGGAAGCCTGGAAACAGCAGATGGGCCAGAGAGGAAAGGCCCATCCCTGTTCTCACACACAGGAGAATGTGGAGGAGGAAGGGAGGGTGGGGTTCGGTGAGCAGAGGCTGCTCAGAGGTGAACACACTGGGCTGGGGTGCAGGGCGTGCAGGGGCATCCTGGGATGTGCAGCCTGGATCTGGGAGTGAGTGTCAAGTACATGGCCCTGTGCCAGGGATGCCAAACGCTGCCCAAGCGTGGCCCTTCCTTGCTGGGGATAGAGAGGAGAGGCCATACACCCAAGGCATACACAGTGCATGGCTTTGCCCTGGAGTTGGAGCTAGGCTCCTGAGCAGTTTTGGCTTCCATTCGGATCTTGTGGCCTGTGGCACAGTCAGTGGAGATGTGAACTCTGGAGCTGGATTGCTGGCCACATAGCCTGGCCGAGCTGCTGCCTGGGCTGTTCTCCAAGTGCAAAGCCAGGGGTGGCCAGCATGGCAGGGCTCAGCTCCCGGGCTCTTCGATGACAGTGGAGCTGTGGCACCCAGCGTCCCTTGCGGCTGCTCAGGTGCAGTCTGACATGTCATTAGGAGGGGACGCGTGCTGTGCCTCTTGGGCTGCCACACCAAGCCGGCACACTGTATGGAGTGCCCCGTGCTGGGCACAGCCTGCTATGCCTTGACCCAGACCCCCAGCGCCAAGCAGCCAGGCCCCTGCCACATGCTACAGCCATGTCTCGGGTCTGTGTACAAAGGCCACAGTTTGGGCTTCAGAGATTCCAGTGAGCTTGCTCTCTCCTTCAATCCCCTTACCCCAAAGCTTTATGGAGGTGGCTGTGGCATAGTTTTTCACATTTGATTTTCACCTAGAGCGTAGCCTTTGCGAATGTGAGGACTGCCCCCCCACCACAGAGCTGCACAGCTCCCCGGGCTGGGCACGCTTGTCTGCCTGGGTCAGCATTGCCTGGGTGAGGGTGGACAGTGACCACGGTGCCTGTCCCTATGTCGCTGGCCTCTGCATGTCAGGGGTATCGTGCACTGGGCCAGTATGGCCATTGGCCATGTGTGCAAGGTACAGGTGGGATGTGGGGTCTGCTCTGCTGGGTCTCTGGTGCTCGCTGAAGCCGCCTGTGGCACAGCCGCCATGGTCAGGAAACGAGCTGGGTGGCAGCACACAGAGTTGACGATGCTCCAGTGCTCTGTATGCCTGAGCTGCATCAGGTCTGTGACAAGTCAAGTGCAAGGCCCTGTAATCTGCACCCACAAGTCCTGAGGAGGCCAGAGCTAAGGCACATGAAGAGAGATGCCAGCAGCCCGGCTTCCCTGACCCACACAGGGAGGGTTAGTTGAGCAAAAGTGTTCCTTCGATGATTGTCCTCGGTTTGTGTGTCTGGCTGCCTTTCCAAACTAGCAGGTGGACGCCTCTTCCTGGCCTGTATTGCCGGCAGGCGCCGGGCTGAAGGGAGCAAGTACAGGAGGGGAACCCACATCTGAGTCTTCAGCCTCAGTCCTGGGCAGAGGAGCAGAGAAGGCAGTGAGGGACACCCCTCCCCCATGGGGCCTGCAGGCTTTAACTGTCCTCGGTCCACTGCATCTGTAGAGTCCACAGGGTGGGGAGGGGGACAGGACAAAGGTCAGAGCCTGGAATGGGAGCTGAGGGAACTAGGACTGCATCCCCAAACTGGGGCAGGGGCTGTGCCGATCGGGCGCTGCGTGCTGACTTCAGAATGCCCACCCACTTGCTGGGACAGTTTGTGTTTCCATCCAGATCCCAAGTCAGAGGTTTGAGTTTAAAAACCATGCCCCTGGGGGCACTCCATTAAACAGGATGATTTAGAAAGTGTGTTTCCTGTCCGTCTGAGTCGCTCCAAGCCTCCCGCAGGGCTGCATGCTTTGCTAAGGTCCCTGCTCCAGCACACTTGCGTCTCGCACCTTGTTGGCTTTGTGCTCCTGCTTTGCAGGCAGGGTTCACCTAGGCAGGCTGAATCCATGGGGTCCGAGGGTTGTCTTGTCCTGAGTCGTGGCCGCACTGCAGGTGTGTGGTGCTGCCTGACACCACAGGGGAGTTGGTCTCTATCCTCCCTGCCAGGGACCTGCAGCTCCTGAGCTCATTGGAAGGAAGCATTTTGTCTGTCCCCAGGTTGTCTGCCTGTTGTCGAGTAGCCGGAAGGACAAATATGATGCCATCAAGAAGTACCTGTGCACAGACTGCCCCACACCAAGCCAGTGCGTGGTGGCCCGCACCCTGGGCAAGCAGCAGACCATCATGGCCATCGCCACCAAGATCGCCCTGCAGATGAACTGCAAGATGGGCGGCGAGCTCTGGCGGGTAGACATGCCTGTGAGTGTGGTGTTGCAGGAAGATGGGGCTGGGGGACACCAGAGAGGGTAGCGCTGTCTGAGGTTGCTGGTGCTCTGCACTGACGTGACGCTGTTCTCGCTGAAGCTGAAGCTGGCCATGATCGTTGGCATCGACTGCTACCACGACACCACCGCAGGGCACAGGTCCATCGCGGGGTTCGTCGCCAGCATCAATGAGGGGATGACTCGGTGAGTGAGGGGCACACAGGGCAGGTGGTGGGCAGGTGGCCGGGAGCCAAGCCGCAGTGTGACTGGCGCTGGGCTCCATGACCTGCAGCCTCTGTAACACTCATCTGCCCCGAGAGGCAGTTTCACATTCTCCATGTGGAAAGCCGGTTTAGCCAGATGCCTGTTCCCTGGTTAAATGACCTCTTAGTCTCAGTGCTTTCCTGGGGCGATGAGGGAGAGCAGAGGGTACGCATGGTGGGTGTCTTAGCTGCCCATGTACCTGGGCTTCCCAGGCCTCTGAAGTGGGGTGGGGTGCAGCTACAGCACAGGCAGCAGACACAGCCAGGGGTGCCGGGTGCACCTGAGGGGCATTCATCCGGTTCTCCCTGCAGGTGGGATCTCCTGTGGACTTGGGGTGGTGAAGCTCAGTGACCCCTTGTCCACGGCTGCAGGCTCCAGGTCCCACAAGCAGGGGGCGCTGGCTCTGGGGAGGCGGAGCAGCTGGGTGGGCCCAGGGCGGGGTGCTCACCTACATACTCCCCTGCCCACAGCTGGTTCTCTCGCTGTGTCTTTCAAGACCGAGGCCAGGAGCTGGTGGACGGACTCAAGGTGTGCCTGCAAGGTGGGTCTGCAGCAGGGCGCAAGCTGGGTGCAGGTAGCGCTGTTCTGCCCTGGGTGTTATGTCTTTAGAACCTGCTGCTTGCTTCCAGCGGCTCTGCGGGCGTGGAACAGCTGCAACCAGTACATGCCAAGCCGCATCATCGTGTACCGGGACGGCGTGGGCGACGGCCAACTGAAGACGCTGGTGAACTACGAGGTCCCACAGTTCTTGGATTGCCTGAAGTCCCTTGGGAGAGGCTACAAGTAAGCGCACAGGGTGTCCAAGCTTGTCCTCAGAGCACCTACCTTGGAACCTCTGTCACAAGCCTGCGGCGTGAGCCACATGTGGGCAGGCGTGACCCACTCCTGACTGGAGCAGTGCTTATGACTTGTGGGGATGCCCTGCAGGTAGCTGGCTTGGCACTTGTAATCTAGGACCAGTGATGAGGTCGCCCTGGCCTCTGACACATCCTCCCTACCACACATGCCGAGTCATTTCTTATGGTTTCACAGCAGTGACAAACTCGCCTTCCGGGTTTGCCCCTGAGCCTGGGGCTTACTAAGTGTTTGCTGCCATTCTCAGGCTGTGGCGGCACATCCGCAGCACCCACTCTGAGCCCAGACCTGTGTGCAGAGGCCCTTGAGATGGGAAGCCTCGTGCTGTCTCTGCTGTGCCTAGCTGTGCAGTGCAGGTGCACCCATCTCTGTACCCCTGTCCTCCACCCTGCTTCCATGAGGGCCCATGTGGGCCTGGCCCTGAGGAGTCCCGAGCTGTCCACCCTGCCCACCTGCACCACAGCAGCAGGCAGTTTCTGGGCATGCGTCTCTGGGCAGCTCCCTGTGCAGGCCAACTGGGGCCTGCGGGTGCCCGGGTCCTCTGGAAGAGCATGGCGCATCCGTCCTGGGGGCTCCCGGTCCCTGTCAGGTCAGGTGGCCTCAAGCCAAGGCCTCCTACTGCAGTCCTGTCCCAGCCGTCTTGAGCACAGCGTGCTGCCCCAGGGCCCCAAGAGGAACCTTCCCAGCCAGGTGGACAGTGGCGGACCTGGGCAAGCGCTGGCCTGAGGAACACAGCAGGGCCCCAGGGTCACTGCTCCGTGGGGCAGGCCCAGTGGTGGAGGCCTCGGGCCAGGGCTTCCAGCCCTGCTCCTGCAGCGTTGCTGTGCATGCCTGTCCAGCTGCTCGGCCCGGGGTTTGGAAGGCAGCAGGCGAGCTTCACACACAGCCTCCAGGCCGACAGCCCGCCTCCCACGTACAGGCCTCACCCACCATGGGGCCTGCAGCTGGCACTTCAGAGTGGTGGGCGAGGGTGAAGTTGGGTCTGTGGGTGCAACACCCACCCGGCTCCTGCCAGGGCACATGGGGCAGAGTCCAACCCTTCCTCCAGTGCCAGGCAGCAGCCTGCGTGAGGGGCCCAGGGAAGGCCAGGCCAGGGCTGCCAGTTGACTCCCGCCCTTTGTCCTCAAGCCCAAGACTGACAGTGATTGTGGTGAAGAAACGTGTGAATGCCAGGTTTTTTGCCCAATCTGGAGGAAAACTTCAGAACCCCCTGCCCGGCACTGTCATCGATGTGGAGGTCACCAGGCCAGAGTGGTGAGTCTGGGGTGTGGGGTGGCTCCTCCTCCTCAGTGCCTGGCCCTTCGGTGGCATCCACCACAGCACGGCCTCAGTGTCACTCAAGCCCACGGCATCTGCATCCTGGCCTGTGGACCAACAATGTGCATGGAAGGTGGGCTGTGCTCCTGGGAGTGGCGGCTGTGCTTTGGCCTATGGCCTTGCTCACCCACATGTGGTTCTGCAGTGCATTCGCTATGTGTTCTGAATGTGGCTCTCCAGAGCTGACAGAGTCCTCGAGACAGTGGTCAGTGAGGATAGTGTCTCTGCGCCTTGTGGCTGTGCACCTGCCGTGTGCTTCTCCCGTGGCTGTGCTCCCCCCGTGGCTCTGCCTCCCCATGGCTGTGCACCCAGTGGCCTGCAGACACACTGCTGTGAGCCTGAGCACCCCAAGACACCCCATGCTCAGTGAGGTCCAAGCAGCACTACCCAGCAACAGGCAGGGGGCTGAGTACCTCTGGGAGCCCAGGAAGGACGCTTGTATGAGGACCAAGTTCCACCCACCAGCAGGGCGAGTGTGCTTGGGGTACAGTCCTGATGCCAGCTGCAGAGTCCATGAAGAGGCTACGGAGCAGGAAGCATTTCCAGTCCCAGGCGTTTGGAATGAGGGACATTGATGTGTGTTGCTCCCTTGGGCAGCTCTGTGATACAGCGTGGGGAGTCATCTTGGGGGTCTGTGCACAGCTGCCCTCCAGCTGGACTCTGCTATGACCTGGTACCTGGAACTGCCATGGGTGGGCAGGCACCGGCCCCTCCTGACACAGGTGTGTGTGTCGTGGTTGGGAGCTGGGAGCTGCAGCCACGGCCCAGCCCTGCTGAGCTTGCTCTGGCGCTTTGGGCAGGTTTCCATTCCAGACCCTCATCCCCCGGCTGGATTCAGGCTTCTCTGTGGGTTACGTCACAGTACCTGCGATGGACGTGGTGCAGGACAGGGTGGGCGTTAGTGCACCACCCCCACCCCACCCTTCGTGTTGTGGCCTGTGTCCCCTTGGGCTGTCCTGGCTCTTTCATAGTCCTCATGCATGCCCTCTTCTCTCACAGCTTTCTCTAAATCCTCAGTGTTGAAAATTAGGTCTGTCTCTTTGTTAAGTAATGAAAGGACCAGCAGAGGGGGAAGGTTAGCAGTGCTTCCTGGGGGCTGCAGCCCTGAGTGCTGGGGGTTGCTGCTTTGACCTTTTCACCTCCCGCCCCAGGGTGGGAGCACAGCGGTGGACCTCTGGCCCTCTCTCTCTCTCTCTCTCTCTCTCTCTCTCTCTCTCTCTCTCTCTCTCTCTCTCTCTCTCTCTCTCTCTCTCTCTCTCTCTCTCTCTCTCTCTCTCTCTCTCTCTCTCTCTCTCTCTCTCTCTCTCTCTCTCTCTCTCTCTCTCTCTCTCTCTCTCTCTCTCTCTCTCTCTCTCTCTCTCTCTCTCTCTCTCTCTCTCTCTCTCTCTCTCTCTCTCTCTCTCTCTCTCTCTCTCTCTCTCTCTCTCTCTCTCTCTCTCTCTCTCTCTCTCTCTCTCTCTCTCTCTCTCTCTCTCTCTCTCTCTCTCTCTCTCTCTCTCTCTCTCTCTCTCTCTCTCTCTCTCTCTCTCTCTCTCTCTCTCTCTCTCTCTCTCTCTCTCTCTCTCTCTCTCTCTCTCTCTCTCTCTCTCTCTCTCTCTCTCTCTCTCTCTCTCTCTCTCTCTCTCTCTCTCTCTCTCTCTCTCTCTCTCTCTCTCTCTCTCTCTCTCTCTCTCTCTCTCTCTCTCTCTCTCTCTCTCTCTCTCTCTCTCTCTCTCTCTCTCTCTCTCTCTCTCTCTCTCTCTCTCTCTCTCTCTCTCTCTCTCTCTCTCTCTCTCTCTCTCTCTCTCTCTCTCTCTCTCTCTCTCTCTCTCTCTCTCTCTCTCTCTCTCTCTCTCTCTCTCTCTCTCTCTCTCTCTCTCTCTCTCTCTCTCTCTCTCTCTCTCTCTCTCTCTCTCTCTCTCTCTCTCTCTCTCTCTCTCTCTCTCTCTCTCTCTCTCTCTCTCTCTCTCTCTCTCTCTCTCTCTCTCTCTCTCTCTCTCTCTCTCTCTCTCTCTCTCTCTCTCTCTCTCTCTCTCTCTCTCTCTCTCTCTCTCTCTCTCTCTCTCTCTCTCTCTCTCTCTCTCTCTCTCTCTCTCTCTCTCTCTCTCTCTCTCTCTCTCTCTCTCTCTCTCTCTCTCTCTCTCTCTCTCTCTCTCTCTCTCTCTCTCTCTCTCTCTCTCTCTCTCTCTCTCTCTCTCTCTCTCTCTCTCTCTCTCTCTCTCTCTCTCTCTCTCTCTCTCTCTCTCTCTCTCTCTCTCTCTCTCTCTCTCTCTCTCTCTCTCTCTCTCTCTCTCTCTCTCTCTCTCTCTCTCTCTCTCTCTCTCTCTCTCTCTCTCTCTCTCTCTCTCTCTCTCTCTCTCTCTCTCTCTCTCTCTCTCTCTCTCTCTCTCTCTCTCTCTCTCTCTCTCTCTCTCTCTCTCTCTCTCTCTCTCTCTCTCTCTCTCTCTCTCTCTCTCTCTCTCTCTCTCTCTCTCTCTCTCTCTCTCTCTCTCTCTCTCTCTCTCTCTCTCTCTCTCTCTCTCTCTCTCTCTCTCTCTCTCTCTCTCTCTCTCTCTCTCTCTCTCTCTCTCTCTCTCTCTCTCTCTCTCTCTCTCTCTCTCTCTCTCTCTCTCTCTCTCTCTCTCTCTCTCTCTCTCTCTCTCTCTCTCTCTCTCTCTCTCGCTCTCTCTCTCCCTCTCTCTCCCTCCACCTCTCTCTCCTCTTCTTCCTCTCTCTCTCCACCTCTCTCTCCCTTACCTTCACCCTCTCCCTCACCCTCTCCCTCCCTCCCCCTTCCTCTCCCCCTCGCCCTAGCCCTCATCTGCCTGCCCCTGCCCCTTCAGCTGGCTCCCAGCAGTGGATCCCTCCAGCTGAGCCTGGCGGGGAGGACCCAGCCCAGCTCCTGGCCTTCCTGCAAGCGTGCTGCCTCCTGTCCTGTCACGCAGGTACGACTTCTTCATCGTGAGCCAGGCCGTGCGGAGCGGCAGCGTGTCTCCAACCCACTACAACATCATCTACGATAGCAGTGGCCTGAAGCCGGATCACATCCAGCGGCTGACGTACAAGCTCTGCCATGTCTACTACAACTGGCCGGTGAGTGCTGGGCTGCGCAGGCTTGGCTCGCCCACCCGGGACCCAAGGGGCCGAGTGACGGGTGCCCTCTCCCCGTACAGGGCATCATCCGCGTCCCTGCACCGTGCCAGTACGCGCACAAGCTGGCCTTCCTGGTAGGCCAGAGCATCCACCGAGAGCCAAACCTCTCTCTGTCCAACCGCCTCTACTACCTCTGACCGCACCTGCCACCGCCGCAGCCTTCCTCCCTGCTGGCCAGACTCCTGGGCTTTCAGTGTGTCCTTTCTGGGTGAGACCTGGGAGGGCACAGCAGGTCTCGTTTCATTTCATTGTTGCTATTTAATTTGTCTTGTTTTATAGGTTAAGTCTTTAAAACTGTATCTTGCTAACTTTTTGTATGTTGTAATGATCTCTTTGGTTTGGAAAATGTCAGTGAGGCACTTTGTATTATAACCAGTCTTTCTTAAAGCTGAAAAGTAGCTGGGTGCAGTGGCACATGCCTGTAATCCCAGCACTGAGGGAGGCTGAGGCAGGAGGATCGCAAGTTCAAGTCCTGCCTAGGCAACCTAGTGAGACCCTGTCTCAAAATTTAGAAAAATTTTAAAGGGTTACAGATGTAGCTCAGTGGTAGAGCATCCTAGGGTTTTATCCCCAGTACTAAAAAAAGTTGAAAAGTGTGGTTTACTTGAAGTACTTTCAGGAGTGAGCAAATCTCTCTTGTAAACCTGTATTAACTTTATTCTTGAAATGTTTATTTTGAATTTAAAGGAAGAGCTGGCGATGTAGCTAAGTGCCAGAGCCCCTGTCTAGCATTTGGGGGGCCCTGGATTCCATTCCCCAGTACCACAAAAAAAAAAGATTCCTGGAGATTAAAGGAAAAAAGCATAGAGCAGGACTCCGACTGCCGCAGGGAGCTGTGTGTGCATCTGCCAGAAACACGCTAAACGTAAGGACCCAGGACACACCTGGCATTTGTGTCTTTTCTGGGTTAGTAGCAGGGGTGAAAGAAAAAAAGGATAGTTGAAGTGTTTAACCTTTTTTCGAAGAAATATTTTAAAGCTTTAATGAAAAAGGCCAGTAATGAAGTTCTATATTCACATTAAGAATTATTTAATGTTACAAGTAGGACATCATTCTCTTTTTTTATAAAATAAAAGTGGTTCTTGTCTAATTAGAACAACATTGTCATCGTGTTTTTTGAAAGTGCACTTTCTTCCTGTTTCTCCAAACTGCTGGAGGGAGGACGCACACCTGTGCAGAGCTGGGGCAGGGCTGCAGGCCTATCCGGCACATGTCTGCCGTGGTGAGCTCAGCACTGCCGGTGTGCATCCCCAGTGCCTCTCAGCAGCCTCTGCAGACGGGCATGAGGCCACAGTCTCCAGACATGACACCTGGACACTCAGCTGGGCCTCAGCCCCGTGGCCCTCCGTGCGCCCATGCCGGCTGCCTGGGCGCCTTGCTGATGTGGCGGGCGGGGCTGGGAGCTGCTTCCACTAGGTTCCTGCGCCTCAGCTGCCCCAGCCCAGCCCTCACCTGGGGTCTGGGTCTCCAGACCCTGGCAGCAAGGCAGGGTGCTCACGTCTCCCCAAGGCTGTCCTGGTGCTCACTGGGCAGGAAGGAGGGCCACTTGGCTGTGACACATTGACTTGGGCTGCTGGTTTTGATGCGTGGATTTCTTGGCTAGTTGGTAATTAGGCCATTAACAACTTGTCCTCAGAAGGTCTGAGCGTGTAAGGCTGCTCCCTACAGGTGGAGTGCGTCTTTAGACCAGCAGAGGCGGTGGGCTGCACCACTGCCACTGTGGCACTGGCCAGGAAAGGCTGCAGCACACACCAGGAAGCAGGACTGCAGTGGCTGCCAGGCACGGGGCAGGCGCCAGCGGAGGTGGCCTGGGCTCGGTCTGCAGGTAAGAGGCGGGCGGACTCCTGACTGAAAGGTCCTGCAGGAGGCGCGGTGCTCACCATGGGCAAGGAGAGCATCTCAGCCCTGCCCTGGGAGGACACCCCTTGCTTGGGGGCAGACACGTTTTCACTGGCCCTGGGCAGGAAGTCCTGAGCTCCCAGCCGGACCACCAGCTCCTGCTGCTACCCCAGGCATGTGTCCAGGACCAGCCACTGCCCACGTAGCCTGGGCTCTGTGGATGGAGGCCATGTGGACTCGGGGCAGGGGGGCACCATGCCCTCTCCTGACGTGCGGGAGGCTGAGCCCGTAGCTGGCTGCTTGCTGATGAGGTGCAGTCCCTTCATGTGCTCTTTGCCAGGGCCTTTCCTCCTCTTGGAAATACAGTTCACATCTGGCCAGTTGTTCTTCACCTGGGGTTGGGCTGGTGGTTTGTATTTAGGAGGCTCATGCTTTCCTGAAGCTCTGGTTAGCTGAGCATTTACAGATACCTCCTTCTGGCTTGGTTTCTTTTTTAAGGGATCATTTCCTGAACTGAAGTCCTCTGTTTTAGACTATCTGAATTTGCCTCTTTATTTTCAGTGTTCTTGTGTGTGCACAGGTGTATTTAAGAAGGTGCTGCCTTAGCCTAAGATGTCCACTCTCATTTTCTACTAAAAGTCAAACCTGACCTGAGCTGTGAGCCCAGATTCCTGCGGCACGGGCTGTCATGTGTGGTGTGCGGTAGGAACACAGCCTGGTTGGGCCCCTGTGTAGGCGCGGCGCGGCCTGTCCTCCTCCCAGGGTGCCATTGCTCTCCGGCCTCAGCCATGGGTCCCACCCACTGCTGGCCCGCTGGCTCCCTGGCCCACCTGCACCCACCATACCCCCTTGCCTTTCCCGCTGTGCTTACCTCCCAAGGCCTGCTGTGATAAGCTTCTCTCCTTGATGGTTTTGGCTGAATTTTAGAATCTGTTTGTGACTTTTTTAAAAATTTAAGATTTTATTCACTCCCTCTGAATTTATAGAAGCATTTGGGGAGACCAGGCACTTTGCGGTTTGGGGCTGTGGTCCCCCGTGGCTGCCTCTCCACCCGTGTGTGCCCTCGTACCCCGCGGTGTGGATGGGGCTGAGCTGGATGGGCAGGTGTGTGGTGGGAGGCAGCTCAGGGTCACTCCCCAAGCTGGGCCTCATGCAGCAAGTCATGGCATTGTGCGGTGCCCTTGGTGGTTGGGGCCCCTGCCCAGGGCAAGTTGTGTCCCTCCTTCCCAGGCCTCCCTGGAAAGCCAGGCTGGCCCCTCTGCTGGACCCTCCACCCCTTCTGCCACCAGGCCCAGGGGAAGCTGCGAGGTCTGTGGTGCAGGAGACACTGCTTCCTGTTGTCCATTATGCACAAGTGCTTTTTAGCCAGCCTTACCCCAGTGGGGAGGGGCTGCGAGGTGCTGATGGGGCTGGACTGGCTGGACTGGGCACAGGCCCCAGCTGTGGGAGGCAGTGAGGGGCCCACAGGGAGGAGGGCCCCTGAGTCCCAGCACTGCACAGCAGCCTATGTGCCCCGCTGCTGTTCCCGGGGCCACAGGCATTCGGGATCCTGGGCCACCATTCATGCCCCCAAGCTTCCCTCTCAGCTATGCGTGTGTGACACATGTCAGGGTGTTTGCCGATGTCACACTCTTTGGGTTCCTAGTGAGGAGATGCCATTAAAGGGCGTCAACACGGGCAGGGCCGCAGAAAGCGCCGTGGCCACGTTGGAGTGCGTGTCCTACAGCGTCTCACATCTCCGCGCTGGCCACTGAGAGCCACACACACAGGCTCAGCAGTTCACGCTCCTTCAGCGGGTGAGGCTGAGTGACACGCGTCTTTTGCACACTCATAATGGACGTCTTTGAATGGGGTTCTGTGCATGAGTGGAAAAGCTGCCTGGATTTCTCAGTGGGGAGTGGGAGGCCACAACGCAGCCCTCTAGGGAGCTGTTGCCGGTGGAACTGTGCTCCTTTTGCGTTCGCACATCAAGTTCTTGGCCCTGGGCGCTGCTATTGTCTCTGGTCAGATGAGCTGTATGTCCTTGTGGTAGCAGCCAGGCCTATGACGTTCTTTATTGAGCAGGGCAGAGCGACCAGCTGCACATGTGTGTGCGTGTGCACGTGTGCACGTGCATGCTATCAGAGCTGACAGCATGGTCAGCATGCCTCCTCTTCCCACCAGAGACTTCCAGGTGCATGCTGGCCTGGGCAATGAGTTCACACCCTCAGTGACCTGAGGGGACCAAGACGCCTGCCCAAGAGCCCCATCACCGCCAGCTCCCCAGGCATTTCGGTTTCCATCTGAAGTCACTAGTCGGGTGTGTGCACCATTTGAAAAGCAGGAGAAGCCCTTTTAGTGACAGAAGTAACTGTGACATGAGCTCAGAGTAACCGAGAGCAGAACAACTGAGAGCTTTCTCAGGCGCCTTTCTGGGCGTCTACTGGACACCATCTGGAGCATGAGAAGGAACCATGCCCAGAGGGGAGGTGTCAGTCAGGCCTCCCCGGGCAGAGCCGAGCCGGCACGCACATCAGGGCAGGGAAGCTCCCATCTCATCCAAGTGCAGGTCGCAGGACAAGCAGCCCACACAGGGGCCTTCTCATCTGGAAAGGAGGCCATCGCTGTGACATTGGCCTGCTGAGCTGGGGCTGGGCTAGGGAGCTGGCAGAATTGGGTTCCTTTGCAAAGTAGGAAGAAAAAGGAGTCACTGTGACTTTGGGTTTGAGAAACAAAAGTCCTGGCTCCTCAGGCTGTTTTTCTGCTAAAGAAACTGGCATGGATTCTGCAGACGGCCTTTTCTGTGAATGTATTGGGGGAAACAGTGCAACATGAATGGTGGTGAGGTAGCAAGTCTCAGTCTAGTTCCGTGGGGCAATGGATTTGAACGATACTGGTTCTTCTTGTTATAAACATTGTTGGTCTTATCTCTTAATTTGAAAAATTCCTGTTGTGGGAAGGATTTTTAAATCATTAGGGCCCTTAGGAAAAGTCTGCGTACTAGGGCATTGTAGTTCATTCTATGAGGTTCATGTACCTCGGTTACCCAGTTCGCGGCCAGCTTGCTGTGTCCTGTAACAGTGACCAGCGTCACCTTCCCTCCACCCCACACCCTGTGCCGGAGCCACCATCCTGAGCGAGGGACCCCCAAATCCAGGCAGAGTTGGTCTTGGAGAAAACGCCCCAGGCAAGATGATTCCCAGAGATTTTTGTGAACAGGTAGGAGAAAGGTGTTTGGTTAGCCTGCCAGGAGAAGGTGTTTAAAACACAGATGCACAACAAATGGCACTGTATAAAATAACAAATTTTATTTCTAAAAAATACTTTAACTGTACACATGCACACGCACAGTACCGAATCACAGATGAATTGTCCTTTTAATCTAGCAATGCTATTATGTTACAATTTACAATAGAGTTTTGAAGACACAATGGGGAAAGCTTTGTCATTCGTTTATAAACCTTCCAGAAATTACAAAAGAAAGGCAGTCTGAAAAGTATGTAAAAAGAGTAAAAACAATTTACAAGTGGACAAGAATTACAAAATAGTAACCATCAAATACAACTTTGTGAGTCTTTTGTTGAGATGCCAATGAGAAAGGTGGGTCTGGGGCCATGGAGGGGCACCTGGCTGCTGGCTGTGGCTTCCCTTGCCTGTGTGCTGCTGTGGGGTATGGTGTGTGGCTTTCTGACAGTGAGAGTTAACAGAAATCTGTGTGCCACATGCTGTAGCACAAAGCAGAGCTCTCTGTCCCTTGGCCCCTTTCTGAGTTTCTGGCTGTGTAAACATGGTGGGGGCGGGGCCTGGCCTACTGTGAGAGACTAAGGCCAGTACCTCAGACTGCACAGCCTGAACAGATGTCACGCTGCTGTGTGTGAGGGGGAGACCAGGAATGCACGACACGTCCAGAGTATACACTGCGTTTTTATTAGACAGTACAACTCATGTGCATTTCTAAGGCAGAACATCAAGGCGAACTCAACTAGGGTCTCAAGACCAGAGTCGGTGGAAGCTATGCACTAGGAGGCGGGCATTTGGATGGGACGGTAGGAAGTCATTCCGTGGGGCGGACGGACAGATGGATGGATGGCAAGGAGCGGGGAGCCAGGTGGGGAGGGCAGAGCCCAGAGCACTGCCCGCCGCCCACCCGCCTCCTGGCCAGACCCGGGGCAGGGACAGAGGGCACCAGCGGCTCTCCGCTCTGGCGGTGGCTTTGAGTGGATGGTAGTGGAAAGTGCGTGTCTCTACTGGTGTCAGGGGAGGAGAGGTGGGTTTTTAGGAAGTGCTTGAGTCATGAAAGCCCTAGTTTGGAATTAGAGAAAATCACATAGGTTTGGAAGCTGTCCAGAAGCACAGGGTCATTTCACCGCACCCAGCCTTTTCAGCAGTTTCTTGCCTTTGGAAAGCAGCCCCTTTTTCTTTTTCGAGGACATTTCCCTGCCTCTCCCAGGACTACCAGAACCCATGGATGACGTAGGTGACCCCGAATGGAGGTGGACTGTGGGGGATGGAGCTCTCCTTGTTGGCCCTGAACCCTCAGGAGGAACCTAGTAGGTACATTGTGACAGTTTACTGAGTGCTGCCCACCGACGCCCTCCGCTCGCGGCACACCGCACCGCCCGTCCCCCGCCACAGGAAGGAAGGGTGGTTCGTTTCTTCTTTCAAGTGTCAGAGTGCGCCCAGGCAGCACGCCCCTCTCCCACAGCGGCCTCTCTCCACGGCCGGTGCTTGGGAGGGGGGTGGCCGTGGCTTTGGTAAACAAAGCTAGGTCACAATTTACTCTGCGAATTCGGACTAGAGATGGGGAGGTGTTGGAATCAGACTGAGTCAGGTTGGCCGAGGACCCATCAGTCATCTTAAGAGGGAATTTGGATGCGTTTGAAAGCTACTTTGGTTATACAAAATCCTGGCGTTGTTGAGTGCACTCTTGGGTCAGTTAGAAACTACAGAAACATTGGAGATGGCACACCGGTTGAAAGAAAAAAAAAACTAAAGTGACCCTTAATTACAATCAAAGGAAGCTTAAAGGCCCTTAGTGTGTGTTTGCGCTACTTCCAAATGATTGAGCGGGATTTTGTCCCGTCTGTAGCATGGGGAGCATTTCCATACCCCCAGCGCTGCAGGTCCTGGCCGCCACTCCCAGGCTCTCGCTCCCGCAGAGCAGGGGAGGTGAGGTTCATTAGGCGGCAGGCAGACAGCTGAGGGGCCTCAAGCTTGCTTGGATTTGGAATCAAGGTCTACTTGTAATGGAAGACACCTAGAAGTGCATCCCAGAGCACACCTGAAGATACCACAGGTTCCCTAGTGCAATCGCGGAGCTGCACGTGTCAGACACGCAGTATTGCATTGGAACCCACAGAGGCCGCCTGCCTGTGCACATGCTTGTGCTTGTGGGGCGGGGAGCGACGCTCTCTCCCACAGTAGAGGTATGGTTATGGGCCACCGCTGTCCACCCCTCACCTGTTCCTTCTTAAGATTAGAGGGTGGCTCTCATTTGGCTTCAAAGGAAAACTCCCTCAAGTAAACAGACTGGTTAGGTTGTGCTTTGTTGAGTGGCTAACAATGCAATATGCAGCTCTAACTCAGAGCAGACAGTGGAGCGCTCTCTGTGAACAGACAGCTCGCTGGGTAAGAAATATGTTCCCAATGCTGGCCTTCCCAATACTGAAGGGCATTCGTAGGAGAGAACTGGAAAAGAGCATATTCTCACTCCGTGTTCAGTTGCTTTACAACTGAGACCAAGTGATAGCCTAGCACTTTGGGTCCAAGGCTTTGAGACATATTTCTTTGTCCTCTCTGTAAGCCCACAGTGAAGCCTTAAGGCTACCGCACGGTCCGTGTAGGTAGCTTAAGTCGGTATCTCTCTAGGTGTCTCCGCTGCTCACTTACGTGAAGGCTACATGCCTGCTTAGGGTGTGAAATGAACGCTCTTCTTCTGTGTCCAAGCGGATGACAGAGAAATAAAAATATATACGTAAAACATGACAGGCAGGGCTCGCAGTGATGGCGTGAAGCAAAGGTGCACAACACGCATGCGTGTCACAGGCAGATGCGAGCGGCCCTGGCCTGTGTGAGCCCGGGCTCCTGCGGGGTGGGGCCGCGCCCGGCTCTCTCCGTCACCTGAGGTGTGCGTCTGTCGTGTGGGGGCCTGGGTCGGGCAGCCTGGCGAGAGCTGCAGGGTCCCTGCGTGTGCCGGGACTAGAGGTGTAGGACAGGCTCCTAGGGTGCGCGCGGAGGACCGAGCGCGTCGGGGTGTGCTCTTGGGCCCCAACGTGACAGTGCCACCGCAGAGGCCACGTGAGACCACACGCAGACACGAAATGGGGTTAGGGAGGTCTGCTTACCCTTTTGGCCTTGGCACGTAGGGCTGTGTCTTGGGAGCAGAGGGATGGGGCATCGGACAGGTAGACCTCCACGTCATCGGGCACTTCCTCCAGGAAGTTGGAAGGCACCAGGCCTCGCTGCCCATTCAGCTCCCCCTGAGAACACAGCGGAAGTGTTGACTCACCAGGTGAGGGAGGTGCCGGGGCTCACGCAGCCACCAGGACAAGTCTGGCGGTGAGAGCCCTGCACCCTACCCAGGGAGGCTGAGGCAGGAGCAACATAGGTTCAAGCCCCGCCTGGGCCCCTGAGTGACAGGAGGCCCTGTCCCAGGATGTAGCTCTGTGCAGAGGCCCTGGGTTCAGTCCCCAGCACCTGGAGAGGACACCGCCAGCCTGAGCCACAACTTCAAAGTCCAGGAACCGGTGAGGCGTGGGTCCATGCACGAGCCCGGGAGCCACTCTGGGCAACAGCTCCTTCCATATGGCTGAGCCTGGGATCCCCAAGCACCTTCCAGAGACCCGGTGAGGACAGGTGCCCTGCAGGGCAGGAGGCCACCACAGGACCCACCAGATTGGCCTCCCTGGGCAAGGCAGTACCTGCATCTTGACCTGGGTGGCTGGGGCAGGAAGGTCCCACAGCCCGAGTCCCAGGCCACCCAGGCGGCACAGTGAGGTCGCAGCAGGCCTGGGATGCAACAGGACACGGTCAGCCTGCCCCATCATAGCTAAGGACACCAGGGAGAGCCAGGCTGGAGAGAAGAGGGGCCAGCTGCTCTGCTAAGGTGAAAGGGCCGGGATAGACAAAGGGCTATCCAAAAGCCAGACTGGGCCAGGCACACAGACAGGTCCTGAGCACCACTCATCAGTAATCCCCAGGCCGAGTCTCCACAGAGAAAACCTCCAAGAAACTAGCACATGTGCAATAATGGCTCCTCAGCAAACAGGGCCCTTTCCTCAGAAAATCAGAACCGGAATCACTCGAGCCAGCAGCTCCACCGCTGGGCTGCTTCCCAAAAAAACTGACGGTGGGGGTCTCAAAAAGATACCAGTGCACCCACATTTGACAGCTGTGTCACAACAGCTACAGCAGCTCCGGGGCCCATCAGTAGGTGAGTGAGCGAGCCTGGTACATACTGCTCAGCCCGAGGGGAGGCACATATCAGGCCCTGCCCAGCATGGTGACACAAGGGTGGCGCCAAAGGGAAGCAGGCCGGGTGCAGAGGGACAGGCGTGCAGGTGCCCATGCAGGCACATCCCTGGACTTGTCTTTTGGGGGCGGGGTTTAGTTTCTCGAAGTGACAGGCTCTGCAGAAGGTGGTTGGCCATGTGACAGTGTGACTGTCCTTAACATCACTCTGTACTCTCACAGGTGCTTGAAATGGTAAGTTTTGTATAGTGTTTATTTCACCACAGTTAAAAATTGAAAAAGGCACCCCTGGCCCCTCCCACCTCGTCCTGCCACTACCTGCCCGGTGACACTCAAAGCTGCTCCCCTGACCCAGCCTCTGCTTTGAAGCTTGTACCCGCCCTGCACCGTGCTTTCTCTATCATTTCCTCTGCTGCTCACTGTGCCTGTCCCCCTGGCTGGTCCTTACCCAGGGCTCAGTCACATCTACAAGACACTACCCACCCTGTCTGGGGCCTGCTCCCACACACAGCCATCTTTGTGCAACTCTGGGGGAGCCTGTGTCTCCCTGCACAGATCCTGCCTGGATGTCCTGCCCCACGAGAGGCCCTGTCACAGACTCGCAGCACTGGGTGGCACTGTGGGGTACCCCAGTGCTGCTGCAGCCATATCCTGTCGCTGTCCCCAAGGACACCAGCCCACCTGGCCTTGCTGACCCGGGTGTCTGGAGCTTGTCACCTGCCCCTCCACTTCCCCACCAGGTCCCAGGGCTGCCCCCAGCTTCTGTGCTGTGCCACACACTGGCCACCCAGAGGTTGTCCTCAGGTGGGGCACCCCCACACACACTCCTGGCAATTCTGGATGTGCAGCATCCCACACCGGTGTGTGTGAACAGTAAAGCGGGACATGGGGCCGGGCCGGGCAGGGAGCGCCTGAGTCAACTACTGGCTGCACCTGGAGGCAGTGGCTTCATGTGGACCGTGGGCGGAAGGGGAGAAAAGATGGGGGTGGCGGGGCAGGCCTGGGACTCAGGTGGGGCACGCGGGGACCGGGGATGGAGATGCCTGCACGGTGGCTGACATGCTCTCCACACCAGAGGACTCCTGGAAAACCGAGTCCGGCATCTGAGGGCCAGGCAGTGCCCAAGTGCAAGCTCTTGAGAGCAGAGGGGAGGGCACTCGGCTTGTGCAGGGAGCTGAGTCCTGCCACGCCACGAAACACGGTGAGGCTGCTCAAGGGACTGAACACAAGTGGGTGACATCAGAAATGCTCTTAAATTCCCAAAATGGGCTATATCCATGCTGCTTATACATTCAACAAGCTAAGAAGACGTATTTATAAATACGGTATGTGAACCTTTTCTGAAAAACCACCCAATGAGGTAACCCTTTAAGCAAGTAAAAACGTTTGCACAGCTGTATTCTCTGTGATGAAAATATTTGAAGGCTGATTCTAACAACCGTTCAGTAACAGCCCCGCCCACATCCTCTGATGCAGTGCAGAGCCCCACAGAGGAAGCGCTCAACTCTGACACAACCCAGCACCAAAAGCCACAGCACGGGCTCCAAAGCACAGGTCAGGAGCATTTCGGGAACAGAAAAGTAACTTCTCGAGAAAATGCTAACATCAAATCCAGTGCTTTAAAAATAGTTATAGCTGGGCATGGTGGCACACGCCTATGATCCCAGCACTCAGGAGGCAAGAGACAGGAGGATCGCTGTGAGTTCGAGGCCAGCCTGGGCTACATAGTACAGGGCAGGACTGAACTACCAAGTGGGATCCCGTTTCAAAAACAAAAATAATTATAGACCACGATCATCAACTGACTTATAAAAAATAAATTCAGTGCTCTAAATCACTCTTTCCTTTTCCCCCAGTACTGAGGATTGAACCCAGGGACTTCGTACTTAACTACACCCCAGTTCGCTCTTTGTTTTGTAACAGCATCTCACTAAATTGCCCAGGCTAGGTTCAAACTTGTACACTGCCTGCCTCAGCCTCCCAATGTTGGAATAGCAGGCCATCTCTGTTGATGAGCTGACCTATAAATAATAAATATATATTGGGAAACAACATGTTTGTTACTAAATTCCATAAGTCACAGATCACCCCAGACAGGAAAGAGAGAAAGAAGGTGTACGCATTGCTGAAGAGAGAAAAGTCATGATTCAGGAGCCCAAGAGAATCCGCTGACTGGCAGACACTTTAAGAAAAGTGATTGGATGCACACACACCTCCAACATGTTTCCTAAGTAGCCAGTAGAGCATGTTCCAGGAAAAACTTCTTTCCAAGACAATGAGGTCTTCCAGTCCCTAGGAATGGGGTCAAGATGTGCAAAGGGTGTATAAGAACAGAGCAGAAATCTTTTCTGATAGACAAAGGGGAAACTGGAGGGAAGAAAGTTGTCCATGGGCCAGCACCAGACGCCACTCTGTTCAGTCTGAGAGAGACCCAGATGTCTACACAAAATACCACAGGTATGCTGTGTGCAGCAGCGAAGCCTCGACACAGCGTTCCCCAGACAGCAAAATGCTTTATAAAAATACGGTCATTGAAATAGCAGGGTGGGACCGAAGCCCACAAATACCGTGAGTACCAAGGGGAGGGTGGCGTGAGGGAGGAGGATGGGTTTTTAAACTAAGGAAAGGATATATGTCTCGGTAAATAAACGGTCTTCATAACAGCGTTCTAACTGGGTGATCCAATTAGAAACGAGTCAGAGCAGACCAAGGTTTCCATTGGAAGACAATGAGTGAACAGAGAAACCAAATAGCAAAATCTGATCAGCCAAACTGAGCTTTTGCTGAAAGAAACAGAAGGAGCCGAAGCCACACACAAAGTGGACAGTTGAGTGGAGGGCGCCCAGCGGGAGGGGCTGTCACGAGGCCGCAGAGATGATTCTGATCCCTCAGAGGCCACGGCCACTGGCCGGGACCCGCCCAGCCCCAGCCTCCCACCTCCCGCTGCAGTCTCCTCTCTCCTGGGAGGACAGAGAGCAGGGAGCCACGTAGGGGACACCTTCAAGGAGGGTTGTGAAGACCCAAGATCTCTGCGGTTCTACCTTGTGCTTATTCATAGTTCTTAATGTCCCCACATGAGAATTCCTGAGCTGGGCATGGTGGCGCGGTGGCCCCTGCCTGTGACTGCAGCACTCTGGGAGGCTGAGGCAGGATGGCCATAAGTTCTGGCCCAGCCTAGGCAACTTAACTAAATGAGACCCTACCTCAAAGATAAGAAAAAGGCTGGGGATGCACTCAGTGAAGGCTCTGTGTTCAGTTCCTGCTTCTCCCATCCTTTCTTGCCTGGGTGTAAAACAGATTTTGAAAACTAAATTGCCCTATGAATTTCAGACGCTGGCAGTTTGCAAGTGTCAGAACGTTTCTGCATTTTGCCGCACTTTATACACATGAGAAGTGCTGCTCTCTGCAAAGCAGCACCCATGGAGGCCACACAGCGCTCCTGAATGTTGCATGCAAGACACGGAGACCCCTGGTGAACTTCCTGGCAAAGCGCGGGGCACTCCACGTGCACACGGGATTCTGAGAGCAGATGAGCAAAAAAACCCCACAAAGCCAACGAAACTGCTTCTCAATGCTCCAGAAACTTACGTAATAAAATCCGTCTTCGTCGATGTCACCGAAAACAGTCATAATATCTCCTGTGCAAAACGTGAGTTCAGCCTGTGAAGACAGAACAGTTTGCTAGACATGGGTTCTTTTTAAACATAAGTTCTTGGCATCCGTGCTCTCCAATCTGCATGGTCTGCGGCCCAGGTGGCTCGACCTAGAAACTGCAGTGGAGCCGAATCCTGGCCAAAGCTCGAGGTCGTGCGGCTGGGAAGGCGCAAACACCACCACACCAGTTACCACCCAGGCGCAAGGACCTTCAGCCATCAGGAGATTCTTCGCACAGACGCCCCGCCCTGCCACCCAACGCCACTCCCGAAGGGCCTGCTCAGTGCCTCAGACGGGTGGGCGGTGCTGGGCTCAATGCCTGTCTTCAAGGACCCACTGCCCCATGCCCTTCAGGCCCCAGACCCTGATTTGAGTGGATGACACAAAAAAATGCTTTTAAACCGGGCATGGTGGTGCACATCTGTGATTCCAACACTCGGGAGGCTGAGGCAGGAGGATCACTGTGCGTTTGAGACCAGCCTGAGCTACATAGTGAGTTCCAGGTCAGTCTCAACTACATAGTGAGACCCTGTCTCAAAAAACCATAACAAACCAAAAAAAAAAATGCTTTTAAATTTCTGAGCGTGAAATCAAGGGACAGAGGGCTCAGCCAGCCATGGCGACCATGGGAACTTCCTTTCCTTTTCTGTTTCTCTCCAAAGGTGCCACTGTGGGTTACTGGCTATTCTGTCAGTCATGGGACAGGGGTGCCTGGGTCATGGGGACAGTTCATCCAGACAGTGGCCCCTCACTGCTGGCCTCAGTGGGGCCCCTCCAGGGCACTGCATCTGATGGGTGCAGACCTGTGATCAAGTGTGACCAACGTACTGGCCAGCCATGTGACTTGGAGAGCACACAGACCGGCCACACTTGGGCCCTGGGCTAGTCAGGCCCGTGCCACCAGCTTGGGGACAGGAACAAGTGTCCAGACCGGGGATGGAGAGTGCTCTGGATGACAAGCTGTCCATGGACACCAGGCCACTGTGCCTGGCCATGCCTGGAGGGGCCACAGTTCTTACCCCTGCTCCCCACAGGGTCTCCCAGCAGGGGCAGGAGGGCATAGGTGTGGCCTCAGCGTGGGTGTGGTTTAGGGTGTGGCCATCCCATGACCCCTGCTGTACCTCGACATCCACGTTGGGTGAGCTTTCCCGTGGGTCATAATCGTACAGGGCCACCATTCTCCGCGTGGACATCGAGTATGGCCGGCCGCCCCTCCTGCTCCTCTCTGCAACCCAACAGGGAAGGAAGGCCACCATGAGGCCAGGGCCACAAGCCTGGCACCCTGGCATCCCAGCTCCAGCTCCAACTCATGGCATGCCATGGACCCTAGACTCGTGTGCCCCTTCGTGGGCAGCTCCTCCTCTGCCCAGCAGACCACCTCCCAACTGCGGCCTGCAGCATGGGGGGCTGCAGGGCTCAGGGGCTCTGGAGAAGACCCACAGCTCAGTGTCAAAACCTCCCCCTTGAGCTGGGTGTGGTGACACACACCTACAGTCCCAGCACTCTGGGAGGCTGAGGCAGGAGGATCCAACATTTGAGCCCAGCCTGGACAACCTAGCCACTTAGAAAGACCCTGTCTCAAAATGAAAATGAGGCCAGGAGTGCTGGTGCATGCCTGTAATCCCAGCACTTTTAAGGCTGAGGCAGGAGGTCGCTGTGAGTTCAAGACCAGCCTGGACTACATAGTGAGTTCCAGGTCAGCTTCAACTTCATAGTGAGACCCTGTCTCAAAAAAAAAAAAAAAAAAAAAAAAAAAAA
>NW_022900924.1:22386901-22388041 GCF_012274545.1 Fukomys damarensis
TAAAAAAAAAAAAAAAAAAAAAAAAAAAAAAAAAAACCAAACAAAATATTTTAATGAAAATGAGAAGGGCTGGGAATGTTGGTCAGTGTGAAGCCTTGGGTTCAACCCCAGTACTACCCCCAGGATGCCCAAAGCCGTGCACACAAGACTAGGACGTAATGCAAGTCCAGGTACTGTGCTCTCCAGCACAAGTCCTGCACTCCTGGCTCCCAGTGGAGCCATGGGTCCTCAGAGCCTGGGGTGGCCCCAGGACCACGGTCCCAACAGGAGGGGCGTGGGACTGAGCTCACTGGTGCCAAGAAAGCTCCAAATGTTTTCTGCAATTGTGTGGCCGCCCTGACATTGCACCTGTTCTCTGAACCTGATGTGAAAGCTCACTCAGGGCTCTGAAGTACAAACCCTTGAATGTGGATGGCACACCCTCCATCTGTGTCTCTAGTGCGAGAAGAGAAGAGGCCTTCTCAGTGCGCGTTTTCCTTGCAGGCGGGAACTGGCACAGACGGTGGGTGTGACGCTGCCTGCGGACCCTGCGGCCACCTCCCCACTGCTGTTTGCTGACTGGCTGAAGATACCCAGAGTAGAGCAGTGCACACCTCATGCAACGGGGCAGGAGCTCGCATGGCCTCTGCCTACACAGAGCCCCTGACCTAGCATCCCAGCAAGCAGGTGTTCTGGCCCTAGAAACGTCCAACAGCCAGGCTGATGTCCCTGGAAGCAGCCGATGCTTTGCTTTCCAGGGGTACACAGCTCTGGACGCATGTCAGCCATGGGTCTGGGTGCAGCCCGCACCTATCTTTTCCACCGGGGTGCTGAGGGGCAGGAAGCCCTGGCGCAGCAGCTGGCCCCGCAGCTCCTCGTCCTCCGCCTGAATCTCGGAGACCATGTTGCAGGGGATGAGGCCAAGCCGGGCGCAGGTCTCCCCGCGGTAGAAGCCATCGGCATCCTTGTCACCGTACACCTGCGGGGGATGTGGCTGTCACCCGCCTTCCTGCACACAGGGCGGCTCCCCCGTCCAGCTTCGGCTGGGCCCTGTCTCAGTCCACAGACCAAGGGCTTCTGGGGCTGGCCCTTTCCCTCCTCTCCCCGCTGCAAGCGCCAGGGGCCTCCCCAGCTCTTCCTCCTACTCCTTCCCTCCCCCTC
>NW_022900924.1:22388100-22391281 GCF_012274545.1 Fukomys damarensis
TTCCCTTCCCCTCCCCCTCTCTCCCCTTTGTCCCCTCCCACTCCTCCCCTCCCTTTGCTGCCCTTTTCCCTTTCCCTTCCCCTCCTCCTCCTCCCCAAGGACCCAGTGGGCACCGCCTGTATGGGAAAAGTGAGACCGTACTGGGGCACTCGCCACTCTGCTGCCCACCTTGATGATCTGGCCTTCTTTGAAGGGCAACTCCTCCTCAGCAGCATCAGGGTTGGGGGACATGGTGAGCGGGTCATAGTCGAAGAGAGCTACGAAGATGCGGGCTGGGAGCTCCTCAGCCCCGGGGTCCGTCTCCGACTCCTCATAGAAGTCTGGGGAGAGGCGGTCGTGCCCAGCATAGCCATCTGTGAGCAGGCGGGGATGCTGTACCACTCTGGGGCCTTGGGGTGGGGCGTTGACTGCTCTTCAGAGCAGCGACAGAGCTGGATGGATGTGGAGGTGGACATGGGACCCAGAGGGCCGGGCCCTGAGCTGCCCAGGCTCGCGTGGCCATGAGTAGCTTCCTCTCCACGGCTGGGCTGCCAGCTCCCGGGCTCAGGGCCCCACGGCCAAGCACCCAGAGAGCACTGACCACACAGTCCCAGCCCTGGATGTCAAGCTGCACACCATGCCTTCCTCCCCAAGCCCTGGATCTGCAGCAAGCTGGGTTTCGCCACCCTCCCACCTCCCACTGACTGACTTGCAGCTGCACACAGCTGTCTCCAGCAGGTGCTGGGCTCCTGTTCCCTGCACAGAACCTGGCCGTGTGAGGTCCACACTGTGGCTCAGTGCTCCCTACGCTGCAGGACGGGTGTTACTGTTGTGCTGTGTTGCTTAGGAAATCATGTGAGAAACACCTGTGCATGTCCAGTACAGGTGTGAGGTTTTAAACATACGTCCAGTCCCAGTTGGTGGAGTGTGCAGTGTGTAATCTGCGGATACTGAGGGGCAGACACGTATACGTAAGAGTTTGTACCAACCGGGCAGGGAGGAGGGTGCCTCCGCCCTGCTGGGGAGGGAGGACCGGTGCCAACAGGAGAGCTGTGGGGCCGGACCGCTGGCCCCCAGCATGGCACTGAGTGGGTGGGGACACGGATGGGAAGGGTGGGCCCTGGGGGACCCAGCTGTCTGGCTTCTTCCCATCACAGAATTCAGTTTAAAACCACAACGCCCGGTGGCTGCAGGCATCCTGGCCAACTGCGGCCCTCGGGAGGACAGGAGGTCGGGGAGGGACTCTTGGTGGCTCGTCTCGCTCTGTCGTTTTCTATGTCACTTTGATTTCTGCTGGGAACCAGGCTTCCCAGCGGCTGGCATGGCCAGCACCCACTTGGTGCTTCTGACTTTTCAAATAGTCAGGGAGACACAGATTCTCTATTAACAGAGACACTATTTTTAAGGACTTCTGTGACAAAAATGAGAAGTGGGGGAAAAGTGGGAAAGGCTCTGCCTGACCTGTGAGCCTCCATCGTCCCTTCTGAGCTGTGTCCCCTGGGCCCTGAAATTCAGCCCTGTGTGCTGCGCCAACCTTTCTTCCTGCTGTTTCCTCTGTGTGTGTGTGTGTGTCACAAAAGGGCTGATTCCGGGCTCCATGATCTGGTTTGATGACCTGGTGGCAGGCCACTGAGGGACGATCCCTGCCTGGTCCTGCCCCTCGGTGGCTGACTTCCAGAGAGCAGTTCAGAGAAAGAAGCCACAGGCGGGTGAGCAGAGCAGAGTGGTGGGCACAGCCTGGGGACCCTGGGGCAGGGAGCCACGCGCCTGATCTTGCTGCGTCCTGTGTCCACAGGGGCTCTCTGAACCCAGGGCTCGCCAGGTATTTGAGGTATGCCACCACCCCGCTCCGCTCCAGCCCAGCTTTGGTCCTCAGCTGAGAGTCAGCGCCTCCAAGACCATGCTGGGAAACCTCTCAGAAAAAACAAGACAGAAAACTTGCTGGCCAGGTGAGCAGGGTGGCTGGACCAGTGGGACGCCTGTCTCCTGGGTACCTGCCCACCTTCCTACACTGAGCCACAGATGCTCCCCCTAAGGGTTACAGAACAAATGGGCACAGAGAGAGGCAGCAGCGGGCACTTACCGACGGCCAGCTGGGGCCTCTGTGGACCGGCGCCACCGTGGGGGAACCTCCGGCCAAGATGCTGTGCCCGTGCCACCCGTCCTGCTGATGCGGAGCTGCCTAGGATCTGGGATGAGACAGGAGCAGGGTCACAGTTCAGCCAGCCCCAGAGGAACAGCAGGTCAGTGAATCAACTCGCATTGTGAGCAAAGCTGTAAAGGCAACTCGGCTTAGCTTTTAACTGAAAGGTTAGCTGAATGGCCAGCTAGCGCCCACTCCCCGGCCCAGGCACTTCTGACCACTGCGGGGCTGGGCAAAAATGAGCCCGCGGGAGGCATCTGCACACCGCCGAGACCAAACCCTTGACCGTGTGAGCTGCAGACACAACTCAGGGCTCAGCCATGTCAGCCTGCCCCGGAGTCCCCACCCTGGCACCAGCTGCCACACTGCAGAAAAGCACCCAGTTCCGGACCTGGGTGGGGCCAGAGTGGGGTGTGGGAAACCCCATGTGTCAGCCCCACCCTGAGAGACCTGAGCACCTCCTGACCAGGCATGAAGAGCGCAGCAGGACCTCCTGCTCCTCTGGACAGAGAGGGAGCCCTGGGCCCTGGGTCTCAGGAGGAGCCTGAGTGGCGCCCTCGTGTGGTCATATCCCCACTGGCCCCACCTGGGCACCCAGGTGACTCAGCCTGGAGGAAATGGCCCGCCAGGGCTCGCGGGGAGAAGCCTTGCACACCAATTACCCAGTGGAATGGGAAGACAAAAAGGCTTCAAAACAGTGTGCAAAAGCGACTTTCTTCACTAATACTCTCCATGTGGAGAATGATCTGTGAGGGCCTAGAAGCAACATAAAAACCCAGAGCAATGGAGATCAGCACTGGGAGTCACACCAAGGTCTCTAAGGGTGGTTTTGGAAAAATGAAAGCTGCCAGGATGGCCACCGCCGTTCAGCTAACCCTTAATTAAAATTTAAGGCTCAGTTGTCCTTTAATCCAAGCAGCCAGGATCGTTACCGTCCTGTGGAGGAAACGTCATCGACAGCAAAGGAAAGACGCCGCCGACCGGCAAGCGATGCACGCGACAGACCGCAAGCGCAGGAGGCCCGAGAGGGACGCAGCGACCCAGCGAGGGGGCGGCACA
>NW_022900924.1:22391793-22423521 GCF_012274545.1 Fukomys damarensis
CCTCAGGGATGCTGAAAAGCCTCTGACTGCGGCGGGGCGGCGGGGCAGGCTCGGCCTGCTCCAGGGACGCACCTTCCGGGCTCCTGGGCTTATGGCAATCCTTGGGGACAGGGGGGTGACAAATGGCAGCCACGCATGTGCGGAGGGGAGCAGAGGAAGGAAAGAAAACACAGACACATTAGTGGTGGCGGCAAGGCAGGCAGACGCGTGCTTCTGCTCCAGGGCTCGGGGAGCTGGTGGTCACACACAGAGCAAGGCACGGGGGGCGGACAGCGCAGGGGAATGGCGTCACGCGGGACCCGGGAGACAGCTCAGACACAGACGGCAGCTGCAGGGCCCAGTGCAGTGGCCGTGCCGTGCTGGGGAGACAGCGCCCAGTGCCTATGGGATGCCCAGGCGCGGGGCCCTCTTATCCTGCACCAGGAGCCTCTTTCTGCTGCTGTCAGCACCCCAGCTGTGTGAGGACAGGGCTGCTCCTGTCCCCCGTCTGTGGCCCAGGCACGCCAGTGTCCACGGACTGCCCTAGCCAGCCTGCTGTGTGAATGCTGTGTCCTGGTGTCACACTCACTCGCTCCATGCACCGCCATCCCTGGGCCTCAGTCTCCTCAGGTGAGTCTGCGTGCTGGACAGCACTCCCCATGGGAGCCTAGGCTCTGTACTGTGGGCAGGGTCTGCCGTGTGTGTGTGTGTGTGTGTATGTGTGTGTGTGTGTGTGTGTGTGTGTGTGTGTGTGTGCGCGCACGCGTCGGGATGGTTATGCCTAGGGATGTCGCTTTCACCATGTGAGACAGGACAATGACACAAAGCTGTCCCCAGGACAGGCAGGGCAGGTGCATTGGACAGCAAGCAGGTAGTGGGGTGCATGGGCAGGGCAGGCTCTCAGCACAAAGGGGACCTGCGGGCCGCGTGGGAACCAGACCTCTACGCCATCACATCTCCAGCCCATGCCAGGCAATTTAGAGCAACCCCTGCCTGCCACACCCAGAGGCGCTGCACTGAGACCCCACTTCCAGAGCATTGTTGGGATCAGGCGGTCACCCTGGGGCCTTCTGTCCAGGCCTCCTGGGGGAGAAGGCCACTTCCAGTCTCTGTGAAAGCAGCCTCAAGAAGGGGGACCACGCAATGCCCTTCACCTCTGTGCACTGGCACAGCAGACATGAGGGAGGGCACTGGGGATGCCACCTGGGCTGGTGGGGTGGGTGGGCTCAGGGCCATGCGGGTCCGCACAGGGCTCTGGCATGTCCCAGCACACGAGAGCATGGCCAGTAGGGCTGAGCAGGGTGGAGTGTCCCAGCATTCCGCATGCGTGCTCTGTGCCAGACTGGGCGCTGAGCTGGTCCTGCACAGTCCCCTCTGAGGCCCCTCCATCCCCAAACCAGCCCATGGCCCTCCAGCTGCCTGGTCCTATGCCTACAGCAGCAAGGGAGCGAGGTCCCCAGAGCCCTTAGGCTGTGCAGCAGCCCCTCCTGGGCCTCAGGGTGGACAAGCACCCAGGATGGACTCGGTCTCTTCCATTCAACTCCCGCTACAGAGTGCGCCTGGGTTCCCACAAACTCCTGCACCCAGCCCATCCCACAGAGTGGCCAGGACCTCCAGGGACTCCTGCAGCAACTTCAGCAGTGAGAAGGAAGCAAGTCCAAGTCCACAGCCTCTGGCACAGGCAGGACCTGGCAAGGCCCCATGTGCTCCCCAGCCCGCGTCCCCCAGCCCTGCCACTCACCTTGAGGGCACTGTGCGAGGCACTGCTGGGCCGCCGCCGGCCACCATCTTCCAGCTGCATCTCTGAGTAGAGCTCCTCCTCGTCCTCCTCCAGAATGTCTGACAGGTCTGAGCCCCGGCTGCTCTCTGTGTGGTACTCATCTCCATGGCAACAGTGGGACTGTACAGGGACAGAAGCAGAGTGAAGGGATGGCTCCTGACCCCAAGGATGGGCAGACTAGTGTGAGAGGTCAGACTCGTCCCATCCCATTGACAGGCAGGCGGTTCTCCCAGCCCCAAAGGTGTGGGTGGGACAGGGACCCGGGGGCTGTAGTGTATTGCACTGGGTCCCACTCTGCACTGCAGGGCAGAGGTGGGGGCACCCAGCATGGGGATCACCTGTCAGCTTGGGATCCACCCAGCATGGGGGCACTCACTCCTGGGCATCTGGTGGGCCATGGAGGCATAATCCTGGTGACTATCTGGTCCCTGCCCCTTCCTCTCTGGCTCTGTCCCCCACTCTGCTTCCATGAACTGAGCAACTTTCCCTCCCCACTCCCTTCTGCCTTGATCTCCCTGTCTTGGAGCAGCTGACCATGGACTGTACCCTCTGAAACCGTGAGCCAAATAAAGTCCTCCTTTAAACTGTAGTGCCGGGTATTGTGTCCCAGCATGGGAAAGTGACTAAGGTGCCAGCACACAGTCAGTATCCAGCAAATGTTGTTCCACCAGTGGGCACGAACCCCCAGCGAACCTGGTGGGTACCCGTATCTGACCCTCCCTGTTCTGACTCAAAGACCTGCTCAGGCCCAGCATGCTGGAGGAGTCTCTACACATACACTTCGATGCTGGCCCCAAACAAGGCGACCCAGCCTCTCCTTCAGTGCTGGCGACACCGCAGCTGGGCCGGCTGCTCCTCTCTTCCCCGCGTCCTGGGCCCCAGGCCTGTGCAAGGCCACCATGGCCACCAGCCTCACCTGCCTGCCCAGCTCGGACCCCTTCAGGAAGTCATCCACAGAGGGGCCCCTCCTCTTGAGCTCAGGTGAAGCATAACCACCCTCCTCGTCCGAGTTGGCGTATGGCCCCACGCTGTCCCTCTCCAGGAAGAGGCTCCTTTTCTCTAACTTGGAAAGAAAAGGGGACGGGGTGAGCGGGGCAGCTGGGGGATGGTGCTTGGGCCCAGTGCTGTGCAGGACAAGGTGGCCCACACACCGGCCCCTGCAGGTCCCTCAGGTGACCAGCAGCCTGGCTGTACCTCCTGAGTCCTTCCCTCCCTCGGTGCCAGGAGCCACTCTAATGGGACTCTGCTCGCCCTCCTTCGCCTCTTTCACCCACTGTGATTCCATCAACTAGCAGGTCTTGTTGTGGCTGATAGCCTTTATTTTATTTTTTTATTTTTTTAATTTTTTTGCAGTACTAGGGATTGAACCCAGGCCCTTTACCTGTGATATATCCCTAGCCTCTTTTTTAAACTCTTGTTTTGATATAGGGTCTCTCTAAGTTCCTAAATTGCTCAGGCTGGGCTTGAATTCTCAATCCTGCCTCAGACTGCTGGGATTACAGGCCTGCACCACCACGCCCAGCCAATGAACATGGTCCTAAGGCTAACGCTCTGGTCCCAGCTGCATGCAGCCCCAGGCCCCCAGGGGCCTCTCCACCTGCCAGGAGCTCTGAAGTTGAAGGACACAAGTTCATGGGCTGCGGCTGCCTCAGAGGGCAAACTGAGGCTCACCCCAAGTATCTGGGCACCTTGTGGGGAGGGGTCCGGCCCTGCACAGCTGGCCGGTGACCCCTCAGTGTGCACACCAGTCTGGAGTGTGGTCCCACCACAGTCCTAACACACGGCTGGAAAGCTCCACACAGCAGTGTGCAAACTGGAGCACAGATGCACAACCGCATGCAGCTATGCTTGCGGGGACATGGGAGGTATGATCCAAAGCAGAGGTGGTTTAAGTGAAAAGTTTTATCCTCACAGAACACACATTGCCATTGATCTGCCTCGAAGTAACTCCCCTGAACACTCATCCCACCGTCCTTGCTGCTTTCTGCAGCAGCTCTAGACTCTGCTTTCCTCAGGGTCTTTAGATGCTCTTGCTGGCTGCCTCAATGTCCTGAATGGATTCAAAACATCTATCTGGGGGCCAGGGATTTAGCTCAGTGGGATTTAGCTCACCACCTGCCTCACAAGCACAAGGTCCCGAGTTCGTTCCCTGGTACCAAACAACAACAACAACAATACATCTCCCTCTCATGGTCATTTTGACCCTGGGGAAGAGCTGGGGGTCACACAGTGCCAGATTCGGTGAGTAAGGTGGATGAAGACACAGCATCGTGTTATTTGATGGAAATATTTATAAACACTCTGAATCAACAGGCTGAGCGAACCTGAAGTAGGGTAGATGTTGAAGGGGTTCATGGGTCTTTCACTGTGATACCCTTTTCAGGTTTTAACTTAAATGGTCTCTGCACGTTCTGATCGTGCCTCAGGTGCACACGTCTTGAGGAGGTGCACATAATTGTGAGGGCTCTACCTGCACACACGCACACACACGTCTACACACACATGCACATGCTCACACACACGCATGGGTGCTCCAGCTGGATCCCTAAGTGAGCAGCACCCAGGGTGGTCCTAGGCCACTGTGCAGCACGTGGCTATCAGACCTGTTGGCCGGGGCCACACTCACTTCCCTAGACTCGGCTGTCGTGTGCGGAGCAGAAGCACAAGTGGTCCCATCGGGCCCAGCACAGTTGAATGTGGTGCCCTGCCCAGCTGTGGTCTGTGTGGAGAGCGCTGCCCCCGCTGCACGTGCCCACACCCTGTGCAGAGGGACAGAGGGGCCCTGAGGGGCCCAGCTTACCCTGGTGCTCTCGGCCACCCTTTGTGCAGCCTCACGGGCCATGGCCTTGGCCACAGAGGTGGACACAGGGGTGCCCTGCGGCTGCGGGAGGATGCGGCTCGGGGAGGGTGACCTCCGCCCGGGGCCAGCACCCTGCAGGCTGGGAGGCTCCAGCAGGTTTCCGTGCCCAGGGCCTGGCATCCGGCTCTGCTCCCAGGGCTCCGCCTTGGTGTGGACACCCAGGTGCTCGTCTTTGGTATCAGGGGCGCTGGCTAACGGCTTCGGAGGGGGCACCACCCTGGGCACTGGGGCTGGAGGCACCAGGAGGTCAGGGGGGATGGCAGCGGGGGCCGAGTCGGCAGACTCGCCCTGAGCAGAGAGGGTCCGCACAGTCACGGCCCTGGCCTCCAGGCCTCGCAGCCGCCCGAGCTCCACCTGGGTGCTGTCTGCAGTGGGGAAGACGACCTCGGCGACCTGCACAGAGACAAGGCCAGCTGACGGCCACCCAGCATCCCACAGTTTGGAGGGACAGGCTGGCCACCCGCTCAGGTGTCCCTCAGCTGGAAGCCCAGGAGTCTAGAGTGGAGGACAGACAGTACCAGGCCCTGCTTCTACCTTCGGAGCAACTTGAGGCCAGAGGTGTGCACAGGGCACTCGGGAGGCCAGAGAGCCCCAGGCAGGGGCACCACTGGGCACTTCCTTGTAGGAGACAGCTTAGCACCCACCCATGCCCGTCCGACTGGACTACTGCTCCTGACGGAGGACTGGATTGGGACAGCAGGTGGACAGGAGATGCTGCTCCGGCCTTTACTGTGCCAGGTGGGTGGGGGCTGAGACAGCAGACACCTGCCTCCTAGAGTCAGGGTCTGGTCACCCCTGCCAGGACACCAAGGAGGAACCCTGATGCTGGGGTCCAGTTCAGAGTGGAGTGGGCCATGGTGGTAGGGTGCTGGACCCAGGACAGGCCAGGCCTCAAGAGGTGGGCCCTGTGTGCAGCACAGGTGGCCTTACACAAGTGCTGGAGGCTGAGGATCTGACCTTCTCCTGTGCAGGGAGTGGGTAACCCATACTCCACTGAGCCTGTCTCTGGTCATAGGCCCACAACCCAAGCCACTCACCCGCTGCCCCTTGGCGTACACGCCGTAGCCAGTGACATTTGCTCCACTGGACAGCCCGGTGGGGGTCAGTGCAGGTGGCTTCCAAGAGATCTGGACAGTGGCTGCTGTGACTCCAGCTTGGACAGCGACATCTTGTGGGGGCACTGGAGGACCTGAGAGGAACAGAAGGAACAGAGGTCTTCAGGGCAGGGCCGGCCCGGGGCCATTACTGCTCTGTGGCCACCTGGAAGACAGATGATGCTTTAACATCAGAGGAGGGGACACGTGACGAGAGACAGCAGAGGTGGTGGCACTGGTAAGTGCCAGGATGCAGGACCCACAAGTGACAACTACTCACTTCCTCCGGGAAGAGTGCCTGTGCTCTCTGGTTCTCCAGTCCCCTCTGCCCAGGGACAGGCAACCGATCAACCAGGGACAGCTTGGGGAGAGCATGCAGATGCACAGGGGAAAGGGTGCCCCATTCCCTTGCTTCTGTCCCTAGAGCTCTCCCTTTCATTCTTCATCAGATGTCAGAGACAGCAGGCCTGGGCCTCACATCTCCAAGTGACCACCCCATGCCCTGAGCAAAGCAGAAAGCCAGAGGGACTCTGGGTCCCATGGGGCTGCTGGGTTCCACGTCCATCTTCACAGAGCTCCCTGGCTGACTGCTTCCTCGGAGGCCTCTGTGTAAACTCTGCTCGCAGAGTCATGTGCAGCTAATTCAGGATGCAGGTGAGCAGTGGCCATGTTACTGGGCATGCAGGTGGCTTCAGGGACAGTAGTGGCCAGCCCTGCCTGGACACCCAAGGGAGTCACCTTCTCTCCAGGCTTAGGACAAATCCTCCATGCCTCCCACTAGAAAGTGCTGGTCACCGCCCTATGGAAGGAGTGCTGTGGCCTCTGGAGCAGGGCTCTGAGCACACCTGTGCTGCGACAAAGCTCTCCCAGCCTTCTTCATGCCCTGAGTCAGAAGCTGAGCCCACCCTGCTTAGGACACGACTCAGACACCAGCGGCACCCTCCCCACTGCGACCACCACCTGCTCCTCGCATGACACAGACACAGCCACTGCTTTTGTTCCATGACCACGACAGGCAGCTGCTTCTGCCCAGAACACAGCTGAAGGCAACACCATGCATGGCTTCAAATGTGAGTGCAGAGACTGAGGGCCTGGTGCAAACTCCAGGCCCTGACAATTGCCGCTCATAAACTGGACCCGACTCAGCCTCCCTACCCCTCCCCATCTTATCTGCAAGGTAGACGCGAGGTAGCACCTAGAAGTAATGAGATCACCGTCATTTTACTCCAGGTCACACAGTGGACCATGGGCAGAGGCAACAGCACAAGTCCTGTCGCCCTTCCCCACCCTCACATGACCCTCCATGCTCTCCCCTGTCTGGTTTCCTGGCAAGGAGAGGATGGACAAAAGACAGATGTAATGGGTGGAGAGAGAGAGGACTGCAAAGAGCAATCATATTAACTAGGAAGGAATCAAATGAAAATCCTAGAGCAGAAAAATACACTTGGCAAAATTTTTTAAATTTATGTGACGGTCTTAACAGCAGATCGGGCTCACAAAAGAAAGAATCTGTAAATGTGAAGACAGAACAATAGAAATGACCCTAACTGAAGCACAGGGGGACAACAACATAGTAATAACAAGGGGTTTGTACCTCTACAAGACAACACCAAACACTCCGACCAGCATACAATTACAGTCTGGGAAAGAGAAGTCAGAATAAGACAAAATCTATTTGGGGCTCTGTTTAAAATGTGAAGCATAGCACCAAGACTCAGAAGTCTAAGTAAAAACTGGAAAAGGATAAAATAAACTAACACACGGGCACATCAGACTCAAGCTCCTGGACATCCAAGATAAAGGTAAAAAGGGTTCAAAGCATTTGGTAGCAGTGACAGCCAACACACCACAGAAACAATGAAGGCCACACACAGTGGAATGGGGCACCTGGAGGGCTGGAAGAAAATAAAACAAATGGAGATGAAATTCCATGTTCCTTAGATAAACAAAAGAAGACTGAAAGCTGTTCTAAAGGAAATCCTTCAGACTAAAAGGAGACAGTAACAGATCAAAATGTGTACCTACACAGATCAAAATGTGTACCTACAGCAGCAATAGAAAGGGCAGGAGAAATGGTAAATGTGAGATGATTTTTCCAAATTCTTCAAGGCAAGCAAGAATTTAAATAAAATATCCTAACAGTATCTTGAGGGAACTGTAATGTGCAAAAGTAAGGTATATAAAAACAATAGCAAGACCAAAAGAGGACAAATGGAATCATGATGTTATACAGTTCTTTCACAGCAAATAATTGGTGCGTCATTAGCCTAAGGTAATTTATAGTGGTTAAGTATGCATGATCTGCTACCTAAAGCAGTCTCAAAAAACCCACAATGTGTCATTTCAAAGAAAAGATAAAAAGAGGACAGAATATAAAAAATAACCCAAAAGAAGGCAGAGAAGGACAAGCTCATGAAAAGAGCCAATGGGATAAATTAAAACAAAGAGCAAGATGGTAGACTTGAGTCATGTCAGTGACCACACAGAGAGTACGAAACATTCCAAGTCAAAGGCAGGGACTGTCCAGCTTGGAAGGCAGCCACAACCCAGTGACAGACTAGATCTAAGAGACACACTTACAGTACAAAACACAAAGGGTTTGAACGCAAAGGTTAGATCAAGATGCGGGCAAGAGAGACACAGGATGGGCTGGGGAACTTAGCTCAGTGGTTCCGCTACCTGCGTCACAAACACAAGGTCCCAAGTTCGAATCCCGGTACCCAAAGGTGGGGGGCTCAGGACAAGAAATGACCAGAGACAAAGAGAACTCTGCGTGTAGAGAAGAGCTCACTCCAGCGGTTTTAAGTGTGCCTGCTGCTGCCAACAGAGCTGTTACACAGCATGACCCAAGCACGATGTATCCATGCCAGGCCAGCCCTGCAGAACACACCTGCTCTTTCAGTGATGCCCGAAACTCACCAAAGAGGACCAGTGACTCCGCACCTCCAAGGTGACGCTTCAGAGAATATTCTGTCCACCCCAAAATAACTAAGCCCTCAAATATTTAGAAATTAATCAACTTGCAAATAAACATGTAAATGTGCATGAAGACCCTCTGCTACTCTCTGCAAGAAATAAGAAAATACTAGAAACTCATGATAACAGAAAGGGAATGTATTATATATCGTGGACTATGATTAAATATAAAAGTATTTATAAGTCTAAATACTTATATTAGAAAAGGACAGTTTTAAATAAGTGATTAAGTTTTTGCTTAAAAAACATAGAAATTGAAGAGCAAGTGAAACCCAACATCTATAGAAAAAGTAGACATAATGAGTGTAAATCAATGACATAAAATTATAATAGAAAACTCAACCAAGCAAAAAGTTGCAGTTTTGAATACATTAATAAAATAAATTCATCTTTTTGAAAAGAAGAGAAAGCATAAATTACCACCAAAAACTCCAGAGAAGACATTGCTATACATCCAAAGACACGTAAAAGTTCATTACAACACTAGGAATAATTTTATAGGAAAAATTAGGCTGTTCCCACAAAAGGGGAAATTACTTGAAGAGCTACTTACCCAAACTGAGAAGTGAAGACACAGAAGCACCTGAATAGCCCTAAATCTACTAAATAAATTGAACTTGGAATTTAAAACATTTTCACAGAGAAAATGCCAGGCCTAAGTGGCTTCACTGATAAATTCTATCAAACACGAAGGCCAGAAGGAACACTGATATTATGAGATTTCTTCCAGATAGTAGCTGATGACAAAAGCCACAGTTCTCCAGACCCACACACAGCCCCAGTACCAAATGGAAAAAATAAACGCCCAACATAGGAAAGAAATGGAATCCATAAAACAGATTCAAACAGATATCCAGGAGATTAAACACTCTATTGAAAGTGTACGCAACAGAATAAAAGAATGCGAAGATAGGCTCTCAGATATAGAAGATAAGATTGCAGTCAGTGACCGTGAAAAGAGAGGTCTCTTAAAAACAGTAAGAGATCATGAGAAATTGATCCACAACTCCTAGATGATGGAAAGAAGAATAACATAAGACTGATAGGAATCCATGAAGTAGAAGGAGAAAATACAAATGACTTAAAAAAGCTGTTCACAGAATTAATGACAGAAAACTTCCCAAACAGAGGGGAAGAATTTGACATTCAAATAACTGAGGCATATAGGACCCCAACTAGCTACAATCAAAAAAAAATCTATACCTAGATATATAATAATCAAGATCCCAGAAACCCAACAGAAGAACAAAATACTACAAGCAGTAAGAGAAAAGAAACAAATCACATACAAAGGAAAGCCCATCAGAATCACAGCAGACTTTTCAACACAAACCCTTGGGGCAAGGAGAGCCTGGAATGAGATATTTCAAGTACTAAAAGAGAACAACCTCCAACCTAGACTGATGTATCCAGCAAAACTCTCTTTCAAAATGGAGGGGGAAATAAGACACTTCCACGACAAAGAACACCTGAGAAACTACATGAATACCAAACCAGCACTACAAGCAATTCTAAACAAGATCCTAGAAAAAGACAATGAAGGCAACAACACCATGAGGCCCAACAGAGCAAATCAAATAGGCAAGGCAAGAAATTAAAAGGAGAAGGTGAAAAAGTAAAAAGAGTCAACAAAAGGCCAATAACATGTCAATAATAAGTCAGTACATATCAGTTATAACCAGCAATGTCAATGGCCTCAACTCACCAATCAAGAGAAATAGACTGGCAAAATGGAATAAGAAGCAAAATCCAACAATATGTTGTATACAAGAAACACACCTAGTGCAAAAAGAAGCCCATAGACTGAAAGTGAAAAGATAGAAAACAATTTTCCATGTGACAGGGGCCCAGAAAAAAACAGGGGTAGCAATCTTATTGACAGACAAAGTAAATTTCAAACCAAAACTGAATCTAGTATTATTGATGTAGGACAGTACTATATCATACCTCTATGAATGTAAAATATCTAGTACCTGCTTTATGATACATAGTAGGGACTGTGCTTTATCAGAGCTACATTTAATGATATTACTATAGAATGTTCTCTTTCCAGATGATGATTAAGAGGCTAATAGAAAAAATGGTGCCAGGTACCACAGCAGCAACAGAACTTTGCTGTTGTCTGGATATTATTCTTTTCTTTGGTTTTTTTTTTTTTTAATGGAATGCGATGAATGTCTATAATTTTGTTCAGACGACTGCAGAACCTGGAAAAGCTGTTGCTGCTATCTATGCATAACATACTATTATTAGTCTTTATATATAAATACACACACACACACACACACACACACATATATATAAATTGAATTTTGGGAAACTTTAACGGTGCTGCCAACTTTGGAAAAAGTCATCCCAATTTACTGTGTTGACTTGGCATTGTACATAAATGGACAACCATATTGGTCTAGAAATGTTAATTTATTTTTTTCCATGTGTACAGGGATAACACATCATACTAAATATGTAAGGTCATATCTACGTGGGTTTGATTACAGAAACTAATAAAGTATTCTCTAAATAATGAAAAAAGAATAAGATAAGACTATAAGAGTGAGAGGCAATTTAAATATGTTCAGGGACCATTTTCATCTCCAGAATTAAGGATTATTTTGATGTTACATCATTGCCTTTTCTCTTTTACTTTCCTTTTTTTATTTTAGGATTCCCTATTTTTAATGTTCATACAGAGATTTCTTTAAATGAAATACCGAATAGTTTCTTTGGTGTGAAAAACTGTAATAGTACACAGGATCCTAATGAGACAATTAATTATGTGAAATAGGAAGTAAAGGGCTAAAGGTGTAAGGAAAGTGGGAAGGGTGGGGGAAAGGTAATAAGGGAGAGGAAAAAAATGTGAGAAACTGAAAAAATGGAAATAAAGTGTTTGTAAATGGGGAGGGGAGGAGAGGGTGGAGGGAGGGCAGGGACAAGGGGAAAAATGAGAATCAAGACCTATTATGTAAAGGTACAGAATCCCAATGATGAATGTAGTTGTATTGTATACCTACATTGTACCAATAACCTCAATAAAAAGAAAAAAAAAAAGGTTTTCTCTCATATGAGCAATCCAAAGCATAAATAGAGCCAAACAAAAGGTAGACCAAAGAAAACAGGAAGATCCTTCCAAATAGGAAGGAAGTGTACATGCACCAACTCCTGACGATGGAAGTACATGGTCACTTTGGATCACAAACAGGTACTCATAAAACAATAGTAATAACAAATGATAAGGGCTGGGATGTAGCTCAGTGGTTCTGCCACCTGCCTCATGAGCCTAAGGTCCCAAGTTTGATCCCTTGTACAAATAAAAACAAAATAAATAAATTATACAGACATACCAAAGAACTCCCGATTTACCGCACAGATGTCAAGGTGTCTTCCTGTCCCCCGTTCCTTGTGCCCCTCCTCCTGGGCACACAGACAAGACGGTCCTACCCGTCAGAGGTGGGGACATCGGGAACCCTTCAGAGCCCTCACGGGGCTCCTGCCCTCCCCACATGGGTTCCACTGTGAACTCCACATCCTCCAGGACCCACCCACAGCAGACTAATCCGAAGGTTGAATGTTGTTGGGAAACGATCGGGAAACAAACAGTGGGATGGTTGGTGACTCTGACCAAAAGGCTCACACTGGACTGAATTAATCCAGCGGGACGGACTAGAGGTCCAGCTGGGACAGTGTGGACCGGTGCTCACAAGGCTAACACAGCGTCACACATGAGGGCCTCAGTCTCAGGGTGCGCTGTTGTGAAAGCAGCTCAGAGGGCCAGCTCCTTCCCCGGCCGCCGCGTGTGCCTGAGGGACTGGACTGGCACCCTGTCCCTCCCAAGGCAGCACACTGGAGCCATTTACCACCGCAAGCAGAGGGATGCTCTGCTGGACCCCAGGTGGTCCTGCTTACTCCACATGGTGTGCATGCTAAAAGTCACAGACCTCGAGGGCAGGACAGTGAGGAGAGGGCGTGAGCCCCACGCAGGCCCCACCGCACGTGTGGGGTGGGGAGGATGTCACTCACCCGCCCTGCACAAGTGCTGAAGGAACATTGTTCCTGGTGCCACCCATGGCACACTTGCATGCCTGTCCCTAGCACATTCTTGTGCACCATGCTTGCCCCAGCCTGTGCTCAGGACACCGTGGGGAAGGCGAGCTCCGGCTGCTCCCCCAGGCCCAGGGTAGGACGTGCTCACCTGCAGGCAGTGTGGAGAACTCCACTAAGGCCTCCTTCTTCTCCCGCTGCTCCAGAGGAAGCTGCCAGGGCATCTGGTGTGGCCGTGCCAGGACCCGGACCTTGTAGGCCGTGTTGGGCCGCAGGCTGAGGAACTGGTACTTGTAGTGTGCGGCCTGGACCACGTCAAGCTCCTCCTCATTGAGGAAGATGACGTGGCTGTAGTTACTGTTGGTGGGCAGCCAGGACAGCTGCGCTGAGACCTGCGTGACGCTGTCCACCCGCAGGTGCGAGGGGGCCACCACCACATCCTTGCCCACCAGCAGTGTGCACATCAGAGCGTCCGAGCTGCCCCGGCTGGTGATGCACTGCACGGAGATGCGGTAGGTGTAGGCAGCCGTGTCCAGCTTCTCCACCAGGGCCTTGGTCCTGGTGCCCAGCGGGAGGCTCAGGCGTGGCTCCGTGTCCACCAGCACGGTGTAGCCGCTCACAGCGCCCCAGCCGGGTGGCACGGCCGGGGGCTCCCAGCCCACAATGACGCTCTTGGCGAGCTGCTTGATCAGGGCCAGCCTCCGGGGGTAAGGCACAATGTCTTCTCCAACGTCGTCCAGGTTCACATCCAGTGGCCCCCCGCCATTGCCGGTGACACCCAGGTCCACATGGGGCGGGGAGTGCAGGTCCAGGATGCTTTCACCCTCCATGCCCATGCCCACGCCCATGCCCGAGCGGTTGAGGAGGTTCCGGTCCTGCTCACTGCCCAGGGTGGCAGCCAAGCGCGACTCGCTGTCCTGGACAAAGTCCACGAAGTTGGAGGGTACCAGGCCCCTCTGCCCATCCAGGAGCTCTCCTGTGGGCACAAGGACAGGCATCACAGAGCTGACCCCAGTGCCCAGCAGGACTCGGACAGTGGACCCCACTCTGGGGTGACCCACACCCCTTACTCAGTGACCCCTCAGCTCACAGTGGGGCTTTCACTACCAGGCTCGCCATGCTTCTCTGCCCTGGTGCTGGGTGGGCAGGGACTGCCCCGAGGGCAGGGACTGCGTGCCCCCGACGCCTGTGCTGCTCCGCGGGGTGGATGGACATGGGGCGTCCGGGCTCTGGGACGTGTGTCAGCAGCCTCCCAGATCCCCTGGTCATAGTAGGAGTTAGAGGGCAGTGTCCCTCATCCCTGGAAAGCAACTGCACATGTCCACCCAATGAGAAATGGAAGGTTAGCTTGGTGTCACAACTGTTGATAACTCAAGGGACAGAAACAGCTTCTATCCTGGTGGCAATGGTGGCTAAAGGTGGTGGGTGGGACTTGTGTGCTAGTGAGGCTCACAGGCACTCCATGTACTCCATGGACATGGCAGGGCACCGGGACCCGGGAGGCTGGGAGACCCCAAATGCAGATTCTGCTCTAGCACACCCTCCTCAAGGACTGGAGCACTGCAGCCAGCCTGTGCCCACGTCCACGCCGCAGAGGGCCTGGTGGCCACATCAGCAGCCTTGGGTTCTAACTGGGCAAACAAGAACTTAGAGCCCATCCCTGACCCACCCAGGCATGGGTCTTGAGGTAGCTGATCCTGTGCCCTGGTCAGTCTGACAGCACCCAATGGTGATGGTGGTGATAATAGTAGTGAGATGGTGATGGTGACGGTGACGGTGACGGTGACGGTGACGGTGATAGTAATGGTGGTGATGATGGTCATGGTGGTGATGACGGTGATAGTAATGATGGTGATCATGATGGTGATGGTGGTGGTGGTGGTGATGGTAATGGTGATGATGGTTGTGGTGACAGTGGTGATAGCTAACACTTACTGAGCAACTACCATGCTCCAGGCTCTACCCCAAACATTTCCTATCTAGTTCCTCACTCATCCTCCCAGCCCCACCATGAGGTGGGCTCTATTGCTATCTGCACTCCGCAGCAGAGAAAACTGAGGCTGAGAGATGAAGGGTCTCACTGACCATGGACCCTAAGCATGGCAGCATGCCAAGTCAAAGCACGGTGGGAATGCTGCAGAGATTCCAACAAGGGCTTGGTCTGGCAGCTGTGTTGGGCACGTGTGTCCACATGGGTGTGTAGCTCAGTGGACAGCACACCCAGAGCCAGGCACCGCCTTGAGTTCAACTCCCAGTGCCTGGGTCACTGCTCCTGACATCTCAACAGCCACTGAGGCCCCTGGCGACCCCCAGCCAATGACCCAGTGCCCCTCAATCTGGGGGACACTGTGAGGGGACCCTGTGAGCTGGGAGGGGCAGGAGGGCAGAGTGGAGGCCAATGGCCAGGCCATCAAGAGCCCACAAATCTCCTGCCAAAGCCCCACCCAGAGACCTTCGTAGAAGCCGTCCTCGTCCATGTCCCCGTAGACGTAGAGGTATTTTCCCGCTGCAAGAGGCAGCTCAGCCTCAGGGTTCTCATTGGGCCCATCGAAGGGGTTGTAGCTGGAGAAAGAGCACAAGGTGGGTCAGCTGCCCCTGGTGGGTTGCTCTGCTCTGCTCCCCTGGCAGAAGGCTGGCTCTGCACACAGCTCCTCAACCTGACGCTGGGGGACAAACCCACAGGACACTTGGGCTGCGAGTCCTCAGGCCACCACCCCCTGCTCAGACCAAGGAAGAGAATCTACAGCTGCCGTCCACTCAGAGTCCCCACAGCCGAGGACAGTGTATGAGTCCTGCACAGTGGCCACTTGTCTTCTCCTCCATAACTATGTGTTAACAAGCAAACAGAAAGGAAATGGCTCCTGTAATCGTTACGTATAACTTAGCTAAGGTGGAATCCTCTATGTACTTCTTAGTACTCTGCCTAGTTTGTACCACCATGCAGTAAGCTATATTTCCACCTCACAAAACATTCTACTGTGCCATTTTAGCGGGTGTATAGTATTCTACCAACAAGGTAGCATTTTCCTTGATATTGAGCACTGATGTTGCTCCTGGCTGCTGACCAACGTATTCAGTGCTGCCTCAAATGCCCTTCCACATGTATCTTTGCACACTTCCACAACTTCCCCCCAAAGATAAATCCTAGGAGAAATCTTTGCTTGGTCCAGGTACGGGCATTGTTCAGTCTTGGGTACGTGCTGCCAGCATGCCCTGCAGAGCAGAGTCTCCATCTCCCCAGCCCCATCCCGGGACAGGAGAATGCTCACCCTTCCATCCTCAACACCCAGGGCTAGCATTTGTTAAAATCGTGGCCATAATGCAGTGAACTTGGAATGTTCAAATGACAGGAAAAGGCTTGAGAAGAAAAAAGAAAAGAGGGGCCTGGGATGTGGCTCAGAGGCGCCGCACCTGCCTGTCAAGGACAAGGTCCTGAGTTTGACTCCTGGTACCAAAAAAAAAAAAAAAAATAGAGATAGGACTGCTGCTCCTCCGAGGCACTGGCCCGACCTTGCTGTCCTGTCCATGTTTTAGCTGACTGCCACTAAACTTCAGCCCGGAAAGCAGCACTCTCATTCCCAACCTTTATGGCCCCACCACGGGAGATGAGTTTCCCTAAGTCAGGGCATTGGGGTCGGGGAAGGGGACAATCAGGGCCTCCTGCTGCATCCTGGGCAGTTCTCGCCCGAGTCTCTTCTGTCCTCACTGTCCCAGTCAGGGGGGCAGGAAGGGGGCACCTCAGCCTGGTGCCGAATACTCAGAAGCGACAGCCTGGCCACTACTCCAGCCCTGTGGACCCCGCCTTGCTGTCCGAGCAGCAGTGACAGTGACGGGAGCAGTGGGGAGGCAGCTCCAGGCACCCTGTCCTCCACCCACCCTGTGCAGCCAACAGCCAGACACCAGACCCAGGGCAGAGCTGTGCTGCCTGTCCAAGTTCTCTGGAGCCTTGGCCTGTTCTGCACGTGGGTCACAGGCACAGCCAAGGGCAGAGGCTGCAGAGCCCCTGCAGACCCCGGCTCACAGCTGTGGTCGGCACATGGAGCCCAGGCCACCCCTGTCCTCCCAGTGAAAGACTTGAGGGGACCAGGCTGGCAGCATCAGTTCCCAGGATGGAGCTGCAGGGAGGGCAGACACAGCTGGGTGTGGCTGGAGCCAGGAAGGAGGGGCGAGCAGGAGGACTGTGAGAAGCCCTCCCCAGGGCTGGGACCACGACTCCACCCAGTGACACCCCTTTGCTGCCTACTGTGGGCTGAACCACACCCCCTCTGGGCACAGTCTCTGCAGACTGAGGCGGGGCCTAGCGGTGCAGCCATGAACTGAGGGACACCCAGGCCCCCGATGCCAGCGAAGGCAGTGGGCATCTGTGCCCAGAGCACTTGGGGCCACACAGCCACAGGAGCAAGTTCTGTGAGCCCAGCATGCGTGGCCATCAAGTCCTGGCAGCCCAGATACTCGGGCGCTCTGCAGCTTTGCATAGGAATCTGTTCCTCCCAGAGCCTGCACTGACAGGGGGGCTCCAGGGCTGGTGTCCGCCATCCCGGGCACACTCGGGGTGTGCCTGGGGGCCCTGGGGACCTCATCTGGCCCCTGGCACCTTCCGCTCTGGCATGATCCCACTGTGCCTCCAGGCCCCAAGGGTTGATCCTCTCTGCTCCCCTGACACTTTCCGCCTGGATGCTCTGGCTTGGAGCCAGCATACGTGGGCCTGAGCCTCTGAACCCCAAGCCACTCTGAACCCCACTCTGTAAGAGTGGAGTCACATCTGTGGTCTCAGCAATCAGCGCTTACCTGTAGCGGGCGACACACAGGTGGACCTTCCCCGAGTATCTCCGCTTTGAGGTATTGGAGTTCCGTTCATTGTCCATCTGCAGAGACACGCGGGCATGCTGGGAGGACTTTGCAGTCTGCGCTGTCCCTGCCAGGACTCGGGGGCTCTGGGAAATGGGCCCAGACTGCAGATGCCACAAGGCGGCACCCTGCCCACAGACACCCCGTCTCCCCTGCTCTCAGTGTCAGGTGAGGGAGAGAGCCACCCTCAGCCTCCAATGGTACCTGGCATACGGGAAAGGTGACACAAGGGCCCCAAACCCCTTCCCCTCTCCACCTGTTGTCCCAGGTGAGGGACTGAGCCACCCCACCTCCTTACGTGCCCTACAGCTATTTAGGGATGATTGTGGGGTGAGGAGGGCTGGGCAGACACCGTGGTCCCTGCCCACTGCACAGCCACCTCCACCCGCCTAGAGCTCCCAGCTCAGGCACAGGCGTAAGGACGCTCAGGAATTGACAGGAAGGGGAGCAAGGACACTGGGGAACACAGGTGGGGCATCCACCCAGGGAGGACATAGTGCCAGGTCGGTGGGAGGACTCACATCGGACTCAAATCTGCATCTTGGGCTGCTGGATCGCAATAGAAAGCTGGGCTTGGCAGGCAGAGGCTCTGGCTTGTCCCCGTGGAGTGGGATGTGGTCACTGATCACAGAGTAATGCCCAGCGGGTCCCTCATGACCTGCTGGGGAACATGGGGCTGTTGGAGAAAGGAGACAAGATGCCCAAATCCAGCGGCTGGTCTGCCTGACCCTACTCTGGCCACCCACCCAGCAGTGCCCACCTGGCTAGATGAGTGTTTGGGGCATCAGGAGTCCACAGGATAGGGGTCCAGGCAGAGGGATTAGTGGGAATCCCTGGCAAAGAGGCTTTCACCTTCCTTGGTTTAAAGTGGAGGGGCTGTGAGGCTTGGTGACACTGCAGCCCTTATCACCAGGAAAAGGAAAGATCAGAGACGGGAGCCATAGCTGGGGAGAAGCTGACTCTGTTCACGGTTACATCCCCTGAATCACACAGACCATCTGCATGGAGCTCTGCAGCTCTTGGCTGACCGAGTGTGGTGGGCAGGGGCCTAGGGACAGCTGCCTCCTGGCCACCTGAAGCCATGTTGGGAGCACAGCAGCTGCACAAGCTGCCCACTGGGGACTCAGCCCTCACCCGGAGGACCGGCAGTGCCCAGGACTGCCCTGCAGAGGTACCAGGAGGACCCTGTCTAGAGCCCAGAACAGACACGTGTGAGGACAGAGGCCAGAGCTGTGATGCCAGGGATGGGGTCAGCTGGCAACACAGCAGCGCACAGCCCAGCCTGCCAGATGCCCTGTGCTGGCGACAGAGGCAGCTGATGACACAGCAAAGTCGCTGTGTTCCCCTAACTTGCACAACCAGGTCCCTGGGGAAAGATAACCGGGTGCAGCAGCTTTTTCCTGCCATTCCAGTAGACCAGAAAACGTGAGGCCAGGCTGTTGGGGCTTTGCCTAGAAGTCCCCAGAACCCCATGCGCTCATAGGCAGGGTTCTGGAAGGCGATTGGATCCTGGGGATGACAGCTGGACACCCAAAAGGGCATCCATCACTGGGGCATGGCCTGGAAGGTGCCTCTCCTTCCCAGCTCTTCCCTTCTCTCTGCTTCCATCCTCCATGCCCTGAGCAGCTCTGCTCCACCAGCCCCCTCTGCCACAATGCCCTGCCCTGGAGACAGCAGACCATGGACCACACTGCGAGCCTAAACCTCTCCTCCCTTTGTGGGTGTTGGGCATGGTGTTCCAGGGATAAGAAAGTGACTAGAGCCCAAGCACAGGCCCTCGAGCAGGCTGTTGTACCAGCACACTCGACTCCAGCATCTCTACACAGCCTTGGGCTGTTGCTGTAGTCCCAGGAGCTCCCAGCCCATTCTGGAGGGAAAGCAGCCGGGTGAGCAGTATTCCCTCTAGCACACCACTGGGATGCATCCCAACTTCTGAGTAAGTCTGACCTCTCCCTGGCACCCTGACCTCAGCTCACCGGGAACATGGCTCTATCTGGCATTGGGCCCCACTGGGCTCCTGCTCAGCCCTCTGTTGCCCAGCACCATCAGGCGGGCGCGAGGACCCTGGCTGCAAACAGCAGGAACAGCAGAACCTGGCAGGGTCTTCTTGGAGCTGGTGGCCGCCTGCATTTTCCTGTCACCCCTGCTGCACAAGGCAGGAAGGGACAAAGAAAGTGTGTGGCATGTGCAGGGTTCCCCTTCAAAGGAAGGAAATCCTGCACCCCACATAACCCAGACCGGGTGGTCTGTGAGGGAAGGGACTGGGCACAGGGAGCCACACCTAAAAGCGGAGGGCAGGGCCAGACGGGGCAGAGACACTGGTCATGGACAGTGCTGCCTTCTGGTTCCCAAATTCAGAGGAGAAGGCGGAGAGCAGTGGACAGCCACCGCTCACAGATCCTCATCACAGAGGAAACACCCAGCACAGCCACAACAGCCGGGGGCTGCAACGCCACCTCTCAGACTTGCCAGTGTCCCGTGCAGGGATGTGTGTGAGCAGGATTACCACACTGGACCTCACACATCTGCACAATTATGGGTCAGCTGCAATTTTTAGAAATTAAAAATAGTAATAATGCTATGCTGTACAGAGATTTACTAAGAGGAAGGGGGAAGAGGTTGTCTTTAGACCCATTTCCCATCCCACTTAGGAAAAAATTACAGCTCTTTTAATTTTCAGTGATGGAGAATTAATATATTTTGTAAATACAAATATGACTACTAAACACAGACAGTGAAAGTGAGACACTCTGTGGCAAACTGTGGGGGCAAGGTAAAGACTGCAGTCTGAGTTGTCACAGAGTAAATGCCACGGCCACAACCAAGCATCCTCAGGGGAAACGGGCCTTAATCAGTGTCCCTCTTCCCAGCTCGACCTCCGCAGACCCCCAGGAAAACGCCCGCCCACCTGGTCTGCCACAGCCTGTGTCTGGACGCCATGCACAAGGGTCCCCATGCAGTCTGGACCCTGGCTGTGCTGCCGACTCTGTGCCCCAAATGTGGCCCATGCTGGCAGGAACTGTCCCCCAACAGAAGACGGCACCAGCTGGGCCTCCACAGTGCGCACGTGTGGCTTTCCCTCTCGTAGTGGGATCTGGGTGCCTACACCCCATAAAGCATGGCTCAGGGCCTCTGAGGGCCTCCACAGTGACACAGGGGAAGAGTACATCAGAGGCTGCGCCCCACTTCCTATCCACGACTCCCCTCCACTCCAAATAAGGGTGAGCACAGACACCTTCATCCTCTTCCACCCTGGTGCCCACTCATTCTCCCAGCTGTGCTGGACGAAGGGCAGACTGAGGGGGTACTGGGCACTGAGCTCAGCAGCGGCTTCACAGCCGTTATAAACTGTGCCGGAACCAGCGACAAGAACCAGAAGCATGGAAACTGACTTCATGAAAATCCAGAGTAAGGTTCTGACACTCATCTTCCCTCGACTTAAAAAACAAAATCAACTCTGCAAACAGGAGGACAGGGCAGGGCCCGTGGCCCATCTCCGCCCGGCATCCCGGTTAGTGTTTCACCAGGAGCATGTGGCCAATCCATGAGGTCCAGTTCCAGGGTGCCTAGGACCGTGGCCAGAGTCCACAACACACGTGCAGGCTGCCGTGGAGCCTCTGCTCCTGCTCAGCTTCCTAAACCAAGACGGCGTGGACAAAGGTCGCCACTGTGCCTGCTGCTGCCTCTGCAGGAACAGAGGCTCCCGGACACCAGCAGGCTGGAGCAGAAGAAGGGGAAGCGCTCAAGGGAAGCACAGGCTGCTCACGGGGCAGCAGTGGACCCCAGCCAGGCCCCGGGCGTGCTCTGTGTGAGCCCTTGGGTGTCAGAGCTTATCTCCCGTGATGTGGGTCCCAGGCCAGCATGGCACCAGGGTCCGCACACGGCATGGGCTTCAGCACCCTGTGCTGTCCTTGCAGCCCGGGCCAGTCGTGGTCACGCAGCCTCTCTTCCCAGCACAGAGTCCCGGATCCTGGCCCCTCCGCTCCCGCAGGGCCAGATGAGGAGGCCTTCACTCACCCTTGCGGAGGGAGGTGGCAAGCCCGTTCATGAACTGCGGCAAAGCCTTGCCAGGGGCCACAGGGACGTCCAGCGTGGCCACCACGCCACCACTCAGCAGGTCGATCTTCCCAGCGTGCTGCCGGAACTTCTCCAGGTCCCGCGACAGCAGGCGGAACTGCTCACTCTGCGCCCGGCATTTCTCCTCCAGCTCCCGGACCCTGCACTGCGCACGGGGCGGGCAGGTCAGCAGGGAGTGGGTGGCAGGGACCCATGTGCATTTGCATACACGCTGTGCAGATGAGGGTGCGCGTGCCCAGGTGGTGTGCCCAGTGTGGCGGAAGCCCCCACCACCCAGCTCCCCAGGCAGCCTGGCTGCCGGCCACGGTGCCAAACCTCAAGTGCCAGGAAGTCCCGTAAACACTCGGCTCACAGCCAAGCACGGGGCCTGCAGTGGAGTGTGCCACCAGCTCTCGGCGGTTGGCACGCCTTGCCCAACTGCTGGGACCTGGAGCACAAGGCCCCAGCTGCCACTCAGGGGCTGCTCAGCTGCTAACCTAGCCGTGCACCGTCTCCCTGGGTGCCTGTTCCGGGACCCCAGAACCACAAAGAACACAAGGGAATGTCCACTGCTGGGCTAGGTCAGCAATGCGGCCACCATCCACAGATGGCACAGACATTGCAGAAGCCCCCGGAAGGGTGAGTCTCCCTCAGGGACACACAGGCCAGGCCAAGGGCCCCCAGTGAGCTCCCTCCTCAGGCGGGACAGGCCTGGCTCAGTGTTCAGCCATGGGACAGATGTCTCCCATCCTCACCGGCTTTCTTCTAAACTGCTCTCCTGGCCCCTTGTCACAAAGGAGCCTTGGGGCAGGTACCGGGGTTCCTCCACCTCATCCATTCTGCACCCTTATTTCAGCTCCCTGACCACTTCCTGTCTACAGGTGGACCTCGGGCCCACACACGCCTGTGCTCACTGGTTCAGGGACCAGGCCTCTGCACCCTGCAGTGACTGTCCACACTGAGCACCACCTCCCAAACCAAGAGAGAGAGAGAGAGAGAGGAGGAGGGCTGGCTGGTGGCGTCTGTAGCCAGGCCATCCCATTGCTGTCCCCATGCTCAGGTGGCCAGAGCAAATGCCCCAGGCTGTCCTGGGTCCCTCCTGCGGCCTGGCTCCCTGCTCGGCACCAGGGCCAAGAGGGCAGGTTTACCTCTCCCGGCTTCCTGTGTCAATCCGGCACCTGGCACAGGTGTTGGTACAATGCAGCACAGGGGTCAGTGTGGGAATGGGGTCTGAGGGCCCCGGCCATGCCCCACAGACGAGGACTCAGCCATAGGGCACCCTCCTCCCCATCTTCCTCCTCTTCCTCTTCTTCCTCCTCCTCCTCTTCTTCCTCTTCACCCTCCTCTTCTTCTTCCTCTTCTTCCTCCTCCCCATTCCCATTAAATATTTCAGCTCTGATGTCTAGAAAGAATCCCTATTTACATCTGAGATCATGGACTCCTAAAAATAAACCTGACAGATCCCAAGACTATAATTAATTTCCTCGATTCATTTTACTTTTTTTTTATACTAGGGATTGAACCCGGGACCTTGCGCTTGTGCGGCAGGCAGTAGAACCACTGAGCTAAATCCCTGGCCCTTCAATTCATTTTAAGTTAGCAGGATTCTTGTTTTAAAGAGTTGAATGGGTCTGGCCCAGAAAGCACTCTCCACAAGGTGCTCCAGGCACAGGGCTCAGGCCCTGCTCAGCCCTGGAGATGGTGTCAGGGCTCCCCAAGGGCAGCCAGGGGCCCAGGCTAGAGCAACCCTGACACAGGGTGGGCTGGAGGACAGCGGTGCGCCCAGGACTCACTCGTTACCTAAAGGGCCACAGGTGTGCCACCAGGAAGGACCCAGGTTTGGGGGGCAGAAGACAGGTCAGAGGTCCCGTGCCGGTCTGGTGTGCACAGGAAGTGCCCCAGGAATCCACTTTCTGGTGCCCGATGCCTGTGAGAGAGGCTGACCGAGAGTGACTTGGGCGCTTGTCTAACATTTCCGCAGTGATAAAACCACAGCCACAGAAGACACAGCAGTGGCCATGGGGTTTGGGCTGAGAGGTGCAATCACCAGGGTATCACTGGGCAATGAGTCCTCTGTACACCAGACCATAGCAGGGTCAGAACGGAGCTCACAAATGTGGCCAGTGATCCCTGGGCTGAACGCTGCCCATCCTTGGAAGTGCAAGGTTGTTTTTGTGGGTCTTTGTGAGTCTAAAGTCATTTCAAAATAAAAAGGATTGAAGAGTAAAATGAATTTTAAACTACAAATCGATGGCACGGTGCTGTGCAGATATGGAGGAATTCAGTAGGCCAGTGTGTGGCCGCTGGACTCAGCCCCAGAGAAAGGTGCTGGTAAGACCCTGTGCACTGGCTGCATGGTCCAGATGTCTTGCTTGGGCCTCTGAGGCCTGGAGCAGGTGGCCCATGCGTGTTCAGGGGCCACAGTGGGTGAAGGTGAGCAAACTTGTCACGGCCAGTGGTGATGGCAGTGTAGCTGGCCAGAGCTGAGCCTGTAGCACAGTAGCCTGAGCAGGGGATGGCAGAGGAGCCATCAGAGCTGCACCACAAAGGGCCTGCTCTTGGGAGTTGTGGGATCTCACCTCAGAGAGACAGAGAACCCATGCAGGCCTGAGCTGGGAGAGAGGGAGCTGCCAAAAGCAATACCTGGGCTCCACGGATGCAGGGCACCATGGAGCCGGCCCATTACAACTCCTGTCTAGATGCCCCACCCCGAAGCCTCACACATTATAAGTGGGGCTTTTCAGAACTTTCTGGATCTAGGGTATGATGCTGGGATTAAGGGTGTGTGGTACCAAATTAGTCCATGGATCAGATGGGTTTGGGTAATGGGAAGCCCTACCTGGGTGTGTGGGCCATCACCCAGAAGGCTTCTGTCCCGGATGGGATAGAGGAAAAGGCAGGCTCACTGCTGCTGCTGCTGCTGCTGCTGCTGCCTCCTGCCTGTCCTGCCATGGACTGTTTCTCCTCTGCGATGCCCCTCTGCCAGGTCACCCTACCTTGGAGCCAGTCAACTATGGACTGAAGCCTCTACAATAAGCTGAAATAAACCTTCCCTCCTTTAAGCTGTGGTTAACGTGTGTTTTGTCCCAGCAACCAGAAAAGTAAAAGCAACTAAGGCACAGCCAGAGGCCAAGGCCCCCAAGTTCCCATGGTGCAAGTGTTTACACTCAAGCCTGTGACCAGAAGTCCTGCAGCATCCAGAATCTTCTTCCATTGTGGTGGAAGCTGGGTCCCCTAAGCAGTGGGCACTCTTGAAGGGTGAGGCCAGGACGGAGGTGAGCAACCTGAGGACAGGGTGGGATGGCGGAGGTGCCTGATGTGTGTAGTATACCCCACGGGGCTGTCACTGCTATCCACCCAAAGCACACTAGCTCATCTTGCTGAGAGCATGAGATGACCTTGGCAGTGAGTGGATCCTGCAAGGAGCTGGGTCCTACACAGGGCAGGTCTGCGCCACCTTCCCTTTCACAACCAGGTCTCTGGAGAAGCAAGGAGTCTTGGTTTCCATGGAAAATCTCTCATTCCAATGCTGGCCAGGGCTTCAGGCACTCCTGCTCAGCCTGGCTATATCTAGAGATGGCTGGGCCCCCTGAAGGTCCTGTGAGCCCTCCTGGAGTACTGGGGCCTGGGAATCTGTCATTCACTGTGCACGATGGAGCCACACAGCCCACAGAGGTGAACACTGACTTCCAGCATGGTGGCCCAGGGTGTTGGCATGGCTCAGGGAGGGTTCTGATGCCCTCAGGTGAGACAGTGTGGGCTGCTTGGCGTCTTCGGGATGAGCAGGTGTTCAGTGGAGGTAAAAGTATCCAGACCTGCAAGCAGGCTCACAGACCTGCCCACGCCTGGGCCCTGGCCACTGACCTGACTGTCCGTGGGTCGCTGGCAGGTCGCCTGCTTCCTTCCAGGCACTGGGGCAGTGCAGACTCTCCCTGGCCTGGCAGGTACCTTGTATATAACTTCTTCTGGAGTCTGGGGTGGGGGTAAGCGGCCAGGTGTGCGGTCACCTGGGTGTGTCCATGGCTTGAAGTGGCCACCTGCAGGTGGGGAGGGGCAGGTCCTGGAGCTGCAAGGCAGTGATGGCCCCGGCAGGCACACACGATACCGCCCTCAGGCAGAGGCTGTAACTGGGACACGCCTTCCCCGCAGGCTTCGGGCCCAAGCAGAGGCCCCAACATAGGTGCAGATATGGGCAAGGTGATGGCTGGAGACTGACACTTGCTGCAGGGGTGGTATCGGGAGAGGTGGCACAAAAAACCATGGGCCTAGAGGACCAGCCAGGGAGGTGCACGGATGCTCCAGGCAGGGGTGAGGAGCAAACTGGCTTGGGTGGGAGACGCCATCTGAGCCTGAGTGCTGACCGTCCTTCACAAGCACCATGGTCCCGGGCGCAGCTGCCCGTGGGACTCCTCAGCACCCCAAATCCTACTGTAGGTCCACAGGCCAGCACCCTGCTGTCCCTCACAGTGAAATGTGCAGCAGCAGAACTGCATCTGTGGCTTTAGGGTCGCACCTGATCATGGCCATCCAGCCCCAGGTGCACAGATTTCCTGACACCTGTGATGAGGGCTATGCGGGGAGCCCTGACTCCCCTCACTGCAGGGCGGGGCCTGAGCTCTGAGCACCTCAAATACTGGAGGACAAGAGGCTCGGCCTCCTCCTTCCGGATCCCTCCCGAGACACCATGACAAGGTGTCTGCCAGGCCATGGGAGGGCCACAGGAGTCCTCATGCTCCAAGCCCCGTCCTGGTCAGGGTCCCCTGCTCTTGGACTTGGTCTACACCTCCATGTCCTCCATTAATTAAACTCCTGAGACCTCTGCCTTGCTGAGACCCTGCTAGCCTGGTGCTGGAGTCCCCGCCTACAGCACCCCAACCCCTCCCTTGTCAGAGGGTGGAGCCAGACCTGGCCCTGGGTCCTTCCCATCCTGAGGGGGCCTCAGGACTTCCCATGGGAAGTTGGAAGTCATCTCCCCAACACTGGGACCTGTCCTGCTCCCAGCCAGGCATTCATTCCCATCCCTGTCTCTGGGTCAGCACTTCCAGGTTTGGAATGGGATTGGGGTTCAGCTACTAAGGCCTGAGTGTCACAGAGATGCTCCACCCATACCCCTCCTTCCCTAGGGCCCTACACCAGCTGCCTGTGTCCACTCTGCCCATGGAAGGAGCTCACTGTGGGCCAGCAGGAGGGGGTGCACAGGGGTCTCTGTGAACTCAGTGATGCTGCCACCCAGAGAGAGACTTTCTCTTTCTGGTCATCTGGGTTCACAGGACCGGCCTGGCAGCAACAGTGAGGGCAAAAGTGGGAAACCACGCACACTAGGCTGGCTCGGTGTTCCAGGGAGCGCTGGGCACAGAAACACCGGCCCGGGGATCCAGGCGAAGACCCAGACACCCCACGTCAGAAAGCAGCAGGGATCAGAGCTCCAGGAGCCCAGGCGGTGACAGCGTTGCCATGCGGGAGAGCACAACCAGGCACCCAGCACTCGGAGTACCTGCATGCTGTCCAGGGTGCTCTGGGTGCACAAGCAGGGCACAGCACAGGAAGAGGCGGTGAGCAGAGGGCTCCCAGAACTGCACAGCTTTCTCAGGGTTGCCACCAGGACCGTGGTTCAGATGCCCACTGACAGCTCGGGGACCGGCCACAGAGGCCACAAAAGGACCCAGGGCACCAGGTTGGGGCTCCGGGATGATAGGAGGGAAGGAGCTCCATCCCCACTCAGGACAGTGGCGTCTGGTCAGGGGAGCTGAGTCCCTAATGAGCACGGCAGGCAGGGGCCCAGGTCCTCCACCTCTGCCCAGTGTGGCCCCAGGGGCCTGTGAGCAGGCAGTGCTTTCGGAACCAGGACTCTCCTGAGGAGATCTGACCCCACAAGGCCTCACTGGGGAGGACTCTGCATCCTGGGGTGGCCCTGCCCCTGGGGATGGAGACAGGACAGGCCACCCAAGAGGGCAGCCAGGCCCCATCTAGACAGCTTGGCCTTCTCCAGGGAGCTGCAGGGGCTGCACTGGGCAGCGTGCTGGGCTCCACCCTTGGGGTCACTCCTGCCTGACCTCCACCCTGGGTTGGGGGTGGAACTGGTACATATGGGGTGCAGGGGCAGAGCCTGGGGTGACCTAAGAGGTCAGCTGCTCGGCCTGCTTGCAATCCTGAAGGAGGCTAGCTGGGGACGGACAGCAGGGACGGGACTGGCCGCTCTCAAGCACCACCCTCAGGAGGGACAAGGCAGCTGCTGCCTTTCAAGCCACACCACTGGGGCCACTGAGGATGGCTCGGGATGCCCCGGACATGCAGGTGGCATTGCCACCAGGTCCTAGGCCCGCCCTCCTCTGACCTGCATCTCCTGGGCTCAGTGCCACACCTGGCCATGTATCCCCAGCGATCTGCGAGGAGACAGAACACCCACAGGGCGGGCCAACCCGGGCCAGCGACGACCAGGCCCACACGATGCTGGCTGACCACTGTGCAGCCATGGGCCTGTGCCTCAGTCTCCTCTCCGATAAAGATGGAAACTGACCCAGGCTCCTGTGAGAGAAGTGCCAGCACAGGTGCCAGGGAGCGCAGACACCTGGCCGAGGTGCCCAGCTCCACCCTCACCTGCCCGCCAGGAGAAGGGGCACCACTCACCTCTAGCAGCTGCACAGCCCCCTCATGCTCCTTCTTTGCTTCAACCTGAGCCTGTGGGTGATAGAGACAAAAGAGAGCATCAGGGGCACAGCAACGTGTGGGTTCCACCCCCTTCCTGGGGCCCCAAGGTCTGCACTGGGTCCCTGAGGTGAGATGGACATGCAGGGGATGGCACTTTGGGGGGCTCCTGGCCCTGCTTCTGAGGAGGGTTCCAGAGTCCTCACAGACAGGTGCTGGCTGAACCCAGAGCAGCAGGCAGATTCCGCAAGGGCCTTAGGCAGCACTGCCACCCTCACTGTGGGGAAGCAAGACACGGGCCTGCAACTCCAGCCCCAGACCCCAGATGCACAGAGGCCTAGCCTGGAGGCCTCACCCCTCTAGCCAGTAACCAAGGCAACCTGCAACAGCAGGCTGGAGGCAGAACCATCTGCTGCCCAGAGGGGAAATCTCACAAGCTTCCACTGCCTGGACAGAGCACAAAGTGTGCAAAACTGAAACTCAGCAGCACGATGGCTCCCTGTGCTCCGGACCCCACCCAGGACCTGGGTAGGCACTGGCACTGCCAGAGGTCCTCGCTTGCACAGAGTGAGAGAGGGAAGTCCCTCTCCCTCCAGACTCAGCCTGAGAGAGGCTGGCGTGGTGGCAGCCGTGGGGCGGCCTTGTGTCACCATGAGGGGCAGGGCTGGGTCAGCTGGCGTCCTCCTCAAGAAAGCAGCCAACCCAGGGGAAGGCAGAGAGAAATGGCTTCTGTTGGCATCGGGACTTAGCCAAGGGTGAAGCCAGCTGGCAAGGGCACTGGGCCCAGCCCCATCTCAAGTAGCATTTCCAGTTGTGTGTGCCAACAAAATTTCCTTTTGGGGCTTTTTGTCACTTGGAAACAAGAGCCCTAATGAGCACCAACATCCACAGCTAAGAGTGAGCTAACAGTGAACCCCAGGGGAACAGAAGACAACACCACACTGTGTACCCAGCCCACCGGGGGAGAGCACTGTTCCCCTTGCTTGCTGGATGCAGCTGCCTCCTAACGCCCAGCACAGAAAAAGCAGCTGTTTGCAGTCTGGGCTGCAGGACACGGAGGGGGCTGCTCAGGTCCCAGCTGAGTGAGTGACCTACACCAGCGAGGTGACAATAAATAACAAACCAGAAAGAAAGGGAAGGAAAGCAGCGGAACACATGGCGAGGATATAAATCCCACACTGCCAGGAGCTGTCTGATCAGTCTGTAAGGGCAGAGCTAAAGCAGTGCACGGGCCAGGAGGCTGTGCCAGGCTGGCAGCGGCAGCGGCTCCTGGCGAGCATCGGAGTGGTGTCGTGGGCGGGCCGCTCTGGGCCCCCGGGCGTCAGGCGGAGCACTGTTAGATCTCACAGCTCCAGTGGCAGCCCTGCGTTTTGCGAAATCGTAGCCAGCACCAGCGAGGCTCATTTCAGGAGCCTCCTGGGGACTCACACTCTTATGCACTCAGGGCTGTGGAGCTCGTGAGGGGAGTCGTTGCCACAGCCACCACATCCTCCTGATGCCAGAGAATCGGCCAGTCACTGAAGGGCCAAGGGCGGGGTGGGGCAGGGGCTGAGCCCGGGGCCAGACCGCAGGAGACCAGCATGTAGCAGGGCAACGGTCCCCAGCCCCGGGTCACGCAGCAGGGGTGCCAGCACCGAGTTCGGCTGGGTGACGGCAGAGGGGCAGGATGGAGCTCCGAGGGCCAGCCAATAGCAAAACCATGGGCCACTTGCACTGCAACGTGGTACTGGGCAGGGTGGGAAACTGGGAAACACACTGTCACCCCGGGGCAAGAGGAGCACAACAGGGAGGACTGGAATGGGCAGAGGGACCATGGGCTCCCACCCCCACCCTGCAGATCCAAAACTGCCTCCCGGAAGCACCCAGCAGCAGTGGGCCTGGTCAGGCCCTGGGTGTAGCTCCTCTAAGCACCCCACTGCCTTGAAACAGAGTGGCAGCTCGCAGGCAGGAAGGGACCCCATGGCCACGTGGCCCTGGCGGGGACTGAGTGTGGGGACCTGGAGCCCACAGTTAGCCCGGGAAGGAGTGATTGCTCCCCAGCTCCAGGGTCTGAAGCCATGGGGGTCTGGCATTGGGATCTCTTGGGGCACTGGGACCACGCACTGTGTCTGAAGTGGGAGCCGCCTGCTGGCGCTGCCTCTCCCCTGCTCATGACCTGGGCAGGCCCTGCCCTGGACGCAGCTGCTCCTCCTGGTCCCGACACAGGGGACACACAGGGAAGCACTGCTGGCGTGACTCGGTGAGGACGAGTGACTTCTTCTGCCTGGGACCCAGGCAGACCCCATGCAGAGGGCACATCAGCAACACAGGAAGCCAGAGTTGCTGCTGTGTGGTGAGGTGAGGGGGGCAAAGAGGGGCACAGTTGGTGGGGCCGGGTAAAGTAGGCAGTGTCCGGTGCTGCCCAGCACTGCAGGACCAGCAGGGCTGTGGGTGCCACCTCCAGGACCCCATCCCCAAGAGGCCCCCTGCTGCCACAGCCCAGCCCACCCCTGCCTCGGTCTCTCTTTGGGGCGAGGGGCACTTTCCTCTGCAGTGCCCCCTGCTTCTGCTGGGCACACGGGCAGCAGGGCATGCCGAGTTGCAGGGGTCCCCGATATTGGGGGCCAGGGTGGCCACTTCAGAGGGGAGGTGGACCCCAGAGTGGAGCCAGGAGGTGAGTGAAAGACCCTGCAGGAGGGCCAGGGGCCCCAGGGGGCTTTGGGAACTGGGACCTTCTGGAGAAAGAAGTAGACCCTGCTGCACAGAAGGGAAACCTGTCATGTGCACATCTTGGGGGTGGCAGTGGACTAAGAGGGTATAAGCCCATCTCTGGGGGCTGAGGGCTGAGGGGTGGGGTACCAGGCAGAGCCAGACTACAGAGGGCAGATGGGGCAGCTCTGGGCCAGCTCCACCTCGGAGCCACCTCTGGACCTGATCAGTACCACTGAGGATTTGTACCATGGTGGGGGACAGACATCCTTGGGCCAGTCACTGTCCTATTACTATGGAGGCTTCCCAAGCCAGGGGTCCAGCTCCAGCTCTGAAATGTGGTCCTAGCTCCAGGCCCTGCCCCAAACACAGGGTACTGTCCTCTGTCAGACACACCGAGCACCCCTGCAAGGACTCCAGCTACCGCACGTGGCGTCTCCTCCTCAGTTTGGTCTCCCTCCTGTCCGAGTCGCCCACCAGCACCTCCCTGATCTGTTCATCCCATCTCCATCCCCTCTGGGGCTTCCCTAGTCCTCCGTCCCCTTATCTACTTCTCTTCCACTCGAGGCTATGGCCCAGGCTCCAAGTGGCCAGTGGGGCAGGTCGCTGATGCCCAGGAGCAAGTATTCCAGTAGCAGATGTGGCCGTCCCTGTCCAGAGCATCACCAGGTGGGAGTCCAGGGAGGAGTCCAGCCCACCTTGAGTGGTGCTCAACTCTCTCCAAAACCTTTTGCAAAGCCGGTTTCTAGGAGGTGGCTGAGAAG
>NW_022900924.1:22423710-22495598 GCF_012274545.1 Fukomys damarensis
TCCCTGCTCTTCACCCTGTCCTTCTCCCTCTCCCGGTCCCTGGGAGGAAGCACCCCTCGTGGACACATAGGAGCCAAGGCTGCCCGGCACAGTTCCTCCTCTACCCAGCCTCCAGGGAGCCGTCTGCTGACAAACAATATCCTGCATCTTGTGGGAGATTATCTGAATTCCACAGCTTCTTATCTGTCTCAGAGGACTGGGACATTGCAGCCCATGGCCCTGGGTGATGAGGTGACACCCAGCCCACAGCTCCTTCCAGATAACATGGAGGATATAGCTTCTCAGGGCAGGAGTCCTGCATGCGTCAGACAGTGCCTGTGTGGACCCAGTCTGATGGACCCCACCCTCACCTGGGGCCAGCGGGACGGGCAGGTCACACGCCCGTCCTCCGTGACCAGCTCTCATAAGCCCTGGGGAGCAGTGTCCCTCACCACAGGGCGGGCCACCAATGGCTCATCCTTGCTGGAAAGCCAGAGTCTGGAGAGGCCATGGTGGGCAGGACCCACAGAGGGTGGGAGCCACCTGCCACATCCTGTCTGGCACAGGCCAATGGGCACACAGCTGCCGCCAGAACCAGGGCCCAGCTCTGGCCAAGGGAAGTAGGGCCCGGCCAGTGCTCTAGTCCCTCTGCCTCCGATGGGCACAGGCTGGCTATAGGGCCAGCTGCCCGTGGAGATGGTGGGACACTGGGCAGGGAAGCCAGCAAGCATGCTTGGCTGTTGGCGACAGCCTGCCTACCCTGACCACGGCCCCTCCCACTATGGGCAGTCAGCCGGACCGGCTGATGACTGCAGGCCCATGGAAGGGCCTGCCTGGGCCTCTGTCCTGCACTCAGGGACCTCACGGCCACTCAGCTGCCCTGACCTGCTTTTTCCTCCTTCCCTGTCTCCTTTCCTCTTCTATCTTCCTGTCTTTCTCTCTTGCTGTAAACACTGTCGTACAGCCTTATTTTCCCAACAACACAAACATGGTCTGCAACAGCAGAGATGGCACAGAGGCCTCTGAGGGGCCGCGGGAGACCCGGCCATGCCCAGGACAGGTGCACAAAATCCAGTCTCACCCACCCTCACTGCAAAGCCCAGCCTTTCCCTTAGACCTTGATCTCCCGGAGGGTACATTCCCAGGGGGTGGCAGCCTCTCTGTGCCCTTTTGGGGTCATTTGAGGTGATTGGCTTCCCTGGCCCTGCCAGCCATGGTCAGAGTGCCCTCTGTCCAGCCACACCAGAGCACAGAGGGCAGGAAAGGCCAGAAGCCACCCACATGAGCGGAGGGGAGGGGAGGAGGGACCTGAGCCCTGAGCGAGGAGCACCCCATGGCAGCCCAAGCATTCCCAGCCCACCAGGACCCAGCTCACCTTCTGTAGGAGCTCGATCTCCTGCTGCTTGGCATTGAGAATGGCCAGGGCCTGCTCATGCTCCAGCTCCAACTGCTGCCTCCGCTCCGCAGCCTCGCGCATGTGCTGGGGGACAGGGGATCCTGAGCACGCGAGCCAGGCACCCTCCGCCCCACGCCGACCACCCCATCACCCACCACTGCACCCAGGAGCCGCTCTGCATGGGGAAGCCGCCTCCTCTCAGCTCCCGGGCTTTTCCTCCGAAGCGAGGGACAGGGAACCCAGGGCCCAGCCGGCTGCCGCCCCTGCTCTGCTTTTTATATCTTCAGCACAGAGCGTGAGCACAGCTCAGATCCCGGCAAAGACAGAGCTGCCTCCTTTGCCAGTTGGAAACTCTCCGGCTCCCCAGTTTGCCCCTGGGTGTTTGCAAATGAGAGGGAAGGCCTCACCTCCCTGTGCACGGCTGGGCTGCCCACCCTGTCCTCTCCTCAACCACCTGTGCAGCCAACCTCCTCCCACCCTGCCACACAAGACACATCAGGACCAGCACGAGCTGGAGACAGCTTGAGGCCAGGACACCGTGATAGGAGGGGATGTTCATGCTGGAATTTCCATGGGAAGCTTCTCCAGACACACGTGGAAAGTCACCCGTGCAGGGTGATTCAAATCCAATGTCCATTTCCCTCTTAATTTTTAGATTAACATATGTGAGAGGTAACTTTGAGGCCAACCTTTTAAAATTGGATCATTTACCCACAAATCCATTCCTTCAAAAACAGGAGGTGCCCCACTCCAGCACCTGGGTTGGGTGGACCTGGCCTCCCATCCACCTCTCTCCCAGCCCCACCCTTGGGTCACAACCATGGATGGCTGTTATGGCGAAGGGGCCCTCAGCCTGGTGTGGCCTGGCGTGGATTCACCCTGTGCACCTGCTACTCCACAGTTCCATTACCTTCTGGCTCTCGCTATTCTTACTGAACGTGCTTTGGAGCCTTACAGCAGAGTAGCCTAAGTTACAAGGCAGATGCCGCCAAGGCTATCGCTGAGTGGGCAGAGGCAGGGAGGCCCCTGTCCCAGAGGACGTGGGCAGGGCGAGCACAGGGGGCACCGCTGCTCCTGTCACTGTCCCAGGCCTCCCGGCAGCGCCGGCACCCCTCCCCCAAGTGTCTCCCAGATGAGCTGTGTCAGTGTGGAAGTGGAGCCCCTGTTGCCAGGAGCTCGCAGTTCACTCTGTGGCTTTGCTTCCAAACATCCGCCCAGGCCAGATGTGCAGGGCCCGTGTCACCTCTGCCATCTCCAGAGAGCCCTGGAGCTATAACCCCACTGCTTGGCAGAAGACAAGTGGGGGTTCTGCTGCTGCTATGGAAACTCACAAAAACCCCAGATGCTGGGAAAACAGAACTCCCTAAAACATGAGCTGAACCCACAAAACATAGCCAACCCCATCAGTTATGCCAGGCTCTGTCTGAGCAGAACGGATGGAAGGCACTGCCCTTGGCATCTGGACAGCACAGTTCTCAGGACCCTGTCAGTGGAGTCTGCGTGGTCACCAGCAGGGCTGGCAGCTCCTCGGGGTTCTTTCTGACGGCCTCGGGTCCCTCTGCCCACCACCATCTCCCCTGTAAACCAGCAGCCTGTGGCACTGGGTATCCTCAGGGCAAGGGGGCTGAGCCACCTCTCAGGGGACTCTGGCCTGCTGACCAGCAAAGTGACCACAGGACAGTGACATGATGGCAGTAAAACTTGACCAAACACAGACCACACCTGGGCCAGGCACCAGCTCGCTAATAGGGAGGGCTGCTTCATAACAGGACTTGGGCTCAGAGAGGTGGAGCCACTAGCTCAGGACCACACAGCCTGAGTGCAGCCAGGCCCGACACCTGGACTGCATCCCTGGAGTGAGAAATGAGCTGGGCCCTGCACACTGCTGCCCCCCGGGCAGAACCTGTCTTTGAGCACAAAGTTCTCACTAAATGCAGGAGGGGTGGGGGTGAGGCCAGACTTCGCCACAGCTCTGGGGACAGGCCCACTGTCCCACGTCCCTGCGTGCGGCCGGTGCCTTCACTCAGGGCTGGAAAGAATTGAGCAGGAAAAGCAGGGGCCGCTCCACAGAAGGCTGTACCAGGAACACAGGAGCTGTAAACTGCCACAGGTCACCCAGGGTGCTGAGGGCAGATGCGGGGCTCCCTGGGGGTGGGGGGGCATGGGCACAGAGGCCTGGAGCAGGTGTCCAGGAGCCCAGCTGGGGCCTGGTGGGCAGGAGGCGTCCTCAGCTTCCCTTTCCTGCCGAACCCAGCCCTCCTCATGGGAACCCGAGGTGCCACTGGGTCCTCCGCTCCTCTGCGCAGCTGTCCTGGGGCCCTACTGGCGCCAGGCAACGTCACCTCTGCCTACAGGACCCCATGGTGCAGTGGCACCAGCCCCCCAGCTCCCACCCTGGCCCCACTCTTGCTGCAGGGACCCTGCTCTCCTCTAGTCCCTGGGGTCCCGACCATGTGCACAGCCAGCACCCCGTGCCCTCTCCCCTCCATCCCCACACCCGCTTCCCCACGACCTGCAGGAAGCTCACACAGGAAGTCTTGCTTTTCTCCTCAGGGAACCCAAGGCTTCTCTGTGCTCTCAGTGGATGGGGCCCTCGTCCTGCGGCCCCATTCTCACGGCTGGTGGCTGTCCCTAACCCGCCCACTCCACGTCCAGATCTGCAGGCACCTGCACTACACCTGAGCCTCCCAACCTCTGGGCTTCTGCCAGACCCAGCTGCCACTTGGGTGAGCTGCCCATAAGTGCACATCCACCCTGCCTATCCCAACCACAGGGCACATGGCCACCATGGCTCGGGGGAGACCCAGGCCCCCACTCACTGTGGGATCCTGCCCGAGCATCCCGAGACACAGTGCTGACCCACGGTCAGTGCCAGCCTGCACCACGGAACCCGATCTCCTGCCTCAAGATGGGGCCAGAGCAGCCTGGGTCCAGCCACGCCTGCTCCCTCCCAGCCCTTGGGAGCCAGATGCTGGCCAAGTAGAATCCAGCAGGCAACCGAGCTGGGAACAGGCCTGACCTCTGGAGACCAGAGACAGAGCCAGGAGAATTGAGGCCTAAGCCCAGCCTGGGTGACTTAGCATCTTAGCTAGAGAGACCTGTCTAAAAATAAAAATAAAGCATTAGGCACATTGCTTGGTGCAAAGGCCCTAGGTTCAATCCCCAGAACTGTAACATAAACAAACCAAGGAATCATTTCCTTAAAATGGCTTCATGCAGGTATATGTCACTTTCATCCAAGATGACCCTAACTGCAGCGTCTCCGACCCTGTTTACAGCCTTCAAAAATCTTCATCCTGGAAAGTTTTGTGTCGCATCCAGAAGCTCATGAGGTTTTTTTGTTGTTTGCGTGGGTTTGTTTGTTTGTTTATTTATTTATTTATTTATTTGTACTGGGGATGGATTTCATGATTTTTTGGTGTTAAGACAGAAACAACTAGAAATCAGGAAGTTTTCTACTCCCTGTTTCAGGGAACAAATCCCCAAGAGCCCCAGGAGCTTCCCAGGGGAGGGGACCTGTTCCCCACGGAGCAGGGTGAGGCCCGGGGCAGGTGCACAGGGAGCTGGGTCACTGAGCCAGTGCGCACGGCTCAGATGGCAGAACAGCTGCAGCCACTCCTCCAAGGGACAGGAGACAGAGCCTGCATCAGACCCACTGCCTGGAGCTCCTGGCCCATGGGCCACAGGCGAAGGTCAAGGCCACAAGTCCACGCCAGACACTGAAAGGCCCTAGGGGACACCAGGCCAGACAGCCAGGGCGGAGGAGCAGAGTATAGGATGGTGCCCAGTCCAGTGGCCAGGATCCCGCTGTGTTTACCATGCCTGCTGCCCACAGGTGTGGACGTTGGAGCCCTTCCTGCTCTGTTAGCAGGGCCAACTCGGTGGCCCCACCCCACCCAGACCAGCACTCACTGCCTCCCTAAGACTAGGTGTCCTGAGCCTGGAAGTGCTGAGCTAAGTACTGCACAGAGGGAAGCCGCGTGATCATGGCGCCCTGACTCAGTGAGATATTCACCCCCAGGGGCCCCGCGAGGCGGTGCACCGGTCCAGGCTGCACGGCGCACACAGCCAAGGTGGAATTTGAACCAGGAGGGACAGCCCCCGTTGCGGAGACGTTGGGCCACTGAGCTGTGGGAAGAGCCACCCTTTTCAGGGCCTGTGGTGACCCCGCCTCCCTTCTGCCACTCGCGAGTTGGGCGCCACACAAGAGGCCAGCAGGAGCCACCTGCTTGTGTCCCCAGGACCTCGGGGTGATGCTGAAGGCCCCGTTCCACCCCAGGCAGACTCTCACCCCCAGCCCCCTTGGAGAGCCCTCCAGCTCAGGACACCAGGGAGCATGCGCCACGGCTGCGCTGGCTTATTTTTAAAGCAGCGGTATTTATAGCCGCATGCCGACGCGAACACCAGCGTGAGCAGCCTGCAAATGTCAAGGGGCGGCTGCCCAGAGCTGAGCTAGTTGCTGTGGAAGGGCTGAGCCCGCCTCCTCCGGATCACAGCTGGGTCCCGCCCAGCCACGGGAGAGTCCGGCCTCCTCCGCTGACTCAAGGGCGCCGCTCAGCGGCCGCACCTGGGAGACCCGCTTGGCCCGCGTGACAGCCCCCTGCTCTGTGCTTGGCTCCCTGCTCGCACCACCCGTCCCGAAAGACACCCACCAACTGAGCCGCGAGTGGGGGTGGAGTGAGAGCTATTTTGGGCGGCAACTTCCTGTCCCAGGCACGCGTCACATTGGGTCAGAGAAGAGTCACTCAAATTCTTGGAGCTGCAAGGCATTTTTGCACAAGTGTTTGAATTTAGTCTGCAAACCGCCCCTTCCACAGGCCAGGTGCCCCTACTCCCGGCTGCCCTCCTCCTAGGCCTCCCCCAGCCACCCGGTGCACAGGACACTGCCTGTCACCTACACACTCGCTGTCCTGTGCCTGGGGTCAGCCTGCGTGCCAGTCACGCCTGCGGCTCTGCGCCTCAGTTTCCTCCTGTGTGTCACGCCTGGTGCGGGAGCAGGTGAGACGCAGGCCCACAGCGGGTACGCAGTGATCGCAGTCCTGCCCAAGCCCGAGGAGGGCCCATGAGGCAGCCGCTCTGATGTTTCTGTCTTCCTTCCCTCCTGCGTCCCCTGTCCCCTTCCCCTCCCGTTTCTTCTTAGTTTCAGCGTGGCGTTTTCATGCACCCCCAGCGCTCCCGGTGTATTTTCGTGGGTCTGTCAGTGGTTGCCCCACAGATCTCGACCTATATATTAAGTGTCAATCTTCTATGCAGAGGTCAGATCGGCTGCTGCAAGCCCCTCCCTATCCAAGTCTTCAATCCCTGTCCGAGGTACAGTGGACTTGCAAACTCAGTCTGTTCCCGAGGGCTGGTTGTAACTCAGGTTGGCCAGTGAAGGATCAGACCCCTCTGCACAGCCTTCAGAGTCTCTCCCTGTACACAGGTCGATCTCAGTGTCCTGAGAGATGCTGGCCCAGGAATGCTCAGTGAGCCCCACACAGAAGAGGATGCTGCCAAGCTCCTCCTAAAACTCTGTATCTGAGACCATCTGCAAGCACAAGGGACCAGCATTTGGGTCGTAACTCAAGACTCCAGGTGTAAGTTAAAGCTGACATTCCAGTCATGACCCAAGTTGTTCGTAAGTCAGGCTGGTCGCAACTTGAGGGCCCACTGTATTTTCTTTCAGGCTGCATCTACAGACACCAGGCCCCTCCAGCAGCACCACAGCTCCCCTGCTCCTCCCACCTGCATAAATCCAAGAGAAGAGTGTGTGTCGCTCTCACTGGGCGCACAGAGGAGACAACAGACAAGGCACAGATGAAGCTGAGCAGCCCACGTGCTGCGTGAGGCTCACAGCAGAGGGAAGATGAGCACCATGAGGCGAGGACAGACAGCAGGACAGATGAGGGGCGGAGGCCTGGGAAGCTGCTCCCGTTCCTGCTCCTAGGCTCCCTGCAGGAAGCTGCACAGCCAGGGTGGGCCCGGGGCAGAAGCGTGGGAAAGGCAGCCCAAGTCCCTCCCCAGGAACCCCACGTGGCCCACAATTCCCCTGCACACAGGGCCACACAACGAACCTGGGCAGGAGTGTCTCGGAGGGGCAGAGGTCCCAGCCCCGAGCGGTGGCTCCCTGCAGGCCGTCTGCGTAGGGGCAGGGTCAAGACCCTGCCATTCTGAGCCCTCCCGGTCAGCACACACGTCCCCACCAAGGCTTGGAGGAAGCAGCGTCCTCACCGCCCTCCGGCCTGTGACCACGGCTCCTGCACCTGCCGCCTCCTCTCCCCATCTCAGTTGCATTGTTGGCACCCCTGTGAGCCTGCCCGCCCTGAGGACCCAGTCTCTGGACAGGTCACTGCTCTAGGACGAGCACACCTAACCGGTCACCGCTGCAAAGGGCCAGTTCCCAAATCAGCCCAGCTCGTGGCCCTGGGTGGGGCCCCCACAATCATCCCTACCAGGCACCCCATGCTCCAGACCTGCCCGCTCCCACCTGCGATACCCTGGCCACACCGTCCCTCTCTCAGAGTCCCTCCTGCTGTTCCCCACTGCCGGGTCCCTGGGAACCTGGCTCACCCTGGCCTCGGCCCTGCCAGACCTCGCTGCTTACTGCCCCACCCATGGACCACCAGGGCCTCAGCGGCTCCCTCAGGGAAGCAGACTGGGCTGTCCTGCTCGGCACCCCAGTGGATGCATGAGTCTTCATCCAGCAAGCCGGGGCCCTGGGACACAGGCGCACCATCCAGACGAAGGTGTGTGTGGCCTGTCAGTGCCTCCTGAAAACAGAAGCCACTGAGTAGCCGGCCCACAGGACTGATGATCGGCTCAGACGCTGGGCCAGGGCCACCATCTCGCAGCATTAGCATAGCACAGGCTTCCAGATGCACCTGACGCCAGGACTCAGCGCAGGGTGGCAGGTGTGGAGTCACACTGTTCTGACATCTGTGGCCACCGGGCATTTGAACAAACGGGTGCTGTGTGCTAACGCCACACTTCAACCCCAGGCAGTCACTGTCACCCCAACCACATCCTGTGAGTGAGTGGTGCTGCTTTCCTGGTGACGCCACAGTCACCGCCACTGGCAGAAGCCATCACCGCCCTGGCCCCAGCTACCCCAACCGATACCAGGCTCCCAGCCCCACCTTCCACCCACACACCCCAAATCAGCATCCCATCACCTCCCGAGGAACCCTGACCAGAGCCTCTCACCCTTGATCCCTCCTGGAGGAAGCCATGGTCACCTCAGGTCTGGACCGTCCCTCGTGTGCTGCCCAGCCTCTGCTCCTGCCACCCATCTCCCTTCACGTGGGCACTGCCTGAAGCCCTGCATGCTTGGGGCAGGAGGGGCTCTTGGCAGCATCTGTGACAACAGGGCTGGACACCCCCGGATCCCGAGTCTGCACACCAGGGTGCATGGGCTGGGCTGGCCCTGGACACACGTGGCAGCAGGATGGGCAGGAAGGTCAGTGCCAGACCCGAAGTTCATCATGCACTGTTCAAGAGCTCAGGGTCCCAGCAGCTACCCGAACACTAGTGACCAGAGCCACACACGAGCTCTGGAGCAGCCTGGAAGTGGTTACTCTACTATGTTTTTTAATTTCCCACAAGAATCCAATAAATTTTTTAACACTCAAAAAAAGGTGATACGCCGAAGATCAACTCAGCTTATCTCTCCCATGTCCACAGCGACTCAATCCCCCATTAAATGAGAAAGACTCATTCAGAGTCTGGGAGGAACACCCACTTGCCTGCATCTGGTCAAGCAATTCCTGACCGTGCCTTTCTCTTTATAACCAAGGTCACCAAGCACCCGAGGAGCAGCTTAAAATTCACGAGGTTTGGAAAACCAACACCAACACCAACCTGGGCTTTAACAGGAGTTGGCTCAATTTCTGTTCTGGACGCTGCCAGCCCCCTCCATTCAGCTGTGTTTAACACCCACAGGAAAGGAAATGTATAACTGGCTCTGTGGGATTTGCTTCCAGAAACGTGAATTTTGTTATTTATTGCTTTTTATACTCTGTCAAAAGGGGAAAAGCAGCCCCGAGGGCTGATGAAGCCTGCAGAATGGCCCTGGCTAGTTTCTGCTCTGGAATCCACAGCCTCTCCTCCTGCTGGACGCCACAGCGGTCCTGTCACAAGCGCAGGGAGCCAGCCTACCTTCAGGACCTGTTCCAGGTTCTCCAGCTTGGCACGGGGCTGGCGCTTCTCCTTCACGCCAGATCGAGCTGTCCGGTCACAGTGCACATGCGGCTGGGCTGGGCATACTCTGCCTTTACCTGGGAGCAGAAGCAGAGGGGAACAGAGGTTGTCACCACCTGCCTAGGCACTGGGGTGGGCACCGTGCCCAGCTGGCACCTGTTGTTTCTTCTGCAGGAGCAAGAGTGCTGATGGAGAGCCTTCCCCTCCTCATTCTGTATCATGGACTTCATGGGGGACCACACATGCAGGGCATGGCCACAGGTGACCCAGCCTGGCCGATCAACACATGGCTTCCTTTTTATCCCATTCTCTTCTGCCACAACTACCATGATTGGTTCATACCTGGCCAATCCATGCAATCTTATCCTTTGGATATAGGGACTGGTTGGGGAGGTCATGTGACCCAGTCACATCCTACAGCCTGGTAGCAAAGCAGGGGAAAGGACTGTCTTGCCCACTGGACTTGGAAAGTCGGGGACAGAAGCAGGAGCTCTCGTGCCATTTGTCATCATGAAGGAAGATCCCATCTGACCACAAAGCCATTGAACTAGTGGAGCCCAGAGCTGCAGAAGGAAAGGTGGGATCCTCCAGTGATCCCCAGAGAGACCAGAAAAACACCCAAACTCCTCCATGCTCCCCAAGTCTCCACAGGGCCTGGCCCCATCTGCTCCCCATCTGACTGCCAGGTGGACCCAGACAGGCCATACCCACTCCCACCCCAGGGCCTTTGCACATGTAGCTATAGCCAGCCCTGTCCTGCCCACCTCCTCCACTCAGATCCAAGTGTCCCTTGTCATAAGCAAGCCTCCCAGAATGTGGGGTAAAGAGCCCCTTACTACCCACTTGCACCCTTTGTGTTTGGCTGAGTCACTGCAGTGTCAGTGTAAGGAGTTCCTCTCCCTGGACCCCTCGTGTCACTGCCTGAGGGCCAGGCACAGTGGCTGTGCCCTGGGGTTCTTGGGCCCCCATAGACTCTCCCATCTCCCTCAGCCACCCTGTGCCCAGGGTGTACTCAGTCTGGGCCTCAGGAGCCCCATGCCCAGCACCTGGGATGCAGGGCCAGCAAGAGTGGGGGGTCAGGGAAGCCTCTGCCTCTGCAGGATGTGTACCAGCAGCTTGGGGCCCAGGTATCTCACTGCCCCTCCCAGCCGGCAGGGGCCCCACACACTGGCCACTCAGTGCAGGGCATTCTCTGGGCCAGGCGGGATGCGCTCCTGTGGAAGAGGGGCCAAGGAAGGACCTGCCTCCTTCCAGATGGGCCCCAGTCCTGGCCTGGAGGGCGGGGCTGGCAGCCCTGCCCTGATCCCGGACAGCTGTGGGCTGCCAGCAAGCATGAGCCTCCCCTCTCCTCTCTCCCCCCTAACCCTTCCAGCTGGGGATATAACCCAGCTTTCACCCTGAGTTACACTCTCAGCCCTTTTTTACTTTTATTTTAAATCGCTAAATCACCAAGTTGCCCTGATCAGGATGGAAATTTTTATCTTCCTGTCTCAGCTTCCCAGAGCAGTGTGTGCTGGTTTCTTTTCTTTTCTTTCTGGTGGAAGGCAGAATTGGTGCTGATATTTAGGTGCCCACCTGGTACTTAGCCTCAAATGCCCACTCACCCCTAGGTGCAGCCCTTATGGACATAAACTCCTCACTGAGGAAGAGGCAGGTGAGGTGAACGCGCTCCTGTTCACAGGCCAGCTTCATGGCGGGCCACACCCCAACATACTTGGGCTTCTGGCCACCAGGGAGGTGGAATCCTCGGTGGGTCAGGCCGGGGGCTTCCTGCAGAGTGGCTCCAGTGTGACCCAGCCTCGGACGGCAGCTCCGGTGACTGGCGGGAGACCCAACACTGGCCAGGGCCAAGCAGGCCCCAGACTGATCCCTCCAGAGCAGGCTTCAGGGACACAGACCGTGGCTCTGCGCACCCAAAATCCAGAGCTGGATCATAGCACATGCTCTTCATCTGGGCCCTGAAAACCAGCGGCCCCTGGTATATGCAGGGTCACAAGTTTGAATCCCACCTGGGCAACTTAGCAAATAGAACAAAAAAGGGCCAGGGACATAGCTCAGTGCAAAGGCCTTGGATTCAACACTCAGCACTGAAAGGTAGATAAACACACAGACAGGTATGGACAGATGGCAGATACACAGAGAGGTGCAAGTGCACACAGGTGGATAGGTGATGGATGGGTAGATATAATTTTTAAAAAGCCAGGTGTCCTGTCACATGCCCATAATTCCAGAACTCAGGAAGCTGAGGCAGGAGGATCACCACCAGTTTCAAGTCAGCCGGGTTTAATGGTGAGTTCAAGGCCAGCCTACATTATAATAACAGACGTTCCTGGTCCTACATGGCCAGGGCCAAGGTCCACACCGGCAGCAACTCTTCCTCCTCCCTCCCAGGTGGTGTGGGTACCTGGTCATGCGCGGAGCCACAGGGAGGCCTGCACCTCAGCCTCAGGCCACACTCTCTCCGGGCAGTGGCATCTTCAGTTCATTGCCCTGGGGCAAAAGAAAGGGCAACTGTGAGATCCGCTCTGATTCCACAGGACGGGCAGCCTGGGGCAGGGGCTCTGACTGGGAAGCTAGGCCTGTGCACCCCAACCAGGGGACTCGGGCGGGTGTCGGGGTGACCAGAGCTATGGGAGGGAAACAAAATATTTCACTCGAGCCCTGGGAGCCGGAGGAAGGAGCTGTCCCCCCATGTCCCAGAGTCACAGAAGTCCTCACCCATTACTATATTCTTATTCTGCCTCCTTGGTTCCAGGTCGCTTTTTAACCAGATGGAATCAACCCTGCCAAGAAGCTCAGCATCTAAATGCAGAGCAGGAGATTGATCCACACCACAGCCAAGCAAAGGGAGACACTGTGTCCACCTGGAGCAGCCCCACGACCCATCCAGGACGAACGGGCACAGCAGAGCCACCTGCCACCTGCCAGCAGGGGCCATGGAGATGCAGGCAGCGCCGCCCTCAGAACCAAGCAACGCCCCACTCTCAACATGTGCACCCCCACCTGGCAAAGCTGCCTCAAGCAGGCAGCCTGGGGAGGGCGAGGATGTGCCAGCCGCCCAGCCCTCCGCTCCCAGGAAGAGGTGGCAGTGGAAGACCCTGCCTCTGTCACTGCGGGACAGAGCTGTTCACCAGGGCAGCGGCCAGGCTCCAGCCCAGCCCTGCACTGCTGGGAAACACCAGCAAAGACCCCGGGTATCCACAAAGCGGGTCAGCAGCACCCTGGACAGCAGTGCCACGCGTGGGTCTGGCAGGGTGGGCCCCTCCCATCCTGGTCCCACAAGGGCACAGGCAGACCCCGCCTGGGACTTGCCTTGGGGACACTGACCACAGCCACAAGCCAGGCCGTGACTGAATCCTATGACAGCCACAGCCCGGAGGGGGCTTCTGGGGCCTATTCATCCCAGACAGTACCACCACCGTGTACCCACCCAGTCTCAGGACCAGTCTCTGGGCGACTGCAGTCAGCGGCCAGTCCCATGTCTCCTTCCTCTCTCGGGATTTAGCAGCTTCCCCTCCAGGGGGAATCTTACGTAATACCCACAGCCAGCCCCAGCCTTAGATCCCTAGGTTTAGAGTTACGCTGAATAAGAGGGTCTAGGGCTCACCAGGTGTGGACACATCACAAGCCAGGCTTCCTGCACAGGCTGGAATGAAGCCTGCTGAATCCAGCCATCCAAGCCATGGGAGGAGTGGGCACAGCTGACCTCACCCAATGGACACCAGCCTGGCACCAGCTCCACGCCTGCTGACCAAGGCTCTGGGCCTGGTGCTCCCTCCTGGGGCAGCTCGAGGGCTGCAGGTAAGGAGGCTTCGCCCATTCATGCACAGGCAGCGACGCATGTGTTAGGAAGAGTCTTCCTGGATTTCCTGGCTTCTTCCAGCAAAATGATGGGCAAGAGGTGAATACAAGGGAGGAAGGGAAGTTGGGACCAAACATTTGAAATGGATCTGTGGCAGCAGATGCACCAGGGGCCAGAAGGACAGGCAGGAGTGATGGGAACATGGCACCTGGCTCCCTCCAGTGCCCCGGCAGACAGAGCCCTCCCCAAGTGACAGCCAGGCGCCTGCCCCACCCAGAAGCTAGACGGGTCCTGTTCAGCCCAACCTCCCAGGGTGACTACAGCCTCACCATGGCCTCCGCACCCTCTACATACCGAGCCCCATGTTATAGATGCCATCTCCACCCTGCAAGGCCCCAGATCGCCTGTGCTGAGACAGTTTAGGTCAGGAATTCAGAGGAGAGGGAACCATGCAGGGAGCACGGGGCTTGCAGGGTACCCACCCACTGGCAGGGACTTTTTCCGCGCCCCACCTGCTGGCACTGATGCAGACAGGGACCCATCAATCACAGCTCTGTTAATCACAGCTCTGTGGTGGCCTCCCAGGCCCACATGCATAACACAGCCACGCCAGCACCTAAGAGCCTTTTGAAAAGAGCATTTGCGTCTCCGGTAGGTGAGTGTGGGCACTCTCTGGAGCAGTGCTGGATGTGGCCAGGCCCAGACACAGAGCAGTGCGGACAGAGGCGGCCCAGTCCTGGGTAGGGATTAGAAATGGTGCTGGCCTGTTACGAAGGAGGAGTTGAGGGAAGGACACACACATGGGCACAGAGCAACAGAGGAGCCTCGAGGCTCCCATCCTGGTCTCCCACAGAGACAGGAAGTCAGAGGTACTATTCTTGGCAGACCCCACGTGGCTCCTGGTCCCCTCCCCTCATGTCCTGTCCTTGATACCAGTTGGGGACACCATCCCACCTCCCACCCTCAGGTTACCCCATGACACTGCCCTGTCCCTGAGCCCCTCCCTGGCTTACAGCTCCCTGCTGTCCCTGGCATAGGTGGATGGCCCCGGGTGCCCTCCACTCAAGATGCAGGTAGCCAGGGCAGTCAGGACCTCCTAGGCCCCAGGCAGACACTGGCACTTTGTCCCAGGACAAGGTGACAAAGGACACACCAGGCCCAGAACGCGCGGTATCCTCAGGGGAAAGGGAGGCACCATCTGCAGCTAGAAGGAGTCCCTGGGCCCCAGCTGTCTCCTTGCACAGCCACTGTCACCTGGCCATGGTGCCCCAGGCAAAGGTGGGCTCTGTACAGGGTCAACAGCCTGACGGTCTGTGCCACTGTCCTGAGGCACCATGAAAAGGGCTCAGGGCTCACAGAACCAACTCGGGCCACTCTCAGCATGGAGGAAGGAAATGTTCTGCAGGGAAAAGTTAAACACAGCTGTGAGAAACAACGCAGACACATGGCACTGGGGGTCAGTCCCAGGGCCACCAGACCCCTGCCGTCACCCGGCTGTGCACCCTCCCTGCCCACTGCCCACCACTAAGGTGAGGGACACACATCCGCCTTTCATTCCACTCCTGGGCAAGACCAGAGAGCACAAGGATGAGCAAGCCACATAGCCCAGGGCAGAAGTTTAGCTCTCACGGCAGTCGCCAGGGTGGCTGCTTTCCATTTAATTCCTTATCTGCAGTATTTCAGAAGCAGGACAATTTATGTCGAAAATCTGAACATGTTCCAGAGGAGCTGGAGGTGCCCGCCACCCCCGCCGCCCCCAATCACCCCCGGTGGGGAAGAGGGCAACTAGCATGAGGGGACCCCTCTGACCCCTGCCAGCCCTGCAGTCCCCACACTGAGGGCGTCCAGGGCACTGCCCATGCCAAGCACACCTGTGATGGTTCTCACAGCAGGCTCCGTGCCAGTGTGGAAGGGAGCCGGCTCCCGACCTGCAGCCTCTGCTGTACCCCAGGCGATGGCGCCTCTGGTACAGCAAGCTCGGAACAGCCGGGCTCTCCTGGGAGGCACAGCCACGTGAGCAGAGAGCAGCACTGGCATGGCCTAGGCTTTGCCTTCCCACTGAGCAGGGGAAGAGACTGGAGGAGGATCTTGGCACATGTGTGTGGCTGTTCATAAATGCACAGGCTGACTCACAGGTAGAAGCTGTGCTACAGGCCAGAGACCAGAGGCCATGGTGTGGAGCAGGGCTCTGCCAAAGCCACCTTGCCCCAGCATCCCTGGAGGATTCCAGATGCAAGAAGACGCAGCGGGGTGGCCCTGGGCGGCGGCAGGGCAGAGGGAAATGAAAAGCCCACTTCACAGCCCAGGCAGGGACTTTCAACCAAAGCAGGGACTGGAAACGCCGCACGTCCTGCTCCCAGACACTTTTCTTCCCAGTGAGCGCGGATCGCACGCTTGTTAGTTCCAGAAAGACTAGGGGAGCTCTAGGCTGGGGGGGGGGGCTACTGCCCTCCCAAGCCCCCCTCCTGAACCCCTCTCGGTCCTGCCCAAGGGCTGAGGACGTAGACCCTTCCGCGGGGGACTCTGGGACCAGCTGCCCTCCCGAACCTCAGACCCAGGAATCCTCTGTCGGGCAGAGCGCAGTGTCAGGCGGCCAAGGGACCTGGCCCATTTCACCTCTGCCCCGAAATGGAGGGAGATATTCAAGGGGCCATGCAGCTCACACTGAAGCAGGAAGTAACTCTGGCCATGTAAACTGAGGCACGCGAGCCGCACACCTTCCTCCTCCTGGTTCTCGCCTTCCTCTTCCGCGCCGTGTCTGGGAGGCACCAGCTCGCATCCGCAGACCAGGCGCTTGTTTAAGTGCGTGCCCTGTGCCACATAGATTGGAGATTAGACGTGACACACAAAGGTACCACTTGGCCTTCTCTTTCTGTGTGTGTGGTACTGGGGACTGAACCCAGGGCTTTCAAACTGAGCTGTGGTCCCAGCTCTTTATTTTTTGTTTTGAAACAGGGTCTAGCTAAGTTGCTAAACTGCCAGGCTGGGTTTAGACTTGCCATCCTCCTGCCTCAGCCTCCTGAGAGTGCTGGGATTACAGGCATGTGCCACCACACCTGGCTCAATCTCACTCTTCAAGGGAGACAAGGAATCAAGTGTAGCTAGGGGAAACCTGGCCAGAGCCCAGATGTGGGAGCAAAGCCACACTAGGGGCCAGGTCCCAACAGGCAGCCTGGCCAGTCATGCTGGACAAGGTGGCAGGACAGTCCTCTGCCAGAGTCTGTGGATGCTTCGCCCAGCTGACTTCACCTGACTGCCTCCTCACCTGCCCTGTGTCCTGATGCACATTCCAGAGCTGTATAAAAAATGCAATTTAAGAAAATTCAAAATGTTCTGTGCAATTACTTTGTGTCAATTAAAATTTAAACATAATTTTATAGAAAACTTTTCCTTAGTTTATTTTAAAAATTAAAGAGTGCAAATCACAGCCATTTTGTTCCTGCCCGTTCTTGCCTCCCATGTTTCCTCTGGCGAGGCCTCCCAGCCCCACAGTGAAGTGTTAGGGGCAAGAGCGGGCCCCATGATTGTGTCCGTATGTGGAAGAGAAACACATGGACAGGGAGGGACAATGGGGCCAGCACACACGTGCATCTGCACCTCCGCAGGTCTGCTGGCACAGACCTGGAGCAAGCTTCCCGAAGACTTCACCTGGTGGAGATTCTTCTCCCCAGAGGGGCCTCTCCGGCTGACAAGACTCTGCTCCAATATCACAGCCCCAAGACACAAAGAGACCTTGCAGCCGTTCCTAACATTAGTGGTCAACCACACTGTGTGGGCCGGTGGTAAGGCTGTGTCCAGAAGCACCACATCCATCCCTCAACTCCGACAGCCATTCAGCCATCCTGCCATCTCTGAGACTTTGGGTTACCCTGGTGATGGCAGCTTGCACTAATTACTTCACTGCTCTTGAGAATGTCCACTGCTGGACACAGAGGCAGGGCAGTGACATGGGACAGAAGCTCTCAGAGGAAAGAGCCAGCCTCCCCGATCTCCAGTGCAGGGCCAGGAAGCCCACATTCACTGGACAGGGCTCCCAGTTGGCAGTGAGGGCAGCGGGCAGGCTGTCCCAGCTCATCCAGAAGAAGTCCGTGCCTTTGGTGACCTTAAACGCCGAGGTACCTTCAGTACAACGCTCACGGCTCCATTGCTAATTTTCCTGCACAATGGCAATAGCTTAGCATAAGGTTTGTCTGAAATGTAACAGGATATTTCCCAGAATAACGATGGTAAGATAATGTTTAAAATAACAGCAAGAGCAATATTTTCCCACAGTGCTCCACTAAAATTGGAGTCCTAAAAGCTATGTATTGGTGAGCAGATAAGAACCTGGGCGTCGTTAATCTTCACTATGGAGTCATACAGCAAAGCCATATTCTCCTAAAAATCCACTTGCTGATTCTGCCAGCGGAATATAAAAATTAGCAGACCAATCAGTGATAAAAGGATCATGGAAATAAAGTTTCTGTCTCCCTGTCGAAACTGGCGAGAAAAACAAGGTATCCGCCCTAGCAGCCCGCGTGCGCTGTCCGGGGTGCTGGCGGGGGCCCAGGACCCTGTGCTGTTTGTCCAGGGCGCTGACAGGGCCTGGCGGTGTTGCTGTCCGCGGTGCTGATAGTACTGCCGCGCCAGAAGCTGCCGCTGTGACTACAAGCTCCGAGATCAGCTCTTCAACCTTGGCTTCCCCGCTTTACCACCAGAAATGCTTCCTTCGAAGCCTTGCACATAGTAAGTGTGCAGAAGAATGCTCAAAGTTATTAAATTCTTCCCCATCACTCGACACTGTCCCGAGGCCCAGTGGTGCAAGGAGGGAAGATATGAACTCGAGGTGGACCCTCACGATTTGGCTGTGGACGAGGACCCAGTCCATCACCCTAAAACGCTCATTTAATGCTGGTAGGCTTCGCTGACAGTGACTTGTGCTTAAGGGAATATGGACCCAGAATGAGCTGTCCATAAGGCAGCATTTTAAGTAAGCAGTTTATCTAATTAGCAAATATTTGAATGTACTTATCATACACTGCTCTTAACACTTCCCAATCACTGATTTATCCATAGCTCATAATGGCTCTGTGAAGCAAGTGCAACTTTGCCCCAATTCACAGAGAGGAGACCGAGGAGGGAGTCGAATGACCTGCCAAGGTCACGGTGGGTAATGCGGTGGCTGGATCCCTCCCTCGGAAAGCTCTGCCTCCACTAAGAAAAACCAGAAAACACCCTGGGGGACCCTAGCAGGAGAAAGGGGGTATTCACCACCAGTCCCCGATGGCTGCTGCCAAGACAGCAGACTGAGGTGAAGGGTGGCCCGGGCCATGCGGGCAGTCCCCTCGCCCCCTGGTACTGGGACCCCTGTGGTATTCAGCACTCAGCAAACCCAGATGATCAACAGGACTCAGCACCCACTGCTGCTTCCCCGTGAGCACAGTGCAGGACCCCATTACAGAAAAACGAAAGTGTGGAGGTGCTCCTCGGACCACGTGGAAACATCACGCGACCCAGACATCGCCCTCTCTTGCTTGGGGAGGGCAGCTGTCCAACAATCTTACTCTGACCCACAGGAAGCATTCATGATGCTATCTCAGCCTCACCCTTGGGGAGAGTTCTGTCTAAAACAGCTCATGCTAAAGCCAGCCCCACCAGCCGGAGGAGGGAGACTGTTGGGAACCTTGAAAATAAGCCTCTGTGTCTGCAAAATTCAATAATAAGCCAGTTCCGTTCTAAGCAGTGATCATAAAAGGCAGCCCAGCCTGGCTCCCAGAAACACAGGAGCCCGGCTCGCTGCTGTACACAGAGAGGAAGCAGTTCCCAGCAGGAGCCCGTGTTGCCATGACAACCACAGGGCCTGGCAGGTGTGTCTCTGCCCTGTGCCTTGGGCGGGGAGTCAGAGTCAGCATTGCTGGTGGTGGGTAGGGGGATTGTGCCTGCTGCAGGTGGCTCTGGGCTTCAAGTGATTCTATTTTTTAAGTGCAGGATTTTTTTTTTCCTTTCAATTACACCATGGCAGGGCTGCCCTGGGGATATAAGACATCTGCCCCATCTGGCCAGATCATCTTAGCATTAATCCCTTTGCCGAGGTACAAGAGCAGTACGTGGGCAGAGAGCTTCCTCCATGAGGCTCATAGGGACAGATTACTGCCCAGTAGACCAGGTCATCAGGCCCTCGGGGACCTGGGGTCCATTCCCAGCGTCTCCACGACTTCTCTACCACGTCTCAGAGAAGCAAGTGGACTTGGGGAGCCACTTCAGTTGGGTGCTGTCTTGAGAGAAGGGGCGTCCTCAGCTGGGGCTCTGCAGAGAACCAGAGGGAGCTGCTTAAAAGGAATGGGGGGCTCAAGCCAAGCAGCTGGGGATGCAGTCATGGCCCTGGCCCAGGAGAAGAGGACAGGAGTGAGAGCTATAGAGAAGGGCGGCCCACAGGAACACCTGACCCCAGAGGAAATGAGGGCCTGACCACCTCTCCTCCCGCCTCCTCCATGACAGAGCCACCCTCTAGAGAAGCAAAGGTGGGACCTTGGTGGTGGCAGCCCCAGGTCATGGGGAAGGTTGGAAAAAGAAGAGGGTCAGGACAGGGAGAGGAGATGGGGAGAGGAAGACCAAGGTGCAGGAGGCAAGGGCTGAACACGGGGTCAGAGATACCCTCATCTTGTCAAGCCTGTGTCCTGATCTATGCAAAATGGTCACCTCCTGTGACAGGCTGAATGAATTCCTCACCCCACCCAGATTCATACGCTGGAGCCCTAATATCATCTATTACGCAGCTTCCGACACTGACCAAACGCCTGTCATAAACAACCTAAAAGAGGAAAGGTTTACTTTGACTCATGGTTCCGGCAGTTTCTTCCCAGGTTCAGCAAGTCCTGTGGCTGTGGGCCTGGGTGTGGCTCCCCATGGTGCCAGGGCATGGCGGGGGAGCACAGCTGCTCAGTGCATAAAGCCAGGAAGCAGAGAGGTAAGTGAAGCCAGGGAAGAGAGAGACTCAGTGAAGACGTAGCAGGGACCTCAGCCTCATGCAGGCCACACCTCCTGGGAGACCATGAAGCTGGGACCCTGTGGGTGGGGCCAGCCCTCAGGGCCCATCACTGTCTGGAACCTGCTTATCCAGCCCAGGGGACAATCGAGGCTCTCTGCCACACCCGAGTTCCTCGGGGTGGGAGCTTATTCGGAGGTCATGCTGGAGCTGGTGGCCCTGATCTGACAGCCTGGGGCCCTCCCACAGGGGACATTTGGCTACAGACGTGCACCAGGAGAGGGCCACATGGAGACGGAGGCTGACATGGCCCGAGGGATCCCAGAGGTTGCTGGTGGGCACTGGAAGCCAGAGCAAAGCCTGGGAAGATTCTCTTCCTCTGAGCCCCCGCAGGGTTCCACCTGCCAGCACCTTGACCCTGAGCTCCACCCGGCAGGGCCCTGACAGGCTGAGCTCAGCAGCCAGGGCCACCCGGATGAACTTCACTTTGGGGCTGTGTGTGGAAACCCATGGTGCAAGCTCCATAGCACAGTGTCCTTCCAACCCCTCAGCCCCAGCAGCTGCCTGACTCCAACCTGGGTGAACCCAACAGCAGGGTGTCCAAAGCCACCAGTTTGGGGTGATGTACTTTGTGCCAATGAGCCACAGATACAGCTGTCCTGGGAGACTGATTTTAAAATGTCTTTTAAATCTCCCGTCCCTGGAATTGTCCATTGTCTTAGTTACTGACTGGTAGCTAGGACACAACCCCAATGAATGCTTTAGAGGAAGAGAAGTTTACTTTGGCTCCATGTGCAGAGGTCTCGGTCCATAGTCGGCTGGCTCCGAGGCAGGGTGGCACAGCACAGGGGCATTGTGCAGGAAAAACAGTCCTTGGCAGGGTGGACAGGGAGTGGAGAGAGGAGGGAGGAGCCATGGAGATCAGCCTTCAGGGTCATGACCCTGGTGATCACCTCCAGTCAGACCTCCCCCACAGCACACTCCACTCTGAACTCATCAGTGGCGAATGCACTAGTCCGGTGCCCCGGGCCCAGCCACCCTTCAGAGCTTCACCTCTGGGCACACAGGCCTCAGGGTTGCTCTAGATGTGAACTGCCATACCTGTGGACAGTACTGGCAGCTTTCCCAATTCTCTGCCTCTAACTTGGTCGGCACCATAGGCCGGAGCACCCTCGGCCTGCCTGCCTCTGTGCTTCAGGGCTGGGGCTCTAAAGGGTCCTTAGCCTCTCATGATTCAGTTTCCCCAGCTTCCCAGTGAGAGAGACATGACAATGACTCCATCTGGTTACAGACACACCTGCTCCAATGGCACCCAGAATATGCCAGGAGCAGCAGGTGCAGGGGTCACCACTGCCCTTGTCATTACTGCTGTCACAGAAGATTCCAGTTCCGTCCACCTAGGGATGGGGTAAAGTAATGGCAACAACGAGCCAGCAGCCACCTGATTCCAGGGCCACTCCTGAGCCTGTCCAGGCCTCCCTCACTGTCCTCCTTCACTGTCTCTCAGAGAAGAGCTCACTGATGACACCGCAGATTTATCTGAAAACAAACACTTCTGCAGCACTGATGGGTGTGGACAGATGGGATCACAACACTGGGATGGATCTGCAGACGCACCTCCACGCACACAACACAGCCGCGGGCGGGGCTGCCTCCCGCCTGAGCTGGGAGGAGCAGGCTCCTTTCTGCCACCCTGTGACTGAGATGTCAGGCACTGGCACCTCCCCTCCAGCCAGGCCGGGACTGGAGCGCAGGCATTGTGGACCCCAAGTCCCCGAGGAAGGAGGGGCAATGTTACCTCAGCAGCCAGCGTTGTGTAGGGTCAGGGGAAGGCCAAGGGTGCAGCCTCTGTGGAAGCGGGGCCTGGAGCTGAGCCCCTAGGAGTTCAGCAGATGTGGGTACAGTGACTGACGCTCGCCCACAATCCCAGCTACCCTGGAGGAGGGGCCAGGGGGGGCTGCACGAAAGCCAGCCTGGGCAACACAGGGATAGCCTTCTCCAAAGAATGTTTTTTAAAGTTCAGGGTGTAGCTCAGCAATAGAGCACTTGCCTGGCATGTACGAGGCCTGGATTTCATGCTGAGAACCCAAAGAAAATGGAGATGAGTGGGAATCACAGGGCAAGCAGGGAGGTGCAGACCAAGGAGGGCCTGGGAGGCCCAGCTGAGACTGCTGTGATGCTGGTTCACTCACTGTGAACAGAACAGTTCTCACACCACACTGGCTCCATCCTGAAACTCAAGGGCCCCGCAGGCAGGAGGCTTGCACCCTGGGCTACCTTCCTGCTGTGAGGCCAGCAAGGAGTAGCAGGCCCAGCTGAGGTGCCTGGCCTAGGAGAGATCGAGCCTTCATCAGCACAGCTCCCAGTGGCAGGCAGAAAAGGCTGAAGTCAGTGAGGACGCCCCTGTTTTCAAGTGTGAAGTGAACAATAATTCCTGCCTCTGGGGCTGTCTCAGAACCCACACAAGCACTCAGACCCTGCAAACAGGAACAGAGGCTTAGCTACTCATGGCACAGCTGCCAGTGGCAGCAGTGCTGGATCAGAATTTTTTTTTTTTTTTACCAGGGATCAAACTCAGGACCTTGAGCTTGTGAGGCAGGTGGCAGCACCATTGAGCTAAATCCCCAGCCCAAGGATCAAAGATTCTATATAGTGCTATAGTGCCGATCCTGGGCTTTGAGGGGACAGAGGCCCTGTGGACAGAGATGCACAGCATCCACTAAGGTCCTGAGGCAGGATGCTGTTTCTTCACTAGGTTTCAGAGAAAGAGCTTGTGGCCCTAAATGCCACAGGGTTGTTTTTACCCAATGTACTCAGCTGTCACTTTGGGGGCCACTACAGGTCAATCTTGTGGGGGCATCGAGGCCCGGGCATAACCAGCACTTTGCTGGTGACTGTTCAGTGTGTTGGCTCCATAGGGGTTGAGAGCAGCCCAGCCTCCAGCCCCTGGAAGCTGCCACACACAGCAGTGAGCATGCAGTGAGCACTGTCTCCGCAGGACACGGGTATCCGCCTCGGGCCATCCCAGGAGCTCCTGCCGATAGGAGGTGAGAACCTGAACCATGGCCCTGCTTAGCAGATGTGAGCGGGAGGGGTGTGGAGTGCCCCCCACATGCTCTGCGCCCTCGGGGCTGTGTGTGCTGACAGCTGTCACGTCCCAGCAGGCCTTTCCAGGAGTCGAGAGAATTCGAAGGGCAGAGGAAAATCACAGCGGGTGCTGACCAGGAGAAAGTCACTGTGCATTTCATAAGAGCTACACAGAAGGCTCTGACAGGTAGGGTGATGGGTGACAGCAGGTATGGACAGCCTGTGACTCCCGTGATGTATCTGTCTGTCCAGGACGAAGCCAGCAGCAGTGCCTGCGGAACAGCATTCTCCGGGCTGGGCTCCAAGTCTGCAGGGAAAGCTGCACAAAGGGACCAGGCTGCCTGGTCCACCGCCCCTTCCCAGCCAACTGCCTTCTCCCCCTGAGTGTGTCTCCAGACTCTTGGACCCTCCTGGCAGCTGCCCAGGCCTCATTAACCCCAGGCACAGGTGGAGGCTGGTCGGGTGCACAGAGGGAGAGAAGAGCCCAGAGGCCTGGTGGTGCTGCCCCAGGAAACGGGGAGTTGGGACCAGAGACAGGCGCTACTCTGTCCGGCTTGGCTCACAGGGTTAATGGGGCAGACCTGCACACCCCACACATACAACTCATTCTCGGGCATAGTGGGCACCACAATCTCTCTTCTGCATGGCAGTGGCAGCGGCTCCCCTATGCCAACTAAGCAGAAAGTGACACTGTCAAAATGAAAGTCAGCTCGCATCAAAATCTCCCCACAGCCTCACAGTGCTTTCCATCTGGATTAATTTTAAAAGCCAATGTCTTCACAAAGCCTCCCAGGCTCCAGGAACCTGACAGCTCTGACCAAGACCATGGCCAAGCTTTCCTTGCTCTCTGTGACTCAGCCGCATCAGCCCCAGCCATTCCTAAACTGGCCAACCTGTTGCTGCCCCAGGACCTTTGCATGGGCTTCCTCTCCTCTTCCCAGCATCCTTGGTGCAAACTCCCTCAGCCTCAGTCTGTGCTCCCATTTGCTCTCCTCAACAAGGCCACCCAGAGCTCTTCTGAACAATCACAAACTCCTGCCTCCCAAGCCCAGTCCCCTCAACACTACATTTTCTCAAACCAATGGCCAGCAAGTTCACGGAAGGTGCCATATCCTTGGTCACTGGAGACCCAGACATCACTCAGCCTTAAGAGAGAGGACAACAAGTGAGCTGTAGTGACGCACAACTGTCACTCCGGTACTCTGGGAGGCCAGGGCAGGAGGATACAACCTCCAGCCCAGCCTGGGCAACTTAGCAAGACCCAGAGAGGCTGGGGAGCAGCTCAGTTAGGCCAAGCAGAGGAGAGGGTGGGGCATCTGGGCCTGCCTGCTGGCCGCTGGGAAGACCAACCCCGGCCTCTCCTCCGGCCCAGGGAGGCCCTGTGATAGGATCTCACCACAGGTGGGGCTGCACGGGGGGGCAAATGGCCTGGGGCAGGAGAGAGGCTGGGGGGCCAGCAGAGCTGGCCCAGAGGGAGCCACATGTTATCCGAGTGTGTGAGACAGAGGCGGAGCCAGCCTACAGCTCAAAGGGCCGGAGCAGAGGATGGCGCAGGCTGGGCGCCACTCCAGGAGCCGAGGGCCACTGCCCGGGTCAGGTCTTCACCCAGCTCAGAGCCCGGCTGAGTCTCACAGGAGGATCGGCGTGGGGCACAGATGGTGGCAGTGTGCTCATGTCACAAGTGTGTGTGCTCTGCTCCTACGGCAGCCGGCCAGGTGCCCGCTGAGCTGGCAGCAGGTGCCACGGGAGCTCGTTAGCACCGAGGCCAGAGCCATCTGTGAGCACGGGCGGGCTAAGGAGGCCTAAACGCACCCCTGGGTGGAAGGGGGCGCCTGGGCCCAGCACAGAGGCCAGGCTGGGGAGGGGAGCGGAGGGAGGGGAGGGGCAGTGTCCCGACACATAGGCTTGGCACAGTCCTGGTCCTGCTCTGCCCCTGCCCAGTTCAACCTCGGCAGTCACTTCCTGCTTCTCCATCTGTAGGCAGAGGCAGGAGCATCTCGGACTTACTTGGAGGACCCAGCCCCACTAACACGCTCTGTCTGAGGGTGGCGCACAGAAGTGACCCTGGACAGCCACTGCTGAAACAGCCTTGGCCCCACTGACAGCAACCAGTGCATCCCCTGTCCCCACCCACACTGGAACTCCAGCCTCCTCTCCAGCAGGCTTTGCAGTCCTCTCTGGAACAGTGGCACCCAGCAGCACTGTCAGCACCACAACGGGAGCAGTCTGATCCTCATGACTGCCGGCCTCACCCAGTGCTGGAGTCTGAGATAGGCCACAGGGCTGGGCCCATGCGCCCATCCCCAGCGATAGAAGCCAGAGGCTGGGCTCCCTTGCCAGAACCCAAGAACCAGAATGGGGGAGGGGAATGAGACCCCAGCAGCAGCACAGTTCCAAGCATGAGACAAGATTTGCCAAGTAGTAGTGGCTGGACAAAGTGGTGCAAACTGCGATTCCTACACCCCGGGAGGCTGAGGCAGGAAGATCAACAGTTTGAGCCCAGCCTGGCAACTTACTGAGACCCTGTCTTAAAAAGAAAACTAGGAAGGATGCAGGATGGTGGGGGGTGGGGGGTGCAGCCCACGGTTCCATCCCCAGCACCACACACACACACACACATACACACAGTAGTGCTGACCCTGCCTCTGTTTAGAACTGGACATTTGCCCTAGGGCTGAGGGCAGCATTGTTGATGCCCAGGGCACAAGGTGCCAGCGTTGTGCAGGCTTTTGTGGGCCATGCACTGCGCCATTTTGTGTCTGTGCCTGGGGCAATGAAGGGTTGGGCTCACAAACCTAGGCCCCAGGTCCCAGGAGGCCGGTGGGGTGAGAGGCTCGGCAGGAGGAACACCCCAGCCACTGAGGCTGCCACAGTGTGGTCTCAGCCTCCTCTGGGCTCCTGCACTGGACTTGGGGTGCACAGAACTCAGGATGATCTCCCCAGAGCCCCAGCCCCCTCTGTCTGCAAGGCCTTTTCCCTCCTGGTCACTTCCTCGGGATGGAGTCAGGTGCCACACTCAGGCTCCACGAGCCTCGAGGAGCCGGTGTCAGGGCCTCTGCCACCTGAGCCGGGTGATGCCCACATTTTCTGGCTGCCAAGAGGCTGCCGGAGGTGGGGCAGCAGCTGTGCTGGGGCGAGGCTGTGGACTGGAAGTGCACGGGGCCCTGTGTGGGGGGTACTGGGTTGGTCCAGCAAGGCTGTGAGAGGAGGAGGCCATGCTGTCACTAGCGAGTGTCCTCTTCCGGTACCCTCAGCCTCTGGGGCTCCCCAGCAGACTCCTGACCTCCGGGCAGGGAGCTGGGCAAGAGGGAAGAAGGGGCCCTGCACACCCACGCTGGCGCGGGCCTGTGGGCAAGGGTTGGCCTGGGCAGGAGCTGCTGCCGCAGCGGGCTGTCACACTTGGCAGAGGACCGGCGGGGCCAGGTAAGGTCTGCAGGGACGCTGGAGGTGAGTGGCCTGTTTACCAGGAGGGCCCAACAAGCGCGGCCCTGCTGCCCCCCCCTGCTCCCCCGCCCTGCACACCGTCCACATCCGCAGGAGGGGCCTGCTCTGTGCCACACAGAACTTCCCGGTTCCCCGGGCCTGCTGCTACGACACATTCTGTCCCTGTTGGGTGTCCCACCATCTGCTCGGCCTCCTGCTCCTCCCCAGCCAGGGCCCAGCCTGAATGCTCCCCTCCTTCTCCCCTCCCAGGGCAGCGTCCAGCACCCGTCCTGGTTCCTGGTCCACGGAGCCTCACCGTCTCACCAGGGGGCCTCGTCTACACTGTGCACCCCCAAATGGCGGGACAGAGGCCAGGAGTCAGGCTGTGTGTCCCCTACCGCGTTCTTGCACACAGTAAGTTCCTCACCAAGAGTTCAGAGCCTACACGGAACCAGAGGCCACGGGACGGCCCACACAGGCTGCGGGCAGCAAGCACGGACTAGGCCACAGGGCCTGGTGGAGGAGCTGGGGGTGCAGAGGAGAACGCGGAGCCCGGAGCCAGACCCATGGCAGGAAAGTGCGGTGCCCACTGCAGACCCAGATGTGCTGGCCCCTCCCCTCCACGCCTCCCGAGGGAACCGGGCGTCTCCAGGCAGTGGGGTCAAGTTGGGCCTCCACAGAGAAGCGTGTGCCGCCTGGGGTCTCAGCTGGCTCTCCGCTTGCCAAACAGATTCACAGTTCACAGCTAGCATTTTGCAAAGGGCACAGAAGAGGTTGGGGGCGGGGGAGAGCAGATTCGGGAGGCCCAGGTGGGCACGAGGGTGAGGGGCTGCTGGGAGAGTTGTATTCAGGGCTGCGGTGACAGGCATGCGTGTGTGTCCTGCACATGACATACATGCGTGTGTATCTCCTTGATGCACAAACAGCATCTGAAACCTCTGTCCCTGGGGGAAGCCAGGTATGGTAGGTACACACACCTGTGATCCCAGCACCTGGGAGGCTGAGGCAGGAGGATCACCAAAACAGCAAGGCCAGCCGGTGCCACATAATGAGACCCTGTCTCACAAAGAAAGGTGCCAAACTCTCATCTGGGTTGTTTTTCTCTAGCTGTCCCTTCCTAGTCAAACTGGGGTGAGAGCGTAAGCAGAGAAGTTGAGCTACAGTCGCCCAACAGCAACACAGCACAGGACGGTGACAGCAACTGCAAAGCTGGCAGCAGCCACACCCGTGAACCCGTGTGTGTGTGTGTGTGTGTGTGTGTGTGTGTGTGTGTCTGCACCTCATGTTTGTCACTGCTGTCTCTGCCCCTAACTTTCACCAGCTTGGCTTGAGCAGGCATTGCCCATGAGCAACGGGAGGCTGAGACGGGTGGGTGGCAGCCCGGCTGGGTCAGACCCCAGGACCGACACCAGCACCAGCCCTGTGGCCCCTGGAGAAGTAGCTGCTCAGCAAGCCCTGCCCTATGACTTCTCCCTCTTGGAGGGGTGGGTATTAAACTTTCATTTTAGCAGACATTTCTGACCTCCTTGCATAACTAATGGCTGTGCTTTGGCAGTGCAGAGCCTCCCGCTCACGCAGATGTAGTGTGTGACCCGCAGGCGGGGACAGACAGGCGAGGAGGGAGAGCAGGAGCTGTCCAGACTCGGGCCGCAGGGCTGGAGTCCCCAGAGCCCAGCCAGGGGAGTCGGCGGTGCTTCCGTCACAGAGACCCAAGCCTGCTTCATGGCGCCTGCTCTTCTGAGGTTGGCACCAGCCCTGCATCCTTGGCCCCATGCTGCAGACTGGGTGAGAAGCTCCCAGGGTCACAAAGCATCGGATGGCAGCCGTGCCAACGGTGCTGACAGTGGCTTCAGGCTGCTCCTGCTTGGTGCCCAGCACTGCCCAGGCCTGCACCTCTGTGTCTTACTCTCCCCAGGGAACCACCAGGGCCACAAGACCCCAAAGGCTCAGGGAACCCCAGGACCAGAGCTCACCCATCACCGCCACCCTAAGCACCTACACACGAGGTGAGAAAACCTGAGTGGGCCCTTGAGCCCACAACACATGGGATCCTAAATCCAGCCCATGTGGAAGCTGACCTGGGGACCCACTGCTCCAGTCCCAGCGCTCAATGGCCATGGGCCGCGTGAAGAGAGCCTCTGTCAGAGCCTCATCCACCCACCCTCCAGCCGGGGTCCAACCTGCTGCAAGGGACCTGGACTCCATGCAGGTGCATTGAAGGATGCAAATAATTCGAGGAGAAATAGATAGCCGGGCTCTCCAAATGGACCAAAGTAATTTGACTTTCAGTTAAAGGCTCTTCAAGAAGAAAGCTCCAGAGATTTGCTGGAGAATTTTGACCAAACCTAATGACTCCATCAGTTTTCCTGTCAGAGACACAACCCCAGACACCCACAGTTTCAGGAGGGTGTGTGTGGCTCACAGCTTGGGGAGTTCGGTCTATGGCCAGCGGGCAGCCGAAGGGCGGTCGGGAGCAGAGCTGCTTGGTTCTGCGGCCAGAAACAGCAGGGTGGCAGGGTCAGCAAGGCAGAGCAGAGAGCAGACACAGACCCCAAGGCCACACCTCCAAGACCCCAGACACGCCCAAGACCCGAGGCAATCCCGTGACACCTTTCAGCTTAGCCTCCACGCTTAAGATAAACAACACCAACTCTACGCAAACTCTTCCCGGAAAACTGAGAAGGAAAGAGTACCTCCCAGCTCATGCATGGAGGACAACGCTGCCCCGTTCTAGATCGAGGAAACCTCACATCAGCAGCCTCACACACATGAACCTGCAGTCCCTGCGCACTGAACCCCACCACGCGCAACCACCCAGCTTGACCAGCGAGAGCTCCCCGCTGTGTGCAGGGTGGACTCTGGAGCACCGTACAGACTCCCCAAGGGCAACTGAGCGGGCCTGCCCCGCTGGACTCACAGAAAAGGGCGTCAGGGCCACGACCTCTGTGGCTGCTGAGGCTCTCGGCAAGGCGGGAATAGAAAGAAAGTCCGCCAGGCAAGGCGCATTCGCAAAACTGCTACGCGGGCAGGCGCAACACGGCTAGGTGGCGGCCTCCTCCCAGCCGGGGTGCTGGGCCGCAGTTCAGACTCTCGGAGATCAAGCCAGCGCACCGCAGATGAGACAGGTGTGTGGGCCGGAAGAGAACCAGTTGACCCATCTACAACATCTACATAGGCAATGCTGGCAATGGGCAAGTCCCACTGATCTATACAAAAAAGCCACCAGAACTACTAAGTGAATTTAACAAGGTAGAAAAATTAAAGGAGCAATATTCAAAAATTAACCGTATTTCCACATACTAACAACAAACAAAAATTATATTTCAAAAACAATGCAGTTGAGCTTAGTGTCACACGCTTGTGATCCCAGCTAACTGGGAGGCTGAGGCAGGAGGATTGCTACTTCGGGGCCAGCCTGGGAAGCTTAATGAGACCTTATCTCGAATTAATTAAAGATGTCACTCCAAAAAATGCAGATTAAATAGCATCAAAAATATGAAATCCTTATGCGTACTGCTGGCAAAAGATGTGACAGACTTATAAACAGAAAAATCTAAAGTAGTCCTCAGAAAAATTAAAGAAGACTTAAGTAAATGGAGAGATAGTTTCTGTTTATCAGTCAGAGAATCTATATTGCTAAGATGTCCATTTTCCACAAAGTGATCTACAGATACAGCACAAGCCCATCAAAATCCAAGTATGATTTTGGGGGAGAGAAATTGACAAGCTAATCCCCCAGATTTATATTAAAATGCAAGTGATGTTGAATAGACAAAAATTTTGAAAAAGATGAGAGCTGGACAATTAAAATTGCTTGGAGACATATTACAAATCACATCAAGCGATTGCTATAGTTAATCTAATAGTATTTCATAGTTCACCACGATTTATTATGTTTTTCTGGAAGGAGAAGGGAGGAGTCTGAAGGGTCTCATCTCAGAATTGCCGGTGTGTAGGTGATGGGATACAGTTCCCCACCCTTACACAGAGTCTCGCACATGTGTCACAGGGCTTACTCTGCAGAGATGTGTGATTATTAAGGGTCAATTTCTAAAATCCAAGAGACTCTCTGTGATGCTCAAACTCGAGTATCAACTTGATTGGACTGGGAAATTCATGCATTCTGGGCATGGCTGAGGGCATCTCAGGGATGACAGATATGCGGGACCACAAATCAAGGGAAACCCCACCCTGAATGTGGGCAGCACTGTCCAACAGGCTGGTGTCCTGGGTGGAGCAAGAAAGGGAGGAGGAGGAAGGCTGTCGGCCTGACCATGCCCTCTCCTTCCTGACCGCCATGAAGGAGCAGCCCTCCTCTGCCATATCCTTCTGCCATCCCCAGACCTCAGCAGCTGAGCCAACTGACCACAGACTGAGCCGAGTGAACCTTCCCTGCTGTGCCTCATCGTCTCAGGCAATTGTCACAGAGATGAGAAGCTGATTAACACCCTGGACTGCTGGCATCTAGATAGACAAGAGTTCACTACTGAAAGACAACAGAGAGCCAGTAAATAGACATATGCATATGTAACAATTGATTTTTAACAAACCTACAAAGAGAACTCAGTGGAGAAAGAATAGCTCTTTTTCCAAAAATGGTGATAGAAGAATTGGATACTTGTATTTAACAAATGACCTGCAAGCTGTACTTTCCGTCATATGCAGAAACTACTGTGAGGGCTGGGGGTGTGGCTCAGTGGGGAGTGCTTCCTAACATCCTCAAGGTCCTGGGTTCAAGACCCAGAATTCAAACACAAAAACACCTAACTAACTCAGAATAGATCTTAGACTACAGATAGTACCCCTGCCTATCAGGACAAGTGAGCAAATTTGAGTCCATGGGAAGCAAGAGCTGCTGTTCTTGGAGCATCACCAGTCAGGCAATGACCAAGAGACATTTGCAGAGTGCCTATCTGACACACGTGAGAGTGCGGACCACACACACAACCCTCGAGCCCACAGTAGGAGCAAGCCATCTACTTGGAAAAGGGGCACAGGTTTGGAAAACTTCGCCAAAGATCCCCTGACAGTAAACTCAAGTGGAAAGATGGGCGGTGCCTTCAACACCTGGGAAGTGCAGTTGAAAAGCAAACAGGACACCCGGTGGGCTCACCAGAGTGAGGAAAGCAGCCGTGCCCATGAGCAAGGGTGTGGAGGACCAGATGTCCCTCTGTGCAGTGAACTAACCTCTCTGCAAGTAGCTTGGCACTGAAAAAGAATGAAGTACTTAGGCACTTAGTTTTGGAACATCCTGAAATGTCAAACCCATGCCTACCAGAATCAGGCTGTTTCCCACCCAGGATTTTTGTCTGTGTGAGCAAAAGCATGATGCAAAGACATCTACCTGAGCAACTTTGCTTGTAGCAGCCAAATGTTGGCCAGGCTGATCTCCAGCTGACCCCATCCCATGCCAGCCTCCACAGTGATCACCAGAGGCCCTGGGCCACCAGAACCCTCACCCATGGAAACCAGACAGACCACGGTGACTGCACAAGAGCTACAGCAGGGCTGGGTGATCAGACCACAAATGCGATCACCTCCTTACCCTGTTGGGCTGGCGCCGCTGCCCTGTGGTGTCTGCACCACTCAGACGGCAGCCACACCCACGAGTGGAGATTAATTCACTGCCGGGCGGCTTCCAGCTCCAGCTAGAGGCCCTAATCGAGTTTGTGGGCAGGCAGCGGTGCTCAGCTTGGAGCGCATTTGGCCTGGACAACTGGTTGTGGGCTCTGTGATGTGACTGTGTCCACCCACATGGGAGGCCTTGCTCCCAAGCACTCTGGCCCCAGCCCCAGTTCTCCATGAACACTCAAGCAGGCAGAGAGTTCCTGACCTTCTGCCCCGAAGCCTGCTCCCCATCCCAAGGCTCAAAGGGAAAGGCACAGCCATGGCGCATGGCTGAGGAAGACCCTCTCTGGAGAGGCATGTTGGGTTAGCATATAACGCAGCAGCTAGTGCAGTCAGTGTGCCGGTGAGTGGTCTGGCAGTGCAGGGCCCCTCAGCAGGCAGAGCCCAACGAGGAGGGTCCTAGAGCCCACAAGACAGTCCACTATCTCTCTTTCCTTAAGGAATATTTCACAGCTCCAGCTCGCACAGGGCACAACCAGTGAGAGATGCCAAGGCAGGAGCTGGCTCTGCTCCCATCCTGCGGACCAGGAATCTGAGCCCTGCCACCGAGTCCCCTCAGGGAGGCCGCCTTCCTGGGCTTAGCTCTGCTGTGGCTGCTGTCTCCAGTGTGTGCACGGGACACACTGTCAGGACACACGTGTGTGGAAGCCCTCACGCCCACTGTCCCGCTCAGTGTCGCAGCCCCAGGGATGGGGGCACCGCGGATAGGGTTCCTGCCTCCTACAGTCTGAGACTTCACCCTACACAAGGCTGTCAGGACCCTCTGCCCCTCTGCCAGACACACGTATCTCGCTGCTAAAGGCTTCCATGTGTGGCGTATTCCAAGGAGAAGTGTCACTTCTGCCCATCTCCCCTGTAATTTTGAAACCTAAATTGACACTGTGTGCTAGAGACGTAAAAGGTTAAGGAGTCCTGTGGAGGAAGGAAATAGAGACAAAAGAAACTCAGCTAAGAAATGAAGCCCGCACACCCCAGTATAATCGCAGTGCGCAAACCCAGCCTCAGAGCTACCAGGTAGGCGTGGGCAGGGCCTGGCCCAGCACCCCCAGCTGGGCTCCCACGTGTGCGCAGGAGGAGGTGAGGCCGTGGTCACAGGAAAGGCGGGCTGACCATGGAGGAGACAGGGCAACAGATCTGCAGCCTTGGTGCAATCGATTAGGGAAAGACAGAAGACAGCGCTGGGCACAAGCCAGTGGTAGACACCTGCGGCACATGCAAGGTCCTGTCTCACAGCCTCTAAAGAAACAACCCTGAAGGGCCAGGATGTAGCTCAGTGGTGCTGCCACCTGTCTCAGAAACACAAGGTCCTAAATTCCATCCCTCTGTCAGGACCCTCTGCCCCTCTGCCAGACACACGTATCTCGCTGCTAAAGGCTTCCATGTGTGGCGTATTCCAAGGAGAAGTGTCACTTCTGCCCATCTCCCCTGTAATTTTGAAACCTAAATTGACACTGTGTGCTAGAGACGTAAAAGGTTAAGGAGTCCTGTGGAGGAAGGAAATAGAGACAAAAGAAACTCAGCTAAGAAATGAAGCCCGCACACCCCAGTATAATCGCAGTGCGCAAACCCAGCCTCAGAGCTACCAGGTAGGCGTGGGCAGGGCCTGGCCCAGCACCCCCAGCTGGGCTCCCACGTGTGCGCAGGAGGAGGTGAGGCCGTGGTCACAGGAAAGGCGGGCTGACCATGGAGGAGACAGGGCAACAGATCTGCAGCCTTGGTGCAATCGATTAGGGAAAGACAGAAGACAGCGCTGGGCACAAGCCAGTGGTAGACACCTGCGGCACATGCAAGCCCCTGTCTCACAGCCTCTAAAGAAACAACCCTGAAGGGCCAGGATGTAGCTCAGTGGTGCTGCCACCTGTCTCAGAAACACAAGGTCCTAAATTCCATCCCCTGCACCAAAAAGACAGAGAGAGAGAGAGAGAGAGAGAGAGAGAGAGAGAGAACCTTGAAGTAAAAATTCCAGCCACACAACACAAACAATGGGGAGGATGAAGAAGAGACTGTGTTTAGTCAGATCCAAGGAAACAGAGATACATACAAGCCACAGGCCAGAGGAGGATGGAGGGTGAGAGACAAACATCTGCCCTTCCGCCCTGACTTTGGTCAGACACAGGTCTTCATTTACAATCCTGAAGTGAGCAGCTTTCTTGCTTAAAGTTTCCAAGTTTAAAAACCCACACAACTTCCTGCATAGCATCCTGACTTCCAATCATGGCACCAAATGAGCAACACTGGAAAAACAAGTTCCTGGACGTTAGCTCCCTCCTTCATTCGTTCAGTCACTCAGTGGCCTGACCCCTCGTTCAGAAAACAGAACAAGCCATCATCATCCCCCACCCCGGGAGCCGCCACTCGGGTCGCCGCCACAGGGGACAGACAGGCCGCGTGCTTTAGACCAGACGCATCGCATGGCAGAAGCACTGGGCACCGATAGGCTGAGATGCGGCCCTCTGCCTACCCCCATGCTACATGACTTCCCTCAGGAACCAAACCTTTAAACTGAAGGACGACTAAGCACCCCAGCTTGCGGTGGACCAGACGCTCTTGGCTGCAGGGAGCTGGAGCGAGCAGACTTGGAGCCCAGGCTATGTCCCCGCCAACAGGAAGCAATTCACTCCGCCCTCCCCATGGAGACGTCAGGACAGAGCTTAACCAAACAAAGGTGCAGCCCCAGGGCTAGCGGACTGTGGTTAAAGATTAAGCCCCGCCTGGGCCATCTCTCCCTGTCTACCACGTTTGTCTCCAGGGAGCCAGCGTTGCCTGGTAATTAATGGTGATACGGCCAGTGCCCAGGTTGCACACAGGGGCCAGATGGCATCCAAGGGGGCGGTGAGGCAGGAACAGTCCTTGGCTCCCATCCCCGGGAGACCAAGGCCCACCCAGCAGTGGACACCTGGCCCTGCAGGCTGGACTGGGACCCAGGCTTACCCCTCCAGGATGCAGCACAACTCACGGTGGTCCTGCCTGACAGCTGGGGGACAGAGTCAGAGGTGCGGCTAGTCTGGCCTACACCTGGCCCGGCTGGGCCCCTTGCCTTCCCCTTCCCTTCCCCTTCCCTTCCCCCAGTGCCAGCCTCAGTGGGCCCCAAAGGGGGACCAGCAGTGGAGGTGGATTCGTCCCCAAGGGTCTGTATGTGGACCCCAGGACCCATGGGAATCCAGCCTGAGATGGCTGTGCTGCTTCTACCCACATCCCAGACCCAGGCTGGTGCTCGCCCGCATTCCTGCCTCAGCCTCCTCCCTAGCTGCACAGGGCTGCAGCAGGAGCGGCTCACCTCACGCATGTGCAGCAGTCTCTGTCCTCACCAGGCCAGCTGCATCCAGCAAGCCCAGGGCCAGGAGCTGCAGAGGGAGCTGCCCCGGGACGTGGGGAAGGGAGCCCTGCCAGCACCGCCTCCCAGCAGGAGGTTTGGGGTTCCGTCTAATGCAGCGCTGCCCCCTCTCTGATGCCCATATCCCTGTGTTTGAATTTTCCTTCTTAGCAGCATGCCAGGCACAGTGCTCAGGCCCCTGGGGTCAGCCTTAATCTGCACCCCCAGTGTCTGTGTCCAATGAGGTCACCGAAGCCCTACAGGATGAGAACCCTGCACCTTCCTGGGGACTCAGCCCACCACAGCGTTCTCACCATGCCCAGCACCTGGACCCAGGCCCTGCAGGACACGGCAGCCCGAGGGTGAGAGGTCAGCAGCACTCAGTGTGCTCAGGAGGGACACAGCAGCCGCCCTTCCCGCAGCCCTGCCAGGCACACTGGCCTGTGGCAGAGACAAGAGCCAGCATCATAGGCTCCCTGCTCCCCAGGGAATGCTGAGGGGCCATGGAATTCAGACAGCAGCGGAGCCCATCCCACTGGGCTCGTCCACTATACCAGAGAGAGGAGTCGTGATCGCACTGCACACCCGAGTGAGCAATGGGGTTATAACTGGATGGTGCCGCATGGGGAGCACTGAGCAAGAACAGCAGGTCAAGCTGCCTTGCCAGGAGAGGGAACGGATGCATGGGGCAGGCAGCTTGACCCGGGCCGGTCCTGGATCCCAGGACCCCCACACCTCAGGGGGCAGCGATGGCCCCTCTGTGACTTTACTGGTCAGTGTACAAGTGAGCGCTTTCTCGTGAAGATCCATACGGTCCCCTCCTCATCCACATTCACAGTCACACATCGGCCAGCTGCGGTCCACAGATACCAGACACGAAGTGCCTGGAAGAAACCATCCGTGTTTCAGACAGCTTCACATAATCCTACTAGAATTGATCACTTTGGTGTTATTAACTCTTACTCTGCTTCATTTATCCATTTCCTTACTTAATTTTGGTGCAGGGATCAAAACCAGGGTCTTGCACCAGTGAGTTACAGCCCAGCCCGGTGCCTCATTCAGAAGTTAATGTTGGGCATGGTGGGGCAAGCCTGTCATCCCAGCACCCCAGAAGCTGAGGCAGGAGGCTGAGGCAAGAGAATTGCTGTGAGTTCAAGGTCAGCCTGGGCTACATAGTGAGACTCCATTTCAAAACAAAAAACAAACCAAGATAAAAGGGTAAATGTCATGCACATTGGAATAGAGAAAAGCAGAGCCTGTCTAGGGTTCAGTACTGTGGTGCCCATGAGGACTGGGCTGGCTGCTACTCCCTGGGGTGCTGCCTCAGGCTTGGCTGGGTTTGTCCCTACGTTTGTCCCCACAGTTACTGGCGGAACATGTGCTCAGGAGCCACAGGCTGTGGTGGATTTAGTGATGGCTTCCCCAGGCTTTGGTCACACAGAGAGAAGGAAATTTCCCAGCTGGCCCTTCGTTCCACTCAGTGCTGGCTCACCTCCACTCGGGGGCACCCCCAACAGGCCCGAACTGGAGTGGGAACCCAAACCCAGCAGCTGACAGGTGCTAGGGTCACAGGTCCTGGCCCGGTCAGAGTCCCAGTCTCAGCAAATATTCACCCAGGATCTGAGCCTGACAGAGTCAGGCTGTGAGACTGTCCACACATGCTCTCTCACACACATACACACATGTGCACACATACACACAAAGGATTGCAGGGGACGCACGGCCAAGATGAAAACTGCACACTGCTCAACTGCAAGAGCCCAAGGTGCCCACACGGCCAACCACCTTGTGAAAATTTGGAGAGGCGTGTGTGCAGGTGAGCATGAGCAGGCAGATAGGGGCACCTGTGCCTCTGCATAACGAACTCTTAGGGCCCAGCAGAGCCCCGCCCATGACCCACCCCCCCACCAGACACCTGCCACCATCAGCCAGGTGTGGGGCAGACAGGCATGGGGCGTCTCCCCCTGCATGGCCCCTCAGCTGATCAGATGGGCTTCCCGTATCCCTCACAGTAGCAGCCGTGCACCCCACAACCACCCTGTGCCCAGCTGTCCAGGGATGACTGCTGCTGGCACATGCTTGGGGGGCTGCGCCCCGCCACCCCTCCCTAAGAAACCACTTCTGCTTGGACCCTGACCCTGAGCCACTCTGGGAGAAACCACCCCGAGATGCAACGGTCCTGAGAAGATGTTGGACAGGGCACAGCGGCCAGAGAAAGAGGAGGCGTCCTGGGTGTGTTCCCAGGGGTTCACAGCACAACACGTGTTCACAGGGATGCAACTCGCCCACCCTCCCAGGGGATGGGAGAGAACATTACACACGATGGGGCTGAGCTGAGGCCTGGCCAGATGAATGCAAAGGGAGAGAGGAGCGAGCCAGGGCTGGGGAGGGGAGGGCAGGCACTAACAGGCCCCACTCCACCACTCTGTGGAACTGAGCTGCTCGTACGGTTTCTTAGGAAGACGGCACACAAGCACGGCTCCCTCATATGGGAGGCCTCCAAGACAGGATGGGTGGGGGACCCCAGAGTACACTGCTTTCCCAGCATGGCCACCTGGGAGCCCACAGAAGGGGTGCAAAATCAATTTAAAAGTCATGGATCACATCTGTGTTTGAATACACATGTGCATGAGTATGTTCGTGTGTGCACACGTGAACCCCAACTTCTGGGGGTACAGGTTTCCACTTTACACCAAGACACTGACTGTGGGTGCATTTGGAGGGCACTGACAACTCAGTCACACAGAAGCAGTAACAGTGTGGCCAAGGGCGTTTGGAAGGGGAACAGGACTTGGAGACGTCGCCCTTTTCCCATCTCTGCCCTGGAGAGGCGATCCCTCCAAGTGCCCACCGCCTCTGACACAGGACAAGGAGCGCTGCTCCCTGTCACTAACACACGAGCTGCAGATCTGCTCCACCCCTGGAAGAGCTTGTCTGGTTCTGCTTACCTGAGGGGCCCTGGCTCTATAGGGATGGAGACTATGGCACGTTCACTGACGGTCCACACAGCGCTGCCCTCACTGAGCCTGGAGCCTGCACTCAGGAGGGTGCACAGGGGGCTGGACCCTGCCACAGTGCCCTGACAGCCCGCCCAGCCCCAGATCGCTGGCGGCACCCATCCCTAAAGTCACGAGGAGCCGCCTCCTAACTGCTTTCCCGTAGTGGTGAAATAATTCAATGTTCCGTTCCCTTCCGAAGTCAGGCGAGAGCTAAATTTAAATGAAATAACTTAATGAGGCATCTGCAATTCCAAGCAGCCAACAATCAAAAAAAAAACCAGTCCATTCCAAATATAGGAAAGAGTCACACATGCAATAACCCAGCTCGACAGCTCTCTCCAGAATGACCAAACTCAAAACATCCGAAAGGCGAGGAGCCCTTGGAAAGATCTGGTGGTGATCCCTAGAGCTAAGGTCCCGTGTGCGGTGGCCCTGTGTGCGGTGGCCCCATGTGCGGTCAGTGCACTGGGAAAGCATGCAGGGGTGGGGCCCACACCGCAGAGCCACCTGCCTCACCCACAGGCGGCCTCCAGAGTGTGCAGACCCACGCTCGTCACGGAGGACAGCGCTGGGCTTCGCCTCCACAGAGAATGACGAAAATAAAGGCTTGCGGATATTTCCCAGGAGCCCTGCACCCACGGATGCTCACTAAAGGTCGACTTATGGCTCCAGGGTGACGGGTACCAAGGGTCACCGAGCCAACATCCCACCCAAACAGCGGGGAGCCTCACCTGCAGGCTTTTGTGCCTCCTTCCATGGAAACAAATGTATAGGATTCAAACCAGAAGACTGGGTACGAACTAAGCGTGTGGGATGTATACTGCTTGAGTCCACTCGCTATCCCCTTCCCACCATCACCAACACCATCCTCATCCTCACCCTCATGATCACGATCACTATCACCATCATCACCACCACCATCACCATCACCATCACCATCACCACCATCACCTCCATCACCTCCATCACCTCCATCACCATCATCACCACCATCACCATCATCACCTCCATCACCTCCACCACCATCATCACCACCATCACCTCCATCACCTCCGTCACCTCCATCACCATCATCACCACCATCACCATCACCTCCATCACCTCCAGCCCACACCACTGTCACCCCCATGCTTATCACCCCCCCAGCCCTGTGGACCAATCTGAGTCTCAGAAGCGTGGGTGTCCATGCGCACCCCAAGATGTGTTCAGCAGTGCTCCCACGGGCCTATGTTCAGATCCCGCCCCCACAGGAAGCTCAGCAAGCCTCACACTAAGGAGCACCTTCCCCTGACCCCGGGGCCTGGCTGCTGGCTCCGCCCTGGTTTAGCATGTCTCAGCGAGCTCAGCTCCAGGCGCTGCGGGGTGACCGGCTGTGGGTCTCCTCCCACTTTCACTCTACGCTCCCCACAGGATGAGATGGTGTCCCCTCCAGGCACCCCCACACTGAGCATCTGCGACTGCGCTGGCCCCTGGCCGGTTCCCCTCACCCTCCTTCCGGACAGGGCAGGGCCTTCTGCCCGAGTACATCTGACCTCTCCGGTGACCCACAGCAGCTGAGGCCAGCCATGTGGCCACTGCTCAGGACCCTACGGCCACCAGCTAGCCCTGCTCATCCCATTTCCTCCACTTCCAACCAGGGGTTGGGGTGATCTTAGTAGCCCTGGTCACTACCACTGCTACTGGCCTTAAGATCTAACATTCATATCACAGTACAAATCATAGGTGCTGAAGGAGCAGCCCTGTCACCACTCCAGCTTGTGCTCCAGGTCCCAGCTCTTCATGCATGGAGCTTATTCTGGCCTCGGGGCCTTTGCATGGCCACCCAGTGTGCTATCTCTGGGACCAGAGAGGCCACCTCTGCTCTCTTCACCACTTCTCAGCCAACAGTCATCTCCTGATATCCCAACCTGAGTAAACAGTCAACACTGAGAGAACAGACACAGCCCGGCAGGTGCTGGTGCCAAGCCTCAGAGGGACAGCAGAAGCTCACCTCCAAGCTCTGCTGTGGGTCCAGATCTCGGGACCAGAAGAGGCCTTCCGCAGGGTGGGTCTGGTCTACGTTCCTGCACCTGCAGCCTCAGGTGTGGCAGCTCATTTCTGAGCTTCAGGAAAGAGCACCAGGGGCCTGTGCAAGGCAGAAGCCCCCTTCCCTCCTGCATGCCAGAGGTGGGATGGGCGTGAAGCTCTTGCAAGACAGAGCGGATATTTAATGCCTGGTCCTCCCCACCGGGCACCACTTTCTTTCACCCCAATTTCCTGATGCAGCTGTGTGCAGCCAACAGGCCGTCTCCCCCATGCTCCAGGCTACGGCTGTCAGGAGGAACAGGCACAGGCTCAGTGTCTGGACCGGCTGGGGACTCAGCACCTCCACGCCCAGCCCGCAGAGCCTCAGCAGCGCTGGTGGCTGCCCGGTGGCCACAGGGCTGACTCATAAAGATCGACATATAACCGACAAAGTCCTCAGCTTGCTGCTCAGTCAGGGATTCCCGTCTTGCCACCAAGTATTTGACAACAAAACCCTCTGTACACCCTCAGACCCTAAGCTGATGGAAACAATAACAAATCACATTGTTTGACTTCTCTTTCATTTTGCTAAACTGAGCTTTGCGACTCTGGAATTACAGAGTAAGATAATGGCTAGAATGGCCCTGGGCTTCATCAGCAATCTGCCTGCATCCTGTGAGTAAATTAAGCTTTGTGGGAGGAGGAACCTGGACCGAAACCAGTCTGCACAGCCAGATTCAATCTATTCTGATTAGCAAGTGTGGCCGAGCACCTCCGAGTTCCCAGAAGTCCCCAGAGCGGAGGGTAAATAGATCGGCCGGAAGACGCGTGTGTCACTTTACCCAAGCTGGAGTCGAATGAGGTTTCAGATGGTGTTCAGGGGATGGGGGATAGCGTCCAGGAGGAGACAGAGGTAATGACAGCACTCAGGAGGCAGAAGGGGCAGGCAGAGGTCACCGTGGCCAGTGCCATCTCAGGACAGGAATCGAGGCCCTACCTAAGCCCCCGAGTCACCCAGGTGCTAACCCAACCCAAGGCAGGAGGGAACGCCAGGTGGATAGGAAACAGCCAGAGAACATGTGACTGGCACACACGGGAGGCTCCTGAGGGACAGTGGCCTCTCCAGATGTCCTCAGGCCCGGGGCATAAACAGCTCCCACCCAATCCTTGGCCAGGAGGAGTGGATGGAACCAGCAGGAGCTGGCCCAGAGTGTGGAATCTGGTGTGTGTCCCAGCAGGCCTGTTGTCCCCATGTCCCCTCCCCTGCTTTCCTGGCTATAAAATACCTGGGGTGCTGACTAGAGGCAAACGGGCCTCCATCTGCTCGGAGCTCAGCTTGAGTAAAGTCCGCTTCCCTTGACAACATAAATGTTTTCCTCGGGTTTGGTCAGCAGTGAGCAAGGATGCTGAGCATAAGGACCTAAGTGGCCAGCAACACAGAGCCCTGCGTAGCCAGGCAACAGAGCCTCGCACTCGCTCAGCCCCGGCCCAGCCCACACTCCCCTCCCTCTGCAGCAGTCACGACTTTGCTCCAGAATCAGCCAGCTCAGGAAGACTCACCCCATTAAAACAAAAACCTCTGCTCCAGAACATGAAAATCAAAGAACAAGAAATGAAACTCAGAAGATCATGCAAGGGACCAAAATTAACTTTAAAGAGGAAACAAACCTAACAGGAACCCTCAGACCACCAAGCAGGGACAAGATGCTATCAAAGGAGGGATGAAAGACAAAGGGAAGTCTTACAAATTAAAAAGATAGCTGCTAAAATGCAGTTTTAGGGCAGGCATTGTGGCACACATTTGTAATCCTGGCACTTGGGAGGCTGAGGCAGGAAGATGGCTGTGAGTTTAAGGCCAGTCTGGGCTACACACTGAGATCAGGGCCAGCAAGACCCTGTATCAAAAATAAATAAAGAGATAGAATGGAGATTTTTTTTTAAAAAAAATGCAATACAATTTTAGATGGTAAATTTGAGAAGACAAAGTTGAGGAAAGCTCCCAAAGTAACAGAAAATATTTTTTAAAACTGTAAAAATCAATCCAAGACATCCAAGTGTTCCCCATAAGATTGCCATAAAGGAAAAATGTAGAGAAAGAAACTCAGTACAATATCATAGCATTTTCTAGATGAAAGCAGCATTAGATTCCCAGTGCTCCAGGAATGGATGGTAATCGACCTGTACCAAAGATCGGCCGGCAAAACAGGGCTGAGGGAAGACGGGAGCTGGTCCCTGCGATCAAAAGAGGGGCACTGTCAGCCCGGCTCCTCAGACCTTGGCGCCTGTTTCACTGCCCGGGAGTTCTGCTGAGTGCTGTAATCCCCAGCTTAGAGTTCTGCGCCAGGCGAGCAGTGAGCCAGGCGAGAGCACGGAAGGAAGACCCGGCCGCCACGCGGGGACACGGCCAACTCCACTCCAGGTGGCCTCTCAGGAAACCAGCAGACGAGGGGCTGCAGTCAAACAGGCGGCACGAGGGACAGGGACACCACCAGCCCAGGCACCTGGCTGCCGGGACACAGATCTCACCGAACCCAGGAGGGAGAAGGGTGCAGGATGGCAGCCAGACTCGCAGCTGGAGAACGGCGAGTGGGGGCCAAGGGCTCTGAAGTCCAGGATCCAGGAGAAAGAGACTTGAAAACTCTGCTGTCACAAAGAATAGCAAAGAGCTGTTCACATGTGGGCTGCGATGGAGCATGGGCACTGAGTAACTTTAGGAAGAGGAAAAAGCTATGGCAGGAGAAACGCAGCCCCTCGTGAGCGCTAACACAAGGAATCCACGTGTGCCTAGTCCTTGTCTCCGCAGGGCCCCTGCCTCACACCCTGACCCGCAGCCGGGCGCTGATTCCCCTTGATGGGGCTGCCCTGCGTGCCCAGGCACCTCACAATCTGTCCTCCCACCGGATTGCCCCAGTGGCCTTTCTCTACCACAACCCAAAGTGCCACTTTGACATAGGAAATTTGGCAAGCCAAAAGAAGCAGGGTAGGACCAGGGATTTGGCTCAGTGGTTCTGCCGCCTGTCTCACAAGCACAAGGTGCCAAGTTCAATCCCTGGCACCAAAGATAGAAGGAAAGATATATTTTTAGGATTATTTAGGGAACCTCAAGAAGAAACCACCAGAAGTACTGCAGGTGGGTTAGGGAGACACATCAAGGAGAGAGGTGGCTGGTTTTTAGTACACTGTTACGTACTCTTGACTTTTTAAATCACATGCATGCACTGTCCACCTCACTCTCGGTGAAGCCCCCAAGGGAGGTACGACCATGAACTCCCAAAGGCTTCCAATTGGTGTCTTGTCGCTGAGTCCTCACTACTATGGCACCTCGCTTGTGTCTTTTCTCTAACTACATGGAACAAGTAGCCATTGTTTAACAGCATTTCTTTAAAATCTACTTATCACCCCAGATGGGATGTGACAGCCCTGGCCCACCTGACCCCGTGCTCAGCAAGCTGGGAACAGGGGGTGTGGGGGGCTCCAGCAAGACCCCGCCTGCCCGGCAGAGGCCAGCAGCCATGTGCTGACGCCCCCTTGGCCCACAGCCGCCCCATCCTCCCCAGCCACACACTGGCACCTTGGCCCCTCTAGGGCTCCTCAGAGACACGACCAAGAATGACACGTGAAATAAAATCTCAGGAACTCACAATATGCTGCACGTTAGGTAGATTTTCCCTAGTTTGTAAGGCAAAAGATTCCTAGGTTCTTGGTGCCTCTGGCAAATCCTGCACAGAGTCTGGAGCCTGCTGTCCCTGCCTGTGTCTTCCTCAGGCTGCTGTGCTCTCTGCCACCTCTGGCTGGCCCTCTTGGGACTCTGCCTGCACCATGTGAAAGGGGCTAAACTTCCCCTCGCCTTGCTGATGACACGAAGCATGGAACATGGCCATGTGCAGTGTCACGGGAAGCGGGACCATTAATGATTCATGAGGGGACGTACATCGGGACAGGGCCTTCCAGGGGTACTTGCTGCACTGCCCTCACTAACAGGGCTGTTTGGCAGAGAAGGCACAAGCAGGTCCTAATTTACTGCCTGGTCCTGGGGCAGGGCAGGAAGGAGGCAGCAGCACTGGTACTCTCAGGGAGCATGAGTTCCCTGCATCTTCTCCAGCTGCACTCAACGCTCCCAGGCCGGAGCAGAATAAAATTTCCTGGCCACAGCACTGTCTGCTGCACTTGTTGGCAAAGCTCGTCCTGACTTCTAACCTGGTCTCACCATCTGGGCTTCAAAATTGGAAAATACTTCCCCAAAGCTGAATACGAAGCAGGGTAAAATTTTCCACTGGAAATACTATCACTTTGAATGTAGGCTGTCTTTAATACCAATTTGTGCTACTTAAACAAGTAAGATTAACAAAGCCAATTCTGAATGGAACAGCGATTTCCCAGGGGTGGCGTTTAGCAGATTAGTAAGGCATAGGTGGCCTCCGGCAGGTGGACCCAAACTGCTCCCGGAATTAACCCTGAACCATCCCAGCACAGTCCTTTCCAGCCCCACAGCATCCCTGACAGGTCAGGATCTGCACACTTTACCCTCCATTAGGATGTAAGGGTTCTAGAACCAAGGATCCTGTGAATACTGAGGAACCCTCTGCCCACAGCCCCAGGAGGCTGGGCTCCCATCCCTCTGTCTAAGCCACATCTTAACCCACTGCCCCCTGTACCCCCAGATCCAGGTACTTACAGGATGCTGGGCTCAGGGCTCTCCTGAACTCTGTGCATCACCCCAGCGCCAGCCTCCTGGCCTCGCCTTCCTGCCGGCAACTGTTTACTTATTCATGGGCTGGGAGCCGAGCAGCCGGAATGCTTTGTGTCAGCTGAATGGCTGGTAATTCAATCTGCAAATGCTGCACACAGCTGTCACAACAGCCACGGCCACGCAGCTCCGCAAGCTCAGCTGGCAGAGCCAGGGTACAACTCAAGTGCTGGGATCCTGCCCCAGGGACCAGGCCTCTGCCACACCCCCCAGTCTCCCTCCCCAGACAAACTCCCCCATGACTGAGAGAGCCCCAGAGGCAAGACCCATCCCCACACCTCTGCAGGAAGCAGCTGAGACCTGTGAGAACCCAGCAGGGAAGCCAAGGAGCGGCCAAGGGGAGAAGTTAATCCCTCAAGTGTCCCCCTATGATCAGCGCTGGGTGAGCATCACCTCAGGCCTCCGTCACATTCGGAAAGGCTCCTAATCCAACCCCGAACACAGCTGCACAGCCACTGACTCCATAGCCCCTGTGGGTCTCGCCCAGCCAGGATGGCACAGCACCTAACAAGCAGAGACCTGGACTGTCCTTAGTGTTCACTCTTCCTATTCCAAACAAACCACTTTTGCTGTTCAATCACAGCAGGCTCTCTGGCACCTGGAGTTGGCAACATGGTTTAAAAAGTCCTGGAGTCCGGGGTGCAAAGATGTCCTGAGATGCAAGCCCTTCCCCTGTGAGGTTACACAGTCTCTTTCATCTCATCCAGAGACGCAAGGCCGCTTTTCCTCTGAGATCTCAGCTCCTCCTGCTCCTCCATGTCCCCAACCCCTTCCCCAGGCTCCTGCTCGCTGCACTACCCCTTTGGGCTGCACAGTGCCCTTTGTACCTGCATTCCTCCCACCTGGCTGTAATTATGATGCTTGGCTAAGGGTGCCATATTGCATCCTTGAAAAACATAGAGACTGAATGTTGTGAGACCTCACCACAAGAATAACTATGCAAGGTAAGGCATTTGTTAATTAGCTCGATTGATGCTTCCCGAGATGCAGAGAACCCCAAAGCGTTGTGGTTAGTGACAGAGCACTAACTGGCAGTTCATTAAAAAGCACGCCTTCTTGCCAGTGTGTCCTGGATCCTGTCCCTCTGACTGCAGTCAGAGGTGCCTGGCAAAGGCCCCTCCCAAGTCAGCCACAGTCAGCCACACTCGCTAATCACTGCCATTGGTAACTCGGCCCCAGCCACCAAGGCCCCCACCTGCCTCTGTCCCAGCAGCTGTGAGCACAGCACCATGAGGACAGGGACTGAGACTCATCAGCCAAGCACCCAGCACAGCCTGCAGCCCAAGGAGCCCCGTGCAGCAGTGTGGGTGTCAGGGGTGTTGCAGACCAGGTGTGAGTGTGAGCCACCTCCTCCAGACCATTAGAAAGGGAAGATGAGACAGCATGGCACAGCCCTCCCCTCCCAGGACACCTGTCACCAGCTGCCCCATCCCAGGCCGGGTTCCAGGAAGCACAGCCCAGGCCAGCTCCTGTGTGAGCAGCTCCCCCCAGTGAGTTGCTGTTAGGGAATGGAAGAACCGCCCTGCTTCCAGAGCAGAGGGCGGATGGGTTTAAGGCAACAGAGCTGGGAGGGGGGGAGGGGGTGGGGTCTACAGCACACCCTGCACCACCCACTGCGGATGAGGGTTTGCAGGGCTGGATCCAAACCATGCTAAGCCAGGTGTGGTGGAGCACACCTGCAGCCCAGGACTCTCAGAGGCTGAGGAGGGAGAATCAGATTTTGAGTGCTACATAGTAAAAGGCTAGGTTCACAGGGAACAGAGGAGGTCAGAAGGCCCCATCACCACCCTGCTGACTTTGGTCATGAATCACATTCTGCTTGGTGAACACAGCGTTATGGTTTTGGTCAGTATTGGCACTGTAGCCATAGATGAAAATCAGGTTTCTCGGTGTGTGAATGCAACGGACACAAGACATGGAGACCCCAAGACCCACGCAGCCTCCTGGTCTGGTGCCACAGCTGACACCCTCTTGCTGCAACAAAATGGCAAGGATGACCAAGTCATGAGCCCCACGTGGGTGTGCAGGGTACAGAAATCACTAAGGCGGTGGCTGCCAGATCTCCAGGGTCTCCCCAAGCCTGCACTGACAGAAGACATCGAGAAGGCCTTGCTTAACGCACCAGGGCCACCTTTGGTGGAGAGTGGTATCCCTGCATAGTGCATCCCTCCCTGGAGTGATTCAGAGCAGAAGAAACCCAGAGCTACTACCCTGGGGACAGACCTGCAGGACCTCAACTACATGTTAGAAAGTGGAAAAGCTGCTCTGAAAAGCTTTTGTACTGTCTGACCCAACTCACCGCATCCTGAAAAAGGCAACACTACAGAGATGGTGAAAGATCGGGGTGCCAGGGTGGGGAGCAGGGCAGAGCAGCGACCCTGTAGGCTTTTGTAGAGGGACATTTTTCAAGGCCCAGGGAGCCTCAAGTATGTCCTGTGGCTACCATTAGTAACAGAGTAATAAGTCAATAGGCTGTGGGCTACCATTAGTAAGAAAGTAACAAGTTAATAGTCTGTGGGCTGCCATTAGTAACAAAGTAACAAGGTAATAGTCTGTGGGCTGCCATTAGCAACAAAGTAATAAGGTAATAACAAAGTGCACTACCTGGTCCACAATGATAACAAACATGCCACACCAGCACTAAAATAAGGCCAACAGCAGAGTAGGGTCTGCACACACTCCACTCGCAGACCATTTTTCTGTAAATCTGAAACAGCTGTTTTTTTAAAAAGTCCGTTTGTTTTTAAATACTGACCAAAAGCCATTTTAGTTGCTATCCTTTCATATTCAGCAAGTGTCTATAACCTCCCAGATTTCAGGCCCCCGCTGCCCCACTGAGCTGGGCTGACCCCAGCATCTGCACGGACCAGACACCCTTCCAGGTAGGGGTTGGGCTGGACGGCACCAGCTCCGGCAAGAGCACTGGGACTCTCGAAGGCAGTGCTTCATCTCTTTGCTCCCTCTTGGCCCTGGGTGACAGGGCGGATGCTGACAAGTGAACACTGCAAGCTGATGGACCCTTCCCCAGAGGGGCACCAGGCTACCCCGCCTCAGAGGAGGAGTCGGACACCCAAGCATCCGGGGAAGGCTGAGCCCCCGGTGGACAGGACCTGCACCCACTCTCTCTGGCTTGGGGCTGCACAGGCCCCAGGCTTCCCACTGCTCTGCTCAGTTCACTTATGAACTCAGGGAAGATGAGGACAGAACTTCCGGTCACCTGGGCGGGAGGCCAGGCATAGCTGAGCACATCCACCCAGAAGCAATGCCTGCTATTTAATTAAACACCTTTGCCTCTCGGAGCAATTTCATCAGATTAATCATCTTATGGGAAAATTAATTGTATGCTCACGAAAGGCCCAGAACAATTCTATGTGGATTGAGCTTACCTTCTGCCCAATTATTCCATCTTCAAGCTGAAACCCAGTGAATTGTGCCACTTTCTAAAATAATTTCAGAAATCTGATTTCTGCCTCAGTGCTAATTACTGATATTGTTAGTGCTGACAACAGCAGCCGGGATCTGGAGTGCTTGTGAGCCACATAGCCCTGTTCTAAGCATCTCAGAGTGTCATGGGGGAGCAGGACCTGTGAGGCCTGTGATGAGGAGAGAAACTGAGGCACAGAACGATCACTTCACAGACCCCACAGCTCCAAAGATGAGACTTGGGATTTGAACCCAAGGCCACAGGGCTTGAGCTCTGCCCCAACACAAGCAGCGGTGAAAATTGCTTGACCAGCACAGACCACAGAAGAAGGGTGAAAATGGCCAACATTTGAAAGGAAAAGTCACTCTTCAAACAGGAGAGAAACCCTGGATCTTCAAAGCAGGCCTTTGGAAATGTCCAGCTGAGGACATCAATCCTACAAACCACTGGGTGTCAGGAGCTGGGCAGATGCCGCCCAGCAGGGTAGCAAAGCCACTGTGCTCAGGTCAGCCTCACTCACTGCCATCCCAGGCCAGGGCTGCCTCTGGGGCTCCGGCAGGGGAATCTCAACTCCAGGGTCCCAGAAGCCAGCAAGGACCCGAGAGCCTCTGCCAGTGGTCTGTGATGAGTGGTGTAGATGTGAATCCCAAAGGCAGCCCGGCTTTGGTGCTCTGGGCTCCTCTCAGCAGCGCTGCCTGGGTCCCTTTACCCTGGGAGTCTGCAGAGAGCAGATGCAGGCGGCAGACAGTGCTAGTCCCTAGGCTGGGGTAGAGGGGTGGCTAAGGAGCCCTGGAGGGGAGTGGAGCCCAGCTGGGGCCACACAGCAGGCAGAAAAGGAGCACATCCTGGTTCCCTCTGACCACAGGTGACAGCACCAACCTCCTGCCCCCAACGCCTTGGACCTGCACCCAGTGACCCTCAACCTCATCTATAAACAGGGCATCATGGGCCCACTAGGACCAGTGGGGAAACTGAGGCAGCCCAGGGCCAAGCCTGTGGTCTCTGTTAAAGCCACTGCACTCCACACTTCCATCCCAGAGCCTGGGGGTCTCTGCATGGGGCAGGACATTGGGGACAGGAGGGGACCCAGAGACATGGGGGGCCAGGGTCACCTTTTTGGTTTTGTTTTTGTGGGGTTGTTTGTTTTGTGTTGTGTTGTGTTTTGCAGCAGGGTCTCACTCTGTCATCCAGGCTGGTCTTGAACTCACTGTGCAGCCCAGGCTGGCCTAGGACTAACAGTGACCCTCCTGCCTCAGCCTTCCAGCCACCGCACCCAGCTGTCATCGTATCCACCAGCACGGACACACACTCACTCAGCATCCTCGGGTGCAGCACTGCTCAGGGCTAAAATGGGGTTCACTTCTCTGTCATTGCTGAGACAAAATGCCCCACACCCAAAGTTGGAGGGGAAGGGGTTTATTTGGCTTATGGTTCGTAGAGGTTCAGACCATAGTCAGCAGGCTCCAGGGCAGGCAAGGCTCCAGGGCAGGCATGGCAAACAGGCATCGAAGAGCAGAAACGGCATGGTGCACACAGGCAGCAAAGGCGACAGGAGGGTTTATCAGCGTCTTCCTGCCCCTTTTATTCAGACTACCGGGGGCTAGGGCAGTGCCAAACTAATTGCTCACGTGTAGTGGCTTAGTAATCACAGGCCCTTCACCCCAGCATCACACACTCCAGATTCAACCACCTCTGAAAAAGAAAGTCCCACCTCATCACATGAGACTTTGGGGGGCATCTAAACACCAGCCATAGCACCCCATAGTACAGTGCCCAGAGCCAAACCACTGCCAACCCCACTTGTGGACAGGAAAGTGGGGCTCCCTGGCACCTCCTCACAAGCAGGGGCTCTAAGCATCCAACCACATGGCCTCCCTGGCCCCTGCTCTTGATGGTAAAGGTCTTGAGCCACTCACTCTGCACCCTGATCTCAGAGCTAAGGGCCCCTTAGGTCCAGCTGAAGACCCCAGGCTGCTGCCCTGTGCTCAGCAGAGGCACACGTGGGAATTGGGGCCCCTACTGGCCTGAGATGTACATGATGGCATCACTGGTGCACGGGTAACCAGAAAGTGGGCTGGGCAGGGCCAGCAGAGGGAAGGCACGCCTGCTCCCCAAAGGGTCCCCACCTCACAGGGCAGAAACCAAGTCTGCAATGTGGAGGAAGCCGCTCAGACTGCCAAGGTGAAACTGAGGCACCAAAAATCAAGCAGTTTTTGGTCATAGCAAAGGCTGAGAAGAAAGGGGAGTGAGGGAACAGCAAGCATGAGTGGAGCCTGGGGCAGCTGTTCAGAGAGTGAGACCAGGATGGGAGGAACATGGGGCTGACTGTGCTGAGACAGAGAGCCCAGCACGTGCAAAGGGCCTGGGGCTAGCCTGGGCCCAGACAGTGCCGTCCCTAAAAAGTGCTCACATTAGGACAGGCCTCAGCCCCTCTGGGATATAAAAGAAAGAGTCACAAGGCCTTCACCCTGAAAATCTGTGAGCAAAGGGCAGGGTGAGCACAGAGTTCCCCACCATCCTGTGCTGTGGTCTCAGATAATGAGCCTGGGACTCCCTTGGCATTCTCAGACCCCTGGGGTGGGTGTGGTGGCTGGGTGAGGACTCAGTGACACTAGCCCCAAGTGCAGGCCTATGGGAATGCAGCAGCTCCTCCCTTCGGCTCCTCCGTGGCCAGATTCACCCTGGGCCTGGAAGCTTCGCAGCTACAGCAGATCTGCATAAACATGTGGGGTGGAAACCTCCCCCCATGGAGCCACAGCGTGAAGTGCAAGCTAATTCACATGAGGTTCCACACAGTGCCCTTCGCTCGTCCTGGGGCCACGCATGAGGATCGTGGGGTTCCAAGGAGAGGCTAACCCTGAGAGCCGACCCAGTACACCTGGAGCATCAGAAGCCCAGAGCACACACACACGCAGGCACAAGGATGCCATCAATTTCCCGGCATGCTGCTGCGTTCATCTGTGGGCTCAGCGGGGAACCCCCAGCAGCCGCTAAGCCTCTACATCCAAAGGGTACACCCCACCTGCCATCCACAGCCCCCCAAATATCTGAAAACCCTGCTCGCGGACTGAAGGTGACCCCACTCTACCCCCGAGTCCAGAGTCTCCAGGACCCCTCCCTCTTGGACTACTGGGGGCTGGGGCCTAGAGGGGACTCTGCTTCTCCACTTTAAATGAGGCCTGTTCTCTAGAAGAAAGTGACAGCTAACACAAACCAGCCGGCAGACACAGGAGGGAATATCAAAAAGACTTCAAGCAGCATTTTCTTGAACAAAAATTTATACAGCCGTGTTAATTTTTTTTTAATCTGCTTTGTAAATGTCATGGGAGGTGCAGGACCCAAGGAGAGGGTGAGGCACAAGTGTTTCCAGCAGTAGAGATGACGGGCACAGGCCTCCACCAGACTGTCACAGTGATCTTTGGAGCACACGCTGGTGGCCACAGCCCGCAGAGCTCTGCAGGGAGCAGGGACCTCATGTCACTCTGCTCTGTGTGCCACTGGTGGCCCCAGGAGGTGGACAACTGTGGGCTGGGGCTGGGGTGTTGCAGCAGGACCCTGGGTTCAACCCTCTGAACCCCAGAAAGATACAGCCATAACAACTGTCAGCATGGAGGGCAGAGAGAGCCACGGTCACAAGGACATTGCCTGGCACAGGCCTCTGAGCCCAAGCCCCTGTCCCCTGTACTGTGGCCTTAGGGTCCCCAGGCCACAGAAAGTCTCAGCAGAGGGCCCAGAAAACCCTACAAAGTCAGAAACAAATAGCTCTAAGCTGAGTGCTTGTCTTTGGTGTTTGCAGAGAACCAGCCTCATAAGTACAGGATTCCACATGCTTGCGTTGGTGTATTTCACACGAGGGATTGTCCTTGTCCCAGCCACACTGTTCGTCAAGAGAAAGAACACAGATCTGGCCCTCGCCGAGACTCTGGGACAACTGTGGAAAAGCTTCCGACTGTAGACAGTGTGTAAGGAATTCAACACAGCTTATTTTATAAAATTTAAAATGATCCAGGTACGGTGGTGTGCACCTATAATCTCAGCTTCTCTGGAGGCTGAGGCAGGAAGATCAGAAATTTGAGGCCAGATTGACCAATTTAATGAGACACTACTCAAAAACAAACAAACAAACAAACAAACAAGATTTGGCGGCAGCTCAGTGGTAGTGCACTGGCCTAGCACATGTGAGGCCCAAGTTCAAGCCCATACAGGGCAGAAGGGGTCCTGGTCCTCTTGTTTTGTAATTTATTCATTATTTTTTGCTTCTCCCTTTAATCACTTTCCTGTCTCTGCCTTATTTTGTGGGCATTCTACTTGCTGATGTTGAATGTTTGGATTAATATGTTTAATACTTTCTATAAGAATATATAAAGCTGTCTATTTTACCAAGTGCAGCTTTTCCCAAATGTTACATACCGGTGCACAGCAGGAGTCGGGACACCTTGGCTGCCACCGTCTGAGCCTACAAATAAAGTTTTATTGGCTCATGGCCACACCTGCTCATTTGCATATTACCCACAACTGCTATGGGCACCACAGCAAAGTACAGTGGTTGCCACAGAAACCAGAAAGCTTGAGAAGCTGATCACATTCACCAGTTCCTTTGCAGGGAAGAAATTGCTGGCCCTTAGTATACCAGTCCCGTTGTTCTCCATCTCCAAATAATCCAATAATTTTGTTTTCCTCTCTGCTCCCCCATTTTTAAGATCACACTCAGATGTTCCCTAACAACCAGGGATCACATGGAGGGTGCCTCTACTGACATCTCAGAGGATCATCGTCTTAGTTCCTGCATCCACTTCCTTGGTGGCACTGGCACCTCCAGGGCCAGTCAGGGCATGTCCAGATGGAAGGTTTCAATATCATCACACCAGTAGTGGCCAGTGAAGGGCTCTCTACAGAAAGGAACTGGGTGCTGGAAGGAAGTATGGGGGTGGCTCCTCTCCAGGGACGTGAGCATCCATGATGCCACCTCCCTTCTGACAGGACCTGCCCTGGTGAGGAGGACGCAAGCCAGAAGAATCACAGGGACCACATGAGGAGGTGGGGGTGAGGGGACCCATGGCTGCCAGGGTCCAAAGTTCTGTCTGCCCCTTACTTCCCCGTGCCAGGTGAGCAGGACTGCCCCCTTGTGTCTCCCCCTTATGACAAAGGTTTTGTGTCCAAGGGCCACCATACAAAGCTCCACAGGACAGGGCTCTGACCACAGAAATTCATTTCTTGGTTCTGAAGGTTGGTGATCAAGATGACGGCTTCCTTTAGAGGGCGTTGATGGGTGGTCCTGGTGGCTGAAGGGGTGGCTTGGGACATGCTGAGGAGATTAGAAAGCACACGTCTGGGTATGTCTTTGGCCTAAGAGCATGACTTGGAGGTTAGATCTGGCCAGCCTCTCCTGCTCTTCCCTGCTCTCTGCTTTGGGCCACCACGAGTCAAGCAGCTCTCCTCCCCATGCCCTTCCACAGTGACGCTCTGCCTGGGGCTGAAACACCTGGAACCTTTCCTCCCTTCAGTCTGTGTCAGGATTTTGTCCCAGGAGGGAAAGCTGACTCGCATCACACAGCATGCAAGGGGGACTCTGCCTCCAGCCTCTCCCCGACACCGGCTTCCCTCACGAGTGTCCGGCCTGCAGCTGACTCACCCATGTCCATTTCTGTCTGGCGTTGGATCCAGAGTTTCCCTCCATATAGGGACACCAGTCGTGTGGGCAAGGGCACCCTAGTGACCTAGCCTTCACATCGACAAGAACTGTCACCCAACGAGGCCCCTTCTCAGGTGCTGGGGCAAGAATTCCAGTACCTTTGCCTGGTGGCAAAATTCAGCTCATAACAACCAGAAGATAACCGTGAGCTCCATGCCTGCACCACAGGCACCCAGCCCAGAGCAGGCCCAGCTAGGAGAAAGGAGGAGCCCTGACACAGACAAGGCCAGGCGTGGAGTGGACGTTCCTTTATAAGTACATGTTTTCCACACAGGATCACATCCATCATGGGGAACTTGCACCTAAATCCTTTTCCATTTTCTTCCCCCTTTACCTCTTCTTCTCCTCCCCATTTTCAAAAACTTTGTTTCCATTTTTTTCTTTCCCTTCTCTCTCTTAATACCCTTTCCCTTCCTTCCCTTTTCCCTCCCCTTCCCTTGATTCCCTTCCCATTTGAAGAAGTTGTTCTTACTTCCCAATATCCATCCTCAATTTTGCTCCTTATTTGCCCTTTGGGTTTCTCACACAAGAAAGACAATGTGATATTTAAACTTGTATGTATGATTTATCTCACTTAAAATGATGGTCTCAAGATGCATCCATTTACCCAAAGATGAGTCAAGCCACCGTCATGGCACAGTGGCCGTGTTGTATATAAATACCATGTTTTCATATCTATAACATATAAAGAACTCAGAAAGATCAACACTCCCAAAATCTAAAGATCTAATCAAAAGATAGGCATCTATAATGAACAGAAATGTATCAGATGAAGAAATACAAACAGAAAATAAATATATGAAAAAATGTTCGACCCCACTGGTCATTCAAGAAATGCAAATCAAAACAACACCTCACTCCAGAAAGAATGACCATCATCACCAAAAAGTCAACCAATAACAAATGCTGGTGGGGCTGTGGGGAAAAGGGACCCTTCTCCACTGTTGGTGGGAGTGCAGACTGGTGTAGCCACCACAGAAATCGGTGTGGAGATTCCTCAAAAATGAAAATGAGAAGTTCCATTTGACCCTCCTAGGCATCTTCCTGAAGGAGTTAAAAGCATCATACCACAAGGCTGCATGCACACCCATGTGTATAGCAGCATGATTTATAACAGCCACATCTTGGAAATAGCCCATATGCCCATCAACAGATGAATGGATACAGAAAAATGTGGTATTTATGTAAAATGGAGTGGATATTCTTCTAGCTCTACTGCTGTGTTCCAGGATGAAGACAGAAGAGAGCTCATGCCTGAGCAAAACTGAAGGCACCCAGGAGGCTGGAGAGGTCTTGGCACAGAGAATGGAGGGCAGGGAACTGGTTTGTAGGTTCTGCTTTACAATACGAACAAGTCCCTCTTGCTCCTCCTACACCCTAATTGGTTTCCTCCAAGTCCGCAGTCTAAACTCTCGTGCTGCTTGGAGGCAGGAAGGCAGTGTGTTGTTTTGGGAACATCTGCTTTGGTGCGGTCTTTATCTTGATTTTAGATCTGCCTACGCTGAGAATACTTCAACTCCAAGGCAGTGCAGCTGGACGGGAGACAAGCCATATTGCGAAGGGCGTGTGTCTGGGGGTGGGGTTTATTTAGCCATTCGAACATGAATCCCAAGCCACCAGGCTTTTTCCTACCTTCTCTCCATAACGCCATTCTCCTGCTGGAACCGAGAAAGACCACGCTGGTGGGGAACTGGTGTCAGAGCTCAGCCTGGGCTGGAGCTGGGCCTGCTGGCCTGTGGACTTCCAGAGGCAGCTGAGCGGCCTCAGGGAGCTGTCCGGGCTCCTGGTGCTGACAACGCACTATGGGCGTGTCCCGGACGAGGGCCCGACTTCTGCGCACACCGACACTCGTTTTATTATCGCATTTATACCCTGGCCATCCTTGCGAATGCTCCTAGTTTGGAGAAAATGTGGCCATTTGAACCAGGGAAGTGAGTCACTAGACAACATTTTGAAAACAGGAGACCAGCAGGATCGTGTTTCGCCGAGTAAATTTATGAAAGGTCAAAAAGCTTGATATTGGTCGCGGAAGTGCTTGGTCTGAAAGCTAAACTGCCATTTAAATATTTATGGGAGAGCCTGTAGCTGCAGCCTGCCACCGCCCTAGGCCCAGGAAGCTAGCCGAGGGCCCTCAGGAGAGGGCCAGACACCCAGGCAGGGTCCCTGCAGGCCTGGAGTTCTACTGGAGTGTGTGTGTGTCCTGCCCTCAGGCCCCAAAGGTCAGGGCAGCTGTGCCCGCCACCCTCCAGCCCCACCTGCTGGCAGGAGGCCTGGGAGACCCATAAGGCTGCACTGCACAGGGGCAGAGCCCCAGCTGGCCACGTCCAGCCTCACACTGTCCGGGGCCATTTACAGAAGTTGAAATGACAGATAAAATTGATTTCACCAGATGTATCTGAATTATTATCGCTACAATGAGTTTGCTCTGCTCTTCAGAAACCAGTGTAGGTGGAACAACTGTGCCTCTGTCCAGACGCTGCTGGCTCACCACCATGGAAGACCACGCTGGCAGCAGGGCTGGGAGGGAGGACAGGCAGCGCTTACTGTGCAGGAGACCCCAGCCAAGGCAGCTGGGAGCCCAATGCAGCCCTGACTTTGCTTTCTCCACAGAACCTCGTAGAGACCTTACACTCGGGAACACGGAGCCAGGGGGCCAGGGGACAGAGCAGGGAAGGTGTGAGGCTCAGGGATGACACATGATGGGGACAGAGGGGCAGGAGCCACCTGGGGCAGGCTCACGCCAGGTGCAGTGGGGAGTCCCGCGGCTCTGGTCTCGACAATGGTGACCGGAGGCCACCGCTTCACCACCCAGCACGTCTACCAGTCCACAGGAGAGCCACCCATGGGCCCCTCTGACCCCAGCTGGAGAGGCTCTCTGAGGCCAGGGAGGCCCCACTTAGCTGCATCTCTGCCCTGGCATTAAGGTGCCAAGCGTGAGGGCGAATCCACACATGACTCAACAGGGAAGCCCACGGACTCCTCACAAGGTCACGGGGGGAGATTTGTGAGCAGGGGCAGGGAGACTGGGCTCAGACTCCTTGGCCACTGCTCCCTGAGAGCCCCCCACTAAGTGAAGCCACACAGAGCCCAGACCTCACTGGTCCCCTTTCGGCACAGGCAGCCTCAAGTCCCCTCTCTGCAAGGACTCAGACTTCCTCAGGGGAGGGTCACACCATGCTCAGCTCTGAGGCTGGTGGTCCTGACACCCTGGGCACAAGGCTGAGCCCAGTCTGGTCCTTGGCATCAGTCATCCCCTCCTCTCAGGCAGACAGATAGTCACAAAGCTGAGCAGGACAGCCAAGCACCTAAGCTCCAGAAGGGGCCATGACAGGGGCACCCGGGGACCCAGGGAGCTGCAGTAGGAGGTCACATCTCACCAAGGAGGGCAGGAACCATGGCTCTGCCTCTGGCCATGACACCCGAGGCCATGGCCACCATGGGATCCCTCCACTCAAACTAGAGAAACTACCACCAGCTGCCACAGATGACCGAACCCACAGCCCTGTAACACTGGCAGGCTCAGAGTGGGATACAGGACGGCACTAGCACAGTAACACATGGTGACACATGGCCACCTGTCAGTGCCCGAGCTCGGGACGGGGCAGTGCCATGACCAGGAAGTACCCATGATGCACCAGCAATTTAGGTTGGACGGTTTGGTCGATAGCTATGGGTGTTGTCATACCTGCTGCAGGAGCTTCATCTGTGAGGTCAGGGGAAGGAAATGGTTAAAAACCTCAGCCCCAAGCAGGCACAGAGAAACCCTGTGTGAACACAGCAGCTGGGCCTTCGGCCTCCTCCCGCGATGCCACTCAGTCCCCTGCAGACTGGCTGTCCGGTCCTGGAGAGAAGCCAGCCCGGAGCAGTCCCTCTCCACCAGCGAAAGGGCACATAGGCCTGGACTCTACCCATGAGATGCTGCTCAGGCCTGGCCAGGCTGCCAGCCATCTGGGCAGCCAAGATCCGAACACTGCTGAGTGCAAGAGGCCTCGGAGTACTTGGGCATCTGACACGCAGGTGAACAAATCCAAAGCCTGGGTGCAAAAGGCACCCAGGTATTTTTAAACCAAGCCCAGTGCTCCAAAGGGAAACCAACCTGGAGCCAACCAGCTGAGCTCCAGGCTCTGGGAGAAGGGGGAACAGGCTGCAGGGGGCTCACCAAGGGCAAGAGTGGCAGAGGCAGCCACAGGGGTGAGCGAGGCTCTGTCACCTTCTCTCCCTGGATGGGGCTATCCCCAGGCCCCTTGTGACAGCACCTGTTGATGGCATCCCAGGCCTCTGATGGGTGGAGCACAGCCTTGACTTCGCTGGGAGGCCCCACAGGCCCTGCCTACACCCTGGAGCTGTTTCGCCCCAGTAGAGCAGGCGGGACCTCAACCAAGGCAGCAAAGACGCTAAGGGGGATGCCAGACACATAGAGGGATAATCCAATATAATGCTGCTCAAGACAGGGAAAGGTTGTAGCTGTGCCTAAGAGAAATGCACATTAGAACTACACTGAAATGTGCTCCAGCTGGCAGAAAACTGGATGTGCTGGGCATGAGCTTCCTGCAGGCCGGCCACCAACACCACACTCATGTTTCCATCCCCACCCAGCAACCGCTGCCCTTGAGGGGCCCCACCTCTGGGACACCAGGAATCTGTCTGTCCGCATAAATGCAGCACATGCAGCTGTTTCCCCTCAGCTGGGTGACGAACTGTGCAGTCAGCAGCCACCACCGGGCACACACCCAGCGCCTTCCCCGCCCAGCACGAAGGGCTGAGGTCTCCAGAACTTTCCTGGGCTCAGGCTCCTTTCACTTCTGTAATTGACCCCCCAAATTGTGAGTGCTTCTTGTGGACAACACGCTGTTTTGAAATTTGTGGCCAAGCTAGATGGCTAAGCCGAGAGAATTAATGTATGTGCTACCACAAGTATCTTTCGTTTTTTCATGGAGAGACCGAAACAGAAGAAACAAACAAACAAACAAATGACAAATTTGGGCCGGGGATTTAGCTCAGTGGTGCCGCCACCTGCCTCACAAGTGCAAGGTCTTGAGTTGGATTCCTGGTACCCCACCTCAAAAAAAGACACATTTTTTTTCATGGAGAGAGCTCTTAAAATGTACTCCTTCTGCAATTTTTGAGAATATAATGCATCACTAGCTACAGCCTGCCCATTGTACGACAAGTCTCCTGGGCTTATTCCTCCTGTCTAATCAAATGGGATAAACAACAACAGAGCACACAGAGATAGTTAGCAAAGCTGTATTAGTGGAAGAGAAATTAAGGGAAAGTAAGGAAACACACACATGCGCTCATTTGTGCAAAAGGACACGGGACAGCTGGGCTGGGAAAGAAGGCACCGGGTTCGTTCCAGGAAGCCCAGAGGAGCAGGGCAGAAGAGCGGCAGGGGGAATGGGAGGGCACCAGTCTCACCCCTGTGGGACAGCGTCTGCTTCTGAGCACCTGGTGCGGAACCACATTTGTGTCTCAGATTGATCTGCTGTGCAGTCACCGCCAGAGTTAGCGGCTCAAGGTGCCTGGCGTTTACGGTCTTGGCCAGCGTCCAGGGTCAGAGTCCCAAAGCAGCTCTGCAGGTTCTTGTAGATCCGCTGAGACCACTGTCCCAGGGCCACTGCTCCAAGCACAGCCAAGAGGAAGTCACAGAGCACTTCCTTCCCGAAGGCCTGGGTCACAGACCCACCCAGCACAATGTGGAAGGGGACGCGGGTGGAAGTGCAAGGGGCGGGAGCCCAGGGTCCTGGGGCGGACGTCAGACAGCCAGAAAAAGGGGCTTTAATGGGGCACAATCAGAAGCAGACAGGTGGTCGGACCCTGCACGTGGTCCCTGTGCTGGCTCTGTCCAGAGTCCTGGCAGCAGGGATCCTGAGTGTGAAAAGCAGACTTTGCACCCAGACCTTGGCTCTCTGGTCATTGTCACCCAGGAAGCAAGGGTGCCTCTGAGGGCAGGAACCGAGTTCCTACCTGGGAGGCAGTGGCAGGAAAGTTCTCAGGGGCCAAGAGGGCAACATGGGCTCAGAAATGAGACTGAAGGTCACACAGAGGGGCACGGTGAGGGCCAGGACCAAGGAGGAACCATCTGGGCACAGTGCAGACCTGTGGGAGAACGCAGACGCCTCCATGGGAGCCACAGTGCAGAATCGGCTGTGCTGGGCCAGGCCCCTCAGCAGGTGGGGTACTGTGCACAGCACCTCCTCGAGCACCCAGCCCCTACCCCGAGGCCCCAGCTCCAGATGGGACCCCAACACTTCCCACAGGTGGAACGGAAAAGGCACACTCCCGGCCAGGCCTGACCCAGGCTGCCACTCAGTGTCAAGTCCACGGCCCGGCAGACTGCTTGGGGAGTGAGGGTCAGGCCAGGGGGTGGGAGGACGACTTGGAGAGGCATCGCTGGCACCCCAGGCCCCAGAGATCTCAGCAGGCCTGGGAGGGGGCAGGCTGCCAAGCGCTGGAGCTGGGACTCGGACCCAAGTGGCAGAGCCCACACCAGGCTAGAACCTGACTGGTGCCAGGCACAGAGCAGTTGTGGGCGGTGGGGATGTGCAGAAGCAGGGGAGGCTGCCAGAGCCTCTGGTTCCATTTCCAAGAAAACTGTCAGAAACCTGGGCTCTGCTGGGGCATTTCTGAGCTCTGGGTTTTTAACACCCAGAATTAGTTCCCAAAGGAAAACAGAGCCTAACGCAGCCTTACCAGGGCTGGTCCCACTGTGACTGCCACACACCCACACCCTTCCCTGAAGGGCCTTTTCTAGGACTGAGGGGCAGGTGCTGCTGTCAGGAAAGCAAAGGGTGGTCTGCAACCCCAAAGGGACAGGAGACACCGGGAACCGGCCCTGGGGACCTGAGTATCAGTAGTGCTGCCCTGGACCTCAGGGCCACCCGGCCCAGGCTGAAGGGCTGGGGCCCGGGACCAGCTCCTGTCCACTGGGTATTGGCTGGCCCTGTCCCCTCCCCAAGGCCGGGGCTGGGACTGGCTGTCCCTGATGCCACCGTGTTGGCCCTCAAGAGGCACAGAGCAGCCACAGCCCACCTGGCAAAGCTCTGAGCTGTTACCAGCACCCCGAACTGGATGGCAGGAGGCTGGGGCCACACTGAGGGGCATGAGAGGCTGAATGCACTGTGAGCCAGGCATGCAGGTCACAGGGGGCCACTTCGATAAAGGAAGTTGGACATGCTGTGTCCCACCTCATTGGCGGAGGGGCCGCAGGACATGGGCAGCGCTGTGGTGTTGGGGCTGGGGTTGCTGGCCTCCCCTGTAGTCCAGAGACAGCCCCTTGAACATCGCTGGGGTTGCTGGGCTCAAGCTCAGGATCAGGAGGCAGGAGCCCCACCCAGGACTATGTCCCCAAGGGAAGGAGGGAGGACATTGTGGCAGCCACCTGTCCTGGGGAGCTGGGGACAACATGCCCTTGAGGACCTGTCCCTGAGTCTTCTAGGAGCCATGTTTTGCATCAGAGCCACTGCAGTGGTGGCAGGTGGAGGGGTCCTGGATCCCAGATGGGCTGCGTCCTCACTGTCAGTGTGACAGTTGTGATGCCACTGTCCTGGCGGTCACAGCCCACAGGCATGCTATGCCCAGGGTCACCGGAGCCACAGACCAGCACAAAGTGGAACTCGCTCTGCTCCAAGCCCTGGGCCAGGTCGCACATGAAGCTGGGGAACACGGGTGCTGGCTTCAGGCAGCACCTGACACCGCGAGGGCAGGTCCTAGGCAGGTGCAGACAGAAGAAGCCACAGCACTGGGGGAGGTGGTCTGGGGACCCAGACCCCAGCTTCCTTCTGTTCCCCGTGAACCTGTCAGGTGACGTGTTTCCTTCTAAGAGAAATATTTTTCCAAAGCCCTCCGGATGCATCTTCCCCATGTGGGGGTTCCTGTCCCTTGGCATCTGGGGCCATTTGTCCTCATGCTGGCCTAGGTGTCAGGACGCCATCAGGACAAGACCCTCAGGCTACTTCTCACCCACAGAGGGTCAGTGACAGAGCCTCCTGGCAGCTCCTCCTGGACATACTGAGGTGAGACCCTAGGATAAGGAGCAGATAATGGCCCTGCACCCCAGCAGGTCCCAGCTGGGACCCCCAACTCAGAGGATGCATGACCTGAGCTGGCTGTGGCCAACTCCATGCGGCACCTGTGCTCCTGGGGTGCCACATTGCCCCCACCCCATGTTCAGGGCCTACGGAGTCATCTGTGGTGCTCGTAAGTCACCTTCTCACATTAACAAGCCAAGCCCAAGCAATGCTTCCTTCCCCGAGAACCGGAGAACAGAAGCCAGTGGGAGCCCCCCGCCCACCTTCGGAATGAAGACTTGGTGACCCAGCCCCCAGCGCTGCAAGCAGAACATGCAGCCTCCGAACCTGAACACCGGCCATGTCCACCCCGCTGCCCTTGCCCTCCACGCAGCCAGGGACGCATGGACCCACCCTCCTGCATGCTGTCTATCCCAGCCAGCCAGTGGGAGGCAGGGCCCAGGGCTGGGACCTAGCTCTGAAGGATGGCCTGGGACTTGGGACAAGTTGACCGCCCACTGCTGTGGGAAGGACCCGCCTTCCGGACTCAGCTGCAGATTGATCCAGGAGCTCCCTGCAGAGGCAGCAACCTAACTGAGGCCACCCAGAGTCCTCAGGATGTGCTGCTCTCGGAGCAACAACGAAGGCTGATCTTACCGAAAATTAAAAAGTAAAATGTTTATGCCAGGCATGGTAATGCATACCTGTAATCCAGCACTCAGGAGGCTGAGGCAGGAGGATTGCTATTAGTTCAAGGCCAGCCTGGACTATGCAATAAGTTCAAAACCAGCTTGGGCTGTTATGTGGTAAGACCCTGCCTCCAAAAACAGAAAAAGGAAAGAGAGAAGATGAAGGAAGGAAGAAGAAAAAAAGGGAGCGAAGGAGGGAAGATTTTATTTCCTTTTCTGAAGGAAAGATTTTTAAATAGCAATATAGCAATATGCTATTAAAATTTGTTCTTCAAAAAAACTCAAGTAGGGCCAGAGATTTAGCTCAGTGGCTATGCGCCTACCTCAAAAGAAAGGTCCTGAGTTTGATCTCTGGTACTGAAAAATAAATAAATAAATAAATAAATAAACAACAACAAGAAGAAAACTTCAATCCATACCAGAAAGAAAACAGCCTGGTGGGCAGAAGCAGAACTGACCGCCCTTCTGGGGAGCAGCGGAGAGAGCCCAAGACGGAAGCCAGTGCCCAGTGCAAAGTCAGTGCCCTGCCCGTGGAGGACCTGGCCCTGCCAGTGCAGATGGTGGGTGAGCAAGACCCAGCACCCAGTGGGGCTCAGAGGGTGGGTTCAAAGCTGTGGCTGTGGGACCCAGAGAGCCCTTCAGGTACAGTTCCCGGCTGCAGGAAGGCTTTGTCCCCAAAGGACCACGAGGAAACGGTTACTTCTGGGAGCCACCTGCCCACCATCCCTGTCCCAGCGGGAGAGACCACAGGCTGCTTCCTTCGTCCCTGAGACGGGCGCCGCAGTCTGACCATGTGGTCTCCCTGGTCCCCACATGGGCAGTGACTGCAGAGACAGAGCCATCACCAAAGCCAGCGGCGGAGAAGGAGGGAGGACAAACGCAGCCTGAACAGCTCGGCTCCAGGTGGCGGCTCCCCTGTCAGGAGTGCAAACATCCCACAGCGTGACTGCCTGTGACACCGGCTACCACCAGCATAGGGGCAGCACTGCCTGGGCCCTGAGGACGCCCAGGCCCTGCCCTGCTACCCACAGCCAGGTCCACACACCAGAACAAGGGGCCGCCGGCTCCAGACCACATCTCCGTCCACACTGGCACTGCCGGGCAGGACTGGCCCCGGGCCAGGCAGGAGGAGGACCCCGCACGCGGGGTACCTGCTGAGAGCCACGCCTGGCAGGGCCGCAGAGCCAGGCCCACATGCCTGCACCGCACAGATACAGAGGACTGTAATACCGACTTTGCCCACAGCAGGCTGTGAGGTGAACCCCACATCTGGCTTGTGCCAAGCTCAGAGTACCTCAAACCCAGATTCCCTTTCCACAACTAAACCTTCAGACTAGAAGGACAGCATTCCAATGACAACCATACGTTTTGTCTACTCTGTTCCTAACTCAAGGATATTTTGTCTTGTACTTTATGAGCCTTGTTCACATTCATTTCTGAAGAACCCACAAATGGCTCACATTTACCCCAATTTATTGCCCATAAAAGTCAGTGCCTTGGACAGGCCAGCACCTCTGTCGGTTGCTCTGGTACTGGTGGTCCTGGCCCCACTATCTCTCCTAGTTCTGTCCCTCAGTGTATTTTTTCTCAGGCCTGCGTTGCACATGGGGCGGGGAACTGGAGCCTGACCACAGGCAGAAGCCAGCAGCACCTCTGTATAGCAGCTCAGTGGACAGAGGGAGAGAGGGAGCCGGCATCACTGCAGTCCCTGTCCCCAAGCCGCCTCTGTCCCTGTGAGACTCTGTGTTACCAGGCCGGACTCTGCAGCTGTTGGGGCTGGGGAGGCCACGTCTCTGCTTGTCCTGCCAAGCCGGCTGCTGAGTGGGGACCAGAGGGCCCCCAGGTGGAGGGGCAGCTGAGACCAATGCAGCACAGAGAACAGGAGCAGGGTCCAGGGCACCAGAAAACCGCAGCACCCTGCCACCCTCCAGGGCCGGGAACAGCAGCCCAGGACAGACGACCGGACCCTATGAGGACTGGTGGTCTGCGGGCACAGGGCTCCTGACTTGCTAAGTCCTGAGCTGCTTGTTGGTTTGTGCTTCCACAGTGCTAGGAATTGAACCAGGGCCTTTACCTGTGCCACACTCCCAGCTCTCTTCATCTCTTTTCTATTTTTCATTTTCATTACTTTTGCTTTTTGTACCAGGGATTGAATTCGGAACCTTGTACTGCGAGGCAGGCAGTAGCACCACAGAGCCAAATCCCGGCCCTGTATTTTTCATCTTGAGATAGCGTCTCACGAAGTTGCCCACGCTAGGCTCAAACTTGCCACCCTCCTGACTCAGCCTCCAGCAAGTGCTGCAATCACAGGCGCACACCACACCTGCTGGGCTGCCCATGGATGCTGCTCGGGGCTTGGCCAGGAGCTCAGCAGGCAGAAAGGTTACTGCGCATCCTGCACCTCTGAGAAGCTGGGGATGGCACCGTGGCCCTCCACTTGCCAGATGACCGAGTACTCTGGGGGGGCTTGTACATGTGGGCAGAAGAGGGTGCCCTCAGGACAGCCCCCTGAGGGCCTCGTAGGGCTGGCTCCCCCGGCCACCACCTGCAACACAAAATAAGCCCTCCCTGAGGGTGGTCACTGCTGCCTGCTTTCCTGTGGGGGCCCCAGGCTTCTGTACAGCTGAAGCCCTGCAGTGACTTAGGGGTGCCCAAAATCACCAGCACCCAACAGGCAGCAGGGAGGAGGGCACCCTCCCTCACGGACTCTTTGCTGCCACCCTGGCATCCAGCTCCATTCCTCGGGACACCACTTCCTCATCCACCAGCCTGCACGGTGTGGGTGCAGACAGCCCTGGGCATGGCCAGCCGGGCCCCACAGCCCACCCCTCTGCAACCAGACAGGGTCATGGGGACAGCCCTCCGGTCACTGGTCACTGGTCACCTCACACCTGCCGCCCCTCTTGACGTCCCTAGAAAACAAGCCTGGCGCCCTGTCACAGGTCACTTCCTTCAGCGCCCAGTGTGTCCAGTGAGCCACCGTCCTGGCCAGCGGTGTCCTGCATCTGCCAGGCTGCCCACCCAGCCCAGGCCCCGCTCAGCATCCACCTCGGTTTGGGGCACAGCTGTGACACTGGCCACAGAGCTCCTCATCGGGTGGAGCCTTCATGCTCACATGACATGGCCACATGATTAGCACCCTCCCGGGAGGCATCCTCTGCTCCCACACTCAGAGCCAGCAGGTGGGCCAGGGCTAGGGCCAGGGCTGGGTCAGGACACGCAGGTGTGAAGATCCAGGAGCAGTGGCCCAGGTCCTCCCTGCAGGCTGCTGAAGGGACCATGCAGCCCTCCTGCTCCCCTCAGGCTGTCCCCAGAGTCCCTCTGCATACACACAAAGCCCAGCCTGAGGGGTGACAGGGGCAGGACCCCATCAGTGACTGCTGGCCACCCCACCCCACGCTGTCTCAGCCTCAGTCCCAAACAAACACTGGCTATGAAGTAGCAGTACACGGTTCCAAACCCAAAAGTGGCCCCGGATTGGACCTGGGAAGGGTCCCCACCTCCACCACCATCGGCCCAGATCAGTTTCCCCAGGCGGAAGGAACCCTGGGCCCTGCCCTGGAGAGGCTGGCTGTTTAAAAGTCCCAGGATACTGGGCACAAACACCTCGCTCACACGCCAGACCCCAGCTTCCCTCCTAAGGTCTCTGCCAGCTACCTGGCCTCTCTAGGAGGCTGCCTCTCTGTCCTCGCCATGGGGATGACAGTAACAGCCATCTGTGGGCTGTGGAGACAACTAGAAAAAACTGAGCCATTGGAAACAACAGGCATCAGCTGGATGTGTGTGTGGGGGGCTGTAATCCCAGCACTCTGGGAGGCTGAGGCAGGAGGATCACAAGTTTGAACCCAGCCTATGCAACTTAGGGATTTATCGAAAGCCTGTCTCAAAACAAAACATTTAAAAAGTGTGGGGGACACAGCTCAGTGTGAAGGCCTTGGGTTCACTCCCCAGTACCACAAAGAATAAAAACAGTATTCTCCCACCTGTCACAGCTTTGAGCCACCAAGTCTGGCATCATGGAGCTGGGGCCTGGCCAGGCACCCTGGGGGAGACCCTCCTGCTTCTCCCACACTTGGTGGAGCTGATGGGACCAATGGCTCCTACTTTCTCCACGCCACCATCTCTCAGCTTCTCCTCTGTCCCCTACAGTTCGACTCTGGAGCTAAGTCCCAGGCTGTGGGGCCCGGATCTGACATGGGGACCCTCCTGCTCACACCCTGCCTGAAGAGCTACTAGTGCACACAGGGCTGTCCAGTGCCCACGGTCTCCTGTCACTTGGCAAGGTGAGGACCTGACTGAGAGCAGGAGGTCACTGTCCCCACAGCAGGGCGCAGGCCAGGCCCCATCCGGACACACGTCTCACGTGGAGATCACCTTGTTGTGCCCCTCCCAGATCTGTGCTGCTCTCTTGAAAAAGGACAGCACCCACCTGAAAAGACAGAGCTGGCAAGGCCAGGCAGGACAGCTGAGCACCGTCAGTAGGCGGGACCTGTGGGAATCCCTGTCCCTGGTATGAGGCTGGTCCAGTTCCTCTCCCTCCCAGCTCCTTCCGACTCTGCTTCCTGGCCGCCATGGGGGGAGCAGCTCCCTTCTGCCAGGCCCCTGACCATGCCAGGACTGAGACTTCTGGAGCATGAGCCAAATACACCCCTCAAGCTTCAATGCTGGGCTTGAGTCTCAGCAGACCAGGCCAGAACCTCAACAAAGCCCACAGCACCCCAAGCCGGAACTGCGGACTCAGTCTGCACTGAACATCAGGGGTTCCTTCAGGGACCCTGGTGCTCACTGTCCAGTGTCCATTGAGTCTGGGACAGCAGCAACCACAGTGGCCTATGTCCACCGGCTCCTGCCCACACCAGCCAGGCCCAGAGGCTCCACCATCACCACCTGGCAAATGCCCTGTTAGGGATCCACTGCCAACCTCCACAACCCCAGGGAGGGTGAGCAAGGGCTCAGACTGGGAGCCACACACTATGGCACTGGGCCTGAAGTCACACCCGACACAGGACGCCTCCCTGCCCCCAAGGGCCCCGTGACCTGAGCAGGGGAGAAGCCCAGGTGCAGCGCCCAGAGGGCTAATGCTGGTCTTGGCCCAGCACCCTCCTGGCCTCTCTGAGCTGAGTGGGAGTCAGCACCATCATCTGCCCCGAGACCGAGGTACAGCTCATGCAAGACACTGTGCCCACAAATGGGCCCTGTGGTCTCTGCCCCAGGACAAGCCTGGGCCAGAGAAGCAGCAGCAGTGCTGGGGGTGGCCTGGCACCTCAGGGACCATGGTGAGGGTGAGGCTGGCCCTGGGGGGTGAGCAGATGGCTCTTATGAGACAAGAGAGCACCCCGTCTCTGGTGCCAAGGGCGTGGTGCTGTGACTCCATCTCCTGTGTGGTGGACAGTGGTCAAGTCCTGCAGGAATGGGGCCCCAGCAGGCCATGCGGGCAGAGTTGGCCAGCACCTCGGGAGGGTTGGAGAGGGGACAGCGGCCCCAGAGCGGGGGGCAGAGCGGTGCAGAAATGGGAGGGGGATGGCCGCAGGCACACAGGGTAGAATCTTCTCAGAGGAAGGCCTGCGCTGAGCCTGGGCATGGGGCCCCAGGCAGGGAAAGGGTGCGCCCACCCCTCAGGGTCACCGCTGCGCTTTGCTTCAGGAGACCAATGGTGACACTGGGTCCACAGCTGCCCTGCCCACTCCCACTGCACCCCGTTCATGGCCAGTGGACCACTCCACACTCACAGGAATGTGGTCACACACCCAGGCCTAGAGACGCAGAAGGGGAGGCAGTAACACCTGGGAGCTGCGCCCCTGCCTGGTGTGCCCTCCCCATGAATTGCCACCACACGACCTTTGCACACACAAGCACACATCCTGGAGACTTGAGCTGGGGGCCGATACTGCCCAGTGGGCACAGCACCCTCATGGCTGGGCCAGGACCTGTGCTTCTCACCCAACCCTGGGAAAGCTTGCCATGGTGACAGTGTGTCCCCTTGTCACGTGCTCGGTGCCCTCCTGCTCTACCACCAGGGCCCTCGCAGGAGGAGGGAAACGGTCACTGGAGCCCAGGTCTTTAGCACCAACACAAATCCTGGGCTAGGGACTAGAGCCCAGCCTCGCGCCCCCGTCTCCTCTGCCCTGCTCAGTGGCCCAAGCCTGAGCAGCCCTGGCCCCACCCAGGATGCCCACCAACCACACCTGGCAGATCGTGGCATCCACCTAACTGCATGTCCTCACTGGACACTGTGAAGCACCAAGTGTATATGATCCATGGGGCCCCGCAGAGCCCCCTAAAGTCTACTTCTGCTTGAGGACCCAGGACAAGGGGCCTTCTCTCTGGTGGCCTGGAGGGAAGTGCAGCCAACAGCAGGGTCCATGGGGAGTGGCCACACACCACCGCACACCAGGAAGCCAGTTAGAAGCAGCCACACAGAAACATGCCCAGTGTGGCTCCAGAGCCACGCAGGAAGGCAGGGCACAGGAGGCCCCGCACTGGGGTCCCCACCCCTGCAGTGAAGCTCCCACACCAGGGGTTCCCAGCAGACCTGAAATCTGAAGCCACAGCTGAGTTGCAGGGAGGGACTAAGGATAGGCTGGACGGGGAGAGCAAGAGGAGGAAGGGGCAGAGGGCAAAGTGGGGTGGGCATCTCCCTCCTCCCCACTCCCTGAGCTGGGCTGAGAACCAAGCATGGACCACAACTTCCCCCAAGGGCAAGAGAATAACCAACCTCACCCCTCACCCCTCACCAGAAAGGTCAAGGCTGCAGAACAGAGGCCAGCCCCTTGGCCAGTCCCTCCTGGGTTCCCAGAACCACCAGATCCAATGCACCCTCCTCCTGAGATGGGGTCACCATGACCCCCGGGAGATGCCTGGCACAGCACAGATGTGCCTGGCCAGGGTGGTTACCGTCGCAAGGACACCCCAAAGACCATGCCCCTAGTACCTGAGAACTGTTGGGAAGAGGCTCCCTCCTAGGCCTCCCAGACTTGGGGTGCAGCCCACAGACTGGCCACAGTGCTAATGAAAAACCCAACCCTGACCTGACCCCAAATGAACATGGGGCGTGGCGTGAGAATGAGGGCCCTGTCCGCTCCCCACTCCTGCACCCTGCCTTGCCCCTGCCCTCACCCCCTGCCTCGGCCTCCCCAAGGGACACCCAGTTCCCATGGCCCAAGTTGCCCCACCTTCGGCTGGACCTCCAGGGCTGGTGGGCAGCTCCCAGCCATAATGTCTGCAGACAGCACCCAGAAAGCAGCCCTCGCCATCCTCCTGGCCCACAGCCACCTTTCCAAGGGGCAGAGGCTGCCGGCCACCAGGCCTTGGGGTGGAAAGGCAGCACCAGTGCCCCAGCTACACTGCCCCATGCCTGGTCCAGCCACTCCACCCCACACAGCTGCTAGACGCCCAAGGTCTAAACCTGCCTGTCGGGACAGGAACCCGAAAGCAAACTCAGGGCTCGGCCAGGTGGGAGGAAGCCAGGCAGGGGCCACGGGGCCTCCACAGTGGGCCCAGAGCCCCTCTCCTCAGCCTTGGCAGCCCCCAGCTCAAACTTGGACAGAATGAAGGAAGGGGGTGGCTCTGGGGCCTGACACCCTTCAACTCTGTGTCTCCCACTTCCAGGTTAGCTCCCTTTTGTCCTCACCTCAGTGACACTCAGCCCTCTGGATGGGGATGGTCTCGCCGTGTCTCCAGGGCCCTCCACCCTCCTGCCAACCCAGCACTTGGGGAACCTGCAAGGGCCACCAAGAGCCACAGCGGCCACCCCGCCCACCCACCTTGCCTCCTCCTGTCCTCCCTTCATGTTCCTGAGGACAGCTGCAGGGGCAGCCGGGGGGGGGGGAGCAGCAGGCCAGCAAGCCACCCCCCACAGGGCTCCCAGGCCAGCGGGGCCCCACACTGACCCCAGGGGAAACTGTTTCCAAGGGGAGAGCCCACCCTGGTGAGCAGGCTGTGCACACGTGCCCCCCCCCCACACACACCCTCCGTCTGCCGGGAACATCTGTGTGTCCCGACAAATCACCGGAGCAGGACGCTGAGTGACAGATTCTCGGCACGCATGGCAGCGGCGCCTGCTGCGGGTTGGACGCAGGTCACAGCCCCACAGCCGCTTGGTCCCGACCCTCCCCGCTGCCCACCGGTCCTGGTGCTGTCGGAGCAGCAGCCCGTCTGAGGCTCTGCGGGCAGCCGTGATGTCAAACTTCGCCCCGGAGAGGCTTCCTGAATAGCTGGAGGCGCCCGGTCGCCAGCAGCGCACAGCGCAGCCCTTTCCTCCAACCTGGACCCTGCGATCCACCCGGGGCCGGTGCTGTGCCTGGCTCAGCAGCACCCACCTCAGGCACCCGGCACTGGCACCGGCACCGGCGCTGAAGGACATCCGCAGCCCCTGGCAAAACAACTTTGTGTGGGCCGAGTTCCCGGCTCTGCCCTGTGATCCCCGCAGCGCAGCTCGGTGCAGAAAGGTGAGGAGAGCAGGAGCTATTTTTAGGAGAGCAGAGTCAGCCTCAGCTTACCTCGGATGCTGCGGGCAGGCCAGGCGGAGGCCGGAGGCCGGGAGAGGACTGCGACGCTG
>NW_022900924.1:22495832-22535724 GCF_012274545.1 Fukomys damarensis
TGTACAGAGCTGTGGTCAGAAGCCGGGCGGGCCGGCTGGCGGCAGACACGGAGGCGGGGCCACTCAGAAGCCGCTGCAGATTCCCACGCAGAGGCCAGGCCTCCCGTGGTCGCCCTCCCCTGCACTGCCGGCCACCTGCCACCCCTCAGAGCCACCACACTGCGAGATGCACGCGCTACCTAGCAACCGTGGCGCAGGAGTGACGGAGTGGTGTGGATGCAAACGCACACGCTCACACGGACACACGCATTTCCCCGAGTGGGGCCCTGGCTGCTGTGGAAGCCCCTTGGGGCTTCCTGTGGGGGCCTGGGGGACCCTGCACCCCACGGGCCCAGGATGCCAGGAAGAGGACAGGAGAGGCCCAGGGAAACTGTGGGTGCCAGGAGAGGGGCAGGAGGGGCCGAGCGCCTTTGCCCCCCCAAGTCACAGAGCTGCTCAGGCCTCAGTCCCAACCTCACCCAACACCACAAGGGGCAGCAGCCCGCACCTGCCTGGCCTCCTCTTCGGGTGCAGTGTTGCCCCTGAACCATTCTCCTCCGATTTGGCCGCAGAACGAGGCCCCGGCCCACGGTTCCCGCCTCTCACACACAGCTGATTTGCCCAATGCCGGGGGCCTGGGCCAAGGGCCTGTGCTCCTGGTCCCTGTGGTTGGCCAGGAGCCCCACAGCAGCAGGCCAGGTGGGGTTAGCGGTCCCCTCACCAGCAGCAGCACCAGTCACATGGCCAAAGGAGGGGACAGCCCAGTGTGCACTGACCCTCAAAGGGATCAACTAGACACGGTCTGTCCACAAGTGGAATAGTGCTCGGCCATGAGGAGCAGTGCTGTGGTGGATGCTGAAAACACGGCGCTGAGAGAGTCCCGAACAGCCAGCCGCAAAGGTGCAACTCGTTTTATGAAACGTGGAACCCATAAGGACAGGCAGGTCAGTGGTGTCCAGGGCCACTGGGAGGGGTCGCCAGTGACTCTGCAGTGATGACAGCTGGCAGCATGGGTACGTGGAGGCTGCATGGTGCACTGACGGGCCAGGCCCTCCCTGACTAGCTCACCGTGGGCGGGGCCAGGACTGCAGGACCCGGGCCAGACTCGGAGCCTCTGTGACACACAGAGGCCAGGCTGTCCTCCCCAACCCCCACACACAAGGCCACAGCCCTGCCCAGAAAACAGCTGCGCCCCGGGGGAGCACACACGAACCCAGCTTCCCACCCCAACTTCCTCGCAGACTTCAAGTCTGTGCTGGAGGCTGATCTGCTGCATGGCCAACAACAGCAGTGCCACCTCCGCAAGGCCTGCAGCCAGACTGGCCAGCCAGGCCTTGGCAAGCCTTCCTGGGGGCTGTGGGCACCAAGGACGGAGTCCAGGAAGCACTGAGCCATTTCCCCTATGCCACGACCACTCCAGTGGAGTCTGCGTGACAATGCCGGTCACCTGGCAGAAACCAGACCCGAGGTATCGTCCCCACGGGGTTAAGCCTCCTGGAGGTCCTTGGCTCACACCGCATGCGAAGTCAGCCGTGAAGAGAATAGCTGGCCTCTCTGCCTGCAGTTTGGGGACATTGGGTTCATTTATAATTCTGTTCTATTTTGTCTTTATTACTATTTGTTCATTATCTGTAGAATTGTATTCTGGGCCCAGGAAAGGTCAGGAACAATTAGATGTTCCTAGAGATGGGGAGGTATTGAGGCACAAGAGGACGGGCGGCCAAAGTGCTGACCCTGAGCCCCGGACTGTGAAGTCCTGAAGGTGATCCTGAAGGTGACATGCTGAAGCCAGTCCTTTGTTTTACAAACTTCTCTGCGCATATAGGTGTGGTCTTACCTTGATTTAATGGTCTTAGCTTTTGTGATGGTATATAGGTGTGGTCTTACCTTGACCTTGTGGTCTTAGTTTTTACAGTACTACTGTCTATCTTTCTCATGCCTGCCTGTGACTGGAATCACTCTTGTGGTGTGCCCTTGAAACTAGTATATAAACACCTAGAGTTAGAAATAAAATTGCAGCAGCATTTGCAAACTTCACCTCGGTGTTGAGTGCTTTTGTCTGACTGTCATCGCCGAACCTGTTCCCACCTTTCAGAGAACCTGTATCTCCTCGTGAAATCCCGTGTTTGCTGCCCTACGGTCGGTAGCACCCCTACATCCCCAGCCCTTTTTTGTTTTAACCTTGAGACAGAATCTCGTTCATTTGCTAAACTGCCCAGACTGGGCTCCAACTTGGGATCCTCCTGCCTCAGCCTTCAGCATGGCAGCTGCAGCAGCACCTGAAGGCAGGTGCTCATGTGAACTTGGCATTGAGCTGGGAGCTTTCTGGAAAGACCCGTGTGGTGTGTGTTGCCTGTGTGCATGTGAGCCATTAGTGAGGGCCAGAAGTAGGTGTGCAGGAGGACGCTGCAGTAGGCAGGCCAGGCAGGGCGGGTGGGTCCTGTGTGCACTGTGCAAGATGACAGTCGTGTGTTGTCTCATCCCAGCAAAACACACAATACTGTAGAGAGATGTGCTTGTTATCTGTGGCAAAGGCCAGTAGCTTTCCTGTGTAGGGGCAATGACCCACCAGGAGATATAACAGAAGAAAAGTGCACTGCGGCAGCGCAGATAGAAAGACGCCACTCCCTGACACACTTGAGAGGATGCGTCAATGTTATAAAACTGCCTCAGTGAAGGCCTCACACCACAGTGCTCTCCTCGCACTAACACTTAGAGCAGCACAGCTCACACAGCTGAACTTTGGACTTGGCCCTACAACCACTGCCGGATGAATGGGTAGGAAAAATGTGGTGTCTGCATGGAATGGAGGACTACTCTGCCGTTAAGAAGGGTAGACTGGGCTGGGTGTGGTGGCTCATGCCTGTAATCCCAGCACTTGGGAGGCTGAGGCAGGAGGATCACTGTGAGTTCAAGACCAGCCTGGGCTACATAGTGAGTTCCAGGTCAGTCTCAACTACACAGTGAGTCCCTGTCCAAAAAACCAAAAAAAAAAGGGGGGGGTAGACTGGAGCCACTCATAGGAAAATGGATGCACCTTGAGACCTTGTGAAGAAAAATAATCAGACCCACGAGCTTCAATATGGCATGGTTTCTCTTATATGAGAAGCCCAAAATATAATAAAAAGCAAAGTAAAACAGAAGGGGAAACAGGAAGGTAAGTCTTTTGGAAATGGAAAGGGACCAAGCCCACACCCGTGTCCTCCAAACATGGACTCATAAAAAAGAAAAAGAAACAAACACATTTCTGCAATTGGGGGAAAGAACTCTTCTTAAATCAACTCTAACACTGAATGTGGTTACAATAAGTGTAAAGGCAGGATCTTCAGACCTCTGAAAGCTGATGCTAAACTTAGAAGCAGAAAATATAACTTGGATTTTTTCCCTATAAAGAGAAAAACAGCAAAGGAAAGACATGAGCCTGCCAGACCCTGAGCCATGTCACAGTCAGGCCCAGTTCTGGTGGTCACAGAGGTGGACACAGAGCTGCCCAGGCTGTGGCCCAGAAGGGGCAGGGCCCAGGTTCAATCTGCACTGCAGCAAGAGTGAAGAAAAGGGAAAGGCGGATCGTTTAGTAAATGATATTGGGACACCTGGGGTGGGTGGGTGGAGGAAACAATTCTTACACAAAAGTCAAGTCCAGAAAAATTGAGTACTTAAAAAGAAAAGAAAAATGAGATATTGTAGAAATCATGAACTTTCCTTTCATGCTGATGGAATGAAAAAGGACTTTCTACCCAAGACAGAAACCCAGGGACAGTGACAGGGAAGACTGGATCTCACTGCAGGGAAACATAAAACAGGGTCACGGTGGCCAGAAGCCGCTAACAAAATCAAAAGGTGAGTTACAACCGGGGTAAAGCCCTCCTCTTTCAGGCTCAGTTTTGGGTCTGGCTTTCCATTTGTGTTTCTGTTTAACAGAAACAAAACATGAAAAACGCCAATACAAAGTTGTACAGACATGGTCATTTATAAAGAATCAGGCCATAAATCACAACAAATTGCAGGCTTTAAGAAGCTAGCAGGGCCCACAAATACTCCAAATCCAGAAAAACACAGTTTTAATGAGCTGCCAGGTGGACCTTGAAAATATGTCGTGCGTGTTCAGTTTGGTTCACAAACTTAATTTTTTCCATGATTCTGGTCACTAACTCAATTGGTCATGAACTGAATCAAATTTTCCCATAAAGTTCAATGTCACCCTATGCAGATGGAGTTTGTAAACAGAAGCAAAATTGTGCCCAATGCTTCTGTTCGTGAGCCGAGGCACCACAGCATGGCTGTGTAATAAATGCGCCAATGATTTTGCGGCAGTGTTTTCTCTTGATAAACCAGAAAGCAGCTCTTCTCAGGAGTGTGGCAGTCATGATTTGTTTTGAGGTAACCTCGAAGGCTTCTCAGCTGGTGCCTTTCCTGGCCTCGCTAGAGCGACTAGGGCAGGGCTTCCTGCCAGTCTGAGATGAGGCCACCTGGGGAGACCCGAGGTGCTCCTCAGTGCCGCCCACACTGGGCACCCTGCCCAGGGACCTGGCCTCCCTCGCGGGGTGTCAAGAATGCCTGCACTCTGAGGTTTACACCCATGTGTGGAAGGAGGCTGAGACTCCTGGAGCCGGGCCTCAGGGGAAGTCACCCCGTGTCTAACACAAGATCTTACAGAACTGGAACCAGAACTGGAACCGTACTTCAGCTGTGAGCCTGCAGACCGCACACTCATTTTGGGCTGGGCCTCAAGGTGTCCAAGGCCTGGCCCAGCTGCCCTTCCCGCCTGAGGGAGCCACACTGTCCAGGACAGCGGGACCAGGCCACAGCACCCCGCTAAGGGGATGCAGCCCCACGCTTCTGAAAGGGGCCCCTGTGGCTGTCCCCAGGCAGAAGAGGAGGACAGGGGTGGGGAGGGGAAGGGGCCCAGGGCTCAGAGCCCGGGAAGTAACCAGGGAGCACCAGCCAGGCTTCCTCACCAGCTCCCGGGTCAGGGCTGGTGGCTGGGAGGCTGACAGGAAGGATGCGGCCTGGGTATGGAGAAGCTGGGGTCGTGCCAGGTGGCACAGCAGGGTCAGCATGTCCCCCCCTCACTCCAGGGCCCGTCACTGGCAGCATCCATGCAGGTATTGCCCATGGCCAAAGGCCTGGAGCAGGCTCTGCTGCCTCAGATTCCCCCTGCACAAGGGTAAGCGTCCTCTGAACCCCTGTGGGGCTCAGTCCAGAGCTGCTGGCACCTTTGGAATTCCCAGAACTTCACAGAAAGCACAGCTCAGTGCCACAGGAGATGGCCTCAGTTTACCCAGATGGGCAGGAGCGCAGGGAGTGGACACAGGGGCCAAACAGTGGAGCAAGAGTGTCCCGGATTCCCATCCTCCCAACCATGACACAGGAACTGGGACAGTGCCCGCCTCCTTCATCCTTCCAGAAACAGAGAGGGGCTGGGCGGCTGTGGGAAGGCATGGCCCCTCCACACAGTGCTCCCCCAGACAGGCCCTTCCTTGGCAGGGCCCGGCTTACCTGGGCTGGCAGTTCTTTCCCAGACCTCAGGACTTTCCCGTTCTGGGACTGAACCCAAAGCCCTTACAGTGAGCTACATCCCAGCCCCTTTTTTATTCTTCAAGACAGGGTCTTGATAAATTGCCTGGGCTAGGCTGAAACCTGTGATCCTCCTGCCTCAGCCTCCCAAGCAGCAGGGTGTCCCATCATTGCACCTGACCATGGATGGATTTTTAGGGGGTCCATAGCCCTTTGCTGGATGAATCCCCTAGCCCAAATCACAGTTCTGCAGAGAGACAGGCTGAAACACCCATTTCAGCTTTGGAGAATGAGTTCCTCCTCTTTGGAGAGGGTGGTGGCTGGGATGTGTGCTCCCCACCCATGCTCCTCCCCCAGGCCAAGAGATCCGCAGCCCCTCCAGGAGGTGGCCCTGAGCCTCCAGGGGTGACACTGCTGAGGATGATGGCCCAGCACCCAGCCACAGAGTCTTCCACAAACCCACGCCCCAAGCAAGCGGGCACCAGATGGTGCCACCCCGCCCACCACCCGTCGCCAGATGGAGCTGCCACGCACCCTGTGCTGCCGGCTCTTGGGCGTCCCCAGCGTGGGCCTGGCCACCTGACTCCCTGCTGGACTTGGCCCAGGGCAGTCCTGCCCAGCCCACCATCCGACCACCAGGCCCCCACAACAGGTGTACGACCACGACCCCCAGCCGGGGTCCCCAGAGTGAGGCCACAGAAGCCGTTTCCTGCGGTGTGGCCGCTGGGCATCCTGGGTGCGGAGTCCAGGGCCACAGCAGACAGGGGCTCCAGACAGCTGCAGCCTGCAGAGCCCAGGGAGGCCAGGTCAGGCCAGCAGAACCTGGACTTTGGGGCAGGTGGCTAGGGACAGCACCTGGGTGGGTTTCAACTGTGCAAGTCAAACTCAGTGCGCCTGGCCAGGCCCTTCCTGGACCCTCCTGACAGGCAGCACAGAGGGGACCTGGTCAGGGAGCAGCTGTCCTGGGCCCGGGAGACCGTGCGGCTGCAGGTCTCCGCAAATGTGCTCTTCCTTTGAAAGCTCTGTCAGCAGCACAGGCCCTGAAGGTGTGGGTGTCCCAGAGAAGGACAGGCGGTATCCAAGTCCACACCAGCCCTGCCCATACCCTGACCACAGTATGCGTGGAGACCACGTCACAGTGTCCCCACCATGGGCTCTGCTCCATCCCTGCCCAGGTATCTGGTTTCATCACGGATTCTGAGTCCGGTGGGCCCAGGGATCCAAAGCGGCCCACGCTGAGGGTCCCAGCCCAGGAGGGACAGCACCCCGGGGGTCCTTCAGTAGTGGGGCCAGGAAGCACCCCATCCCCATTCCCCTTGCTGACTCCACTGTGTGGACAGAGACAGAGGACAGATGGACGGTGACTGTGTGGACATCACAGACAGAGCCGAGTGCACGGATCCACACAGGCGGACACCATGGCGAGTGGAAGGCAGACACCGCAGGTCGGCACATCACAGCATGGCCAGCAGAAGACGTTAAAAGGTACAGCACTCAGGGAAAAGGGACCAGAACTAAGCAAGAATGAGGCTGGGTAAAGGAGGGGGTTGGGGGAGGGAGAGCGGGCGGCGGGCCATGTTTATCTGCACCAGCTGGACCCGCCCCCATCCTAAACCTGCACATGTGCTCAAGTGTTACAGTGGTTCCTCACACATTCTGCACTTCTGCAAATGTTAAATTGGAATAAAGGGTCTGTTTCGGTGCTACAGTGATCCCATGCCGCCCTGGGCACAGCAGCCGCCGTCTCTGGTCACCCAGGGCATGCTGTCCAGCAAGCCCATCTACACCCAAGCTGTGGAGCCTGCAGGGGGTTTCTGGCACTGCCCAGCCGGGGTCCTGGCACCAAGGGAAGGCTGGGGTCCCCTGGGGCCTCTGGGTTTGGGGACACAAGCTCAGGACAAATGCTTCAGACACACGAGAGCCTGAGTGGACAGTGCAGGGCTCACCCTGGCCAGGCTCCCAGTCCCTTCTAACCTCACCCGAGAGATGACATGAAAGTTAAAGGAAGACAATTAGACAAGAGGAAGGCGATCATGGAAGGAGAGGGGCAAGCATGAGCGGTGGAAATGATCAAAATATGTTTTCTGCATGTGAACCCCCACAATGAGCCCCAAGGAAAAAGAATTAATGCCAAAAATAAAGAGGAACTAGTGAAATTAGTCCATTTCCCATTCCCCTATTACCCATTCTGAATATGGATATGATGGCTGGAGCTGTGGCAACTACACCGTAATGGTGAAGAAAGGTCAGTAGAATCATGAAGTCCCTGCAATACTTGAACCATGAATGTTACTTGAGTCACTGCTGGCAGCTGTGCTCTCAAGCTGCTTCTCAGGGAGAAAAGTGAAGCCCTACTTGTCTGAGTCACCATCGGCCATGCACTCTGTCGGTTTTAACAATCACAGCAGTACGTGTGTCTTCATCTGCAGCTTCAGGAACAGCTGTGGTTGTTTCCAGATTTCTTCCTCTTCTTCCCACAATGATTTTCAGTTAAAACAGGGGCAGCTCTGCAGCCTTGATTTCGCCTGACAAGACCTCCCGGAGGGCTCCCTGGCCCTGTCAGTAGGGTCCTGTCCGTGCTGGCCACTGGGCGTCCCCACCTGCTTGGGGTGCAGAGCCAAGCCTGGGGGAGTGGCACGGCGATCTCAGCCCGTCCACCTTCAGTGTTGAAGTGCTCCTGCTGCAGCTCAGAGCCTGGCATCAAGAACCCGGCTGGCAGCGGGCAGCTGTCCAGGGGAGGCCAGCGCCCCACAGACACAGTCACACGGCCTGAGGCCTCCTTCCGTGAATCACATGGAAACTGCGCACATGTTCCCCACATGCGAGTGTGACTGGCCCGTGATCGCCGGTCTCTTCTCCTCCTCATGGTGGACACCAGTCCCTCTGAGTCTCAGCCCACAGTGATTGCACTGGGCCTCTGTGCGCATGGAGCCAGCATGAGCCAGAACCCGCCTGGGAGTCACGGATGCCGCGGTCACCAGAGCTCAGCTGGACACCAGGGCTCAGACATCTTCCTGCCTGCTGTCTGCGTGCTGAGGAAGGCGTGGTCCAGAGCTGGGGACCGAAGTCCACATTTCCTCTACAAACACACAACTGCGCATGAACAGCCACACCATGCACATGCGCGCACACCCGTGGGGTCTGGGAGCAGCGCCACCTGCAAGGAGGCCAGAGGGTTGACCCCGCAGGGCATCTCTGGGCCACAGGGAATGCAGCAGTTTCTGACCCTGGCCCCTCTCCTTGTGCTGCACCCCAAGCACCCCAGACATGAGCAGACCCCACGGCCGCCACCACAGGTCACGCATGTCTCCAGGCTGCACTCAGCCACCTGCCTCCTGCCCTGGCAGGTAACATGGGGGGCCTGGGGCCCAGTCATCCCAGGAGCTGCTGGCAGAAAGGGCAGCCCTGGCTCGCGCCCATGCTTGCCCCATGGCCCCAGGCTGAGCACTCAGGGTCTTGGGCCCCGCTGCAGGAATCTGTCACTATCACACCTGATGGACCCCTGACCTGGAGGCCCAGCCACAGGGCACAGGCCCCATGTGGCATGAAGTACACAGCCTTGTGGGCTCCTGAGGGCTGCAGCCTGACCACTCAGGGCCAGGTGGCAGAGATACCTCCCTCTGGGGCCCTGGCAGAGGTCTGCACCCCCGGACAGGGACTGAGGGCAGCATTTGAGTCCAGGTGCAGCGTGACACCGGCCACCATCCAGGCCTCAAGCAACATGAGTGCCTTGCACCACGGCCTGGCACCAGCACGCAACCCCACAGGCACTCACCCGGTGGAAGCCAGAGGCTGTGTCAGGGAGGAGGCAGAGCGTGGCCAGCAGAGGCCAGGAAGCAGAGTCCTGCACCATGACACGGCCCCTAGGGGCCCAAGACAGAGGTGGCCACAGTCCTGCAGAGGCCCAACCAGCTGAGGAGACAGCACGGAGTCAGGTAACCACCACGGCACACATGCAAGCTGTGTCATGCTGGATCTGCCAGCTGTGTGAGCCACTTAAAATGCAAAAAGAGTGGCATAACTCTAAGAACTGGAGGGGCTGGGTAAGCAGAATACATAAAGAACTCAAGAAATCAGGGCCAGGGATTTAGCTCAGTGGTGCCACAGCCTGCCTTACAAGCACAAGGACCCGAGTTCAATCCCCAGTACAGAAAGAAAGAAAGAAATCAGCCAGCCCAAAGTCAAAGACCCAAGGTCTGCGTTGCTAGCAGTATGCTCAATTTTGAGATTTTCTTTAAAATTCCCAGAACAGGAAAGTCTCTGAAAGCAGAGTAGCTCAGCAGTTACCTAGATTGGGGGGCAGGGGCAAGTAGGTGGAGCATTTTGACCCGAGATAACAGAAATGACCTAAATCAGCTGGAGGTGAAAGTTGTACAACTCTGTCAATGTATGAAAATCTACAGAATCTTGTTTTAAGTTTGTAAATCATATAAAAAGAAAAAAGTTTGTAAATCATGCAGTATACCTATTTTTTATTCAGTAAAGTTGTTTCATTTCTTTTAATGGGCAAGGAAAATAAGTGAGCACTTCACAGAAGTAATACAAATGGCCAAAGAATACAAGAAAAAATAATCTTGAGCATCACTGGCTCTCAGAGAAATGCACACTAAAGAAACACCAAGACCCCATGGAACCCACAGAGATGCCACCATCAAGAGATTGAGCAACAGCCCGCGACAGGGGTGGCAGGGTGTGCATTGCAGAGCCACAGGGAGCTCAGAGTGAGCTTCCCCAGAACAGATACCCCATCTCAGGAGTGGCTATGGGCCGCGTGGAGGATGAAAAGACTCCTGGTTCAGTCACCAAGAGCACCCAGCCACAAGGGAGACACTGGGAGAAGAAAGGCCCCCGAGCCAAGAACTCTCTGGCTTTATTTAGGACACCAGTGTAAGAAGGGAAAGCAGGAGAAAAGCAGTTTGGGCCAGGAGCTATCTCAAGGCTGGGCAGTTTTGCGGGGAAAGAGGAAGGACCATGGCCAGATACAACATGGCTCACCAAACCGAACTTGTTTAACCATTCACTCCTCCTAGGTCCTGTGTGCTTTCTGCCCCCAGTTTAATTATTTGTGTGCTTTTGCCTCACTTTGTTTGTTTGTTTGTTTTGAGACAGGATCTTGCTATGTAGTTAAGTCTGGCCCTGAACTCACTATGTAGCCCAGGATGGCCTCAAACTCATGACAACCCTCCTGCCTCAGCCTCCCCAGTGCTGGGATTACAGGTGTGTTTCACCATGCCCAGCCCTTGACCTGTATTTTAACTGTTCATGCCTCTGCCAAACCCCCACATTCTCCTTCTGGTCATCAGAGTTAAAGTCACCCTAAAACAGTGACCCACACACACGCATGTTCATAGCAGCTCCATCTCAGAAGCAGCCTATGTGTCCATCGCAGATGAATGGAGCCCTAGTGTCATAAGTAAGTACATACCTGAGACATTTGGGGAGAAATGGATGCACCTTGAGTCCGTAATGCTCAGTGAAGCAAATCAGACACACAAGCTTGAGCATCCCATGGTTCCTCTTATAAGGGAAATTCAACTTACACATAAAGACCAAAATACATGACAGGTAATAGGCAGTAGGGCAACAGACTTCTCAAAGGGGCAGGGGATCAAGAAGGCTGGAGAGGGAGGGGAAGGGGATGAAAAGGAATCGAGATGTGTGAACCAACGCATCAACTCCCAACGAGTGCGATCATTGTCTGCAAGCGTGGACCAGAAGAAGAGTGAAGTTGTGAAAACTACTGGTGGGACCACCTGTGCTACATGGTCTCCTCCCTACCTCAGCCCTCTGGCTGGCCCCTCCCAGCCACCTGGTGTGGACTTTGCCCCTCCAGGAGCCACAGCCTCATTGGCCTCGGCCCCCAACTGCTGTCCTCTGCCCACCGTGCCCCACATGCCCTTTCTGACACCTTGCAGCAGCTGGCACCGTGATCCCTGGATTCCCACACAGAGTCCCCCACCACCCAGCCCCAGAACAGAGCAGGGTGCCCTCTCCATGTGGCTTGGGAATGAAACCCTCCTGCTGGGACCTGTGTGGCCCCCCGACCCACACCAGTGTCCCCCAAGTCCCAGCCTCACAGGGCTCCATGGCCTCCGTCTGACAATCATCCCGGCAGGGTCCCCAGGAGTGAGCCCAGGAGACCATCCAGGATGAACAGCGCTCTGGCCCTGCTGGTCAGTGAGAAGTAGCCACATCCAGGTGCTGATGGCGCCCTCTGCTGCCCATCAGGTGCCCCGCAGGCACGACAGCCACCAGAGAGGGGACCAGAAGTCCTGACTGAAGAGCTGAGGAAAGTGAGGCCAGGAGACCTCCACCGCTCACTCCCCACAAGCGCTGTGTATGTGGGAAAGTTCACACTCTCCCCCACGTGCACATGGTCACCACGCATGATCACACCGAACAGAGACCAGACTCCAAGGCTGCCCCCGGGCCGACCACATGGCTCAGTGGTGAACGCCTGCCTGGCCCTGCTTCCACCCCAGCAGCACAGCAGCAAGCCCGTCTCAGGCTGGGTAACTACACGCCATCCAGTGCTTTCAGAGGATTTGTTTTCAACTCTTCACTCTTTATTTTACAACAGCAACACCTGTTTCGTGGATAAATGTGGTATTCACACCCCCAGATGTGACAGAACCTGGCCCCAGTGGTCTGAGGTCTATGGTGCTGACACCCACGGCCAAGCTATAGGAAGCCAGGCTCGGGTGCCCAGGGCACTGCCAGCTTTGGGAGTCGTTCCCAGGAGGCACGGCCCACGCCGGCCTCCCCTGGGCCTCAGCATGACCTCCAGGGCCCAGCTCCAGGAGGGGTCCCGCCAGGAAGAAGACCCACAGGCCAAAGACCACAGAATAGAGGCCAAGACAGCAAAGCGGGGAAAGAGCCAGCCCAGGAAGTGGACAGCTGCTGAGGCCCCCTCCCGCCAGTCCAGACCGGGCCACAGACCACAGTCAGCAGAGAGCAGGGACACAGCCCAGCACCCTACACGAAGAGGTGGGAGCTGTGCCCCCCCGATGCACCCACTGGAGGACAGAGGACAGACCTGAGCCACCGTCCTCACCTCAGAACCGCTGTCAGCAGGGAACAGGGCCTCCCTGACTGAAGCAAAGGGATACTGTGTGAAGTGGACAGGACACCTGACCAGGGATGCCACACAAGAAGCCTCATGGGGGAGAAGAGGAGCCAGGAAAGGAGAGCAGAGCAGAAGCACAACAAGGATGGCGGGTCTGAGACAAGGCCCTTAGGCTGCCCAGGCATGGGGCTGTGACGGGGAGTGTCCCACTATTTGTGGGGCCTATGCCCCGTTTCCCCCAGCCATCTTCATGCTGCTGGGGTTGCACGGATTGGCTCAGCGATTTCCCTGGAGACATCCCCCTCTCCTGAGGGACAACTGCACCCTTTCTTGCCTGAGGCCCAGGGCTGTGTCCTGTTTTGCCACAATTAAGAATTGTATCTTTGAAGAAGCCTGATTTCAATCAAACCAAACATAGCTTGGCAAACACAGACAACTTATGACCTTCAGTGCCCTCCCAGTCATGACACGCTTTCACATAGACTGAGATTTGCAGTTCATTGCACTCCACAGCAGCATTCTCAAAAGCCAGCCGCAGCCCCATGACTTCTACAGCTCAGGCAGCGGAATCTGGTCAGACAGCTCCCCACAACCTGCCTGAACCCTGGGCATGTTGCTCAGAGGCTGGCAGTGTGGAAGGAGGACTGAGCAGGAGTACCGTCCTCAGGGGTGGTGAGCCAGGCTCTTTCGCTACCCATCTGCCTGGTCTGCATCAGATGGAGTGTGGACCTGTCCCAGCAGCCTTTCTCCCGTCAGCTCTGGAGCCCTGCTGCCCTGTCCTGTCCAGCTTGCTCAGCTGCTAACATGGAAAGTTAAGTATTGCTGTGCAGAGAGGTGGGACTTAGCTAACGGCTCAATATCTGAAGGAGGCGAGGGCACAGCACCTCGCTCAGACTCGAACAAGTCCACCATGAAGGTCCTCGAGCCCCACTGTTCATGACACGGATTCTGACTTAGGCTGTAAGGGCTGTGCTCTGCACACTGTGGGCTGTGGGGTCAGGGTGAAGAGGAAGTGGAAATGCACGCGTCCCAAGGCTCTCCGTAGGCGCAGCCTGCCAGCCGAGCTTTGATAAGGAGATACCACTTCTGCCTCAGCCACAGGTGGAGGAACAGAAGGGGCCAGGGCTCCTCACCCTCATCCTCACCTTCTCTTGGGGCTGCACTAGGTGTGGGGTGTGCCCTGTAGTTAAAGTGCAAAGCACTGCAGGAACCAAGCTCCCTGTGGAGTGTTTGAGGGGTGCAGCACAGCCCTGGGCACGAGTGCACTGTGAACCTCTCGCTCCATCCCAGCTCTACACCAAACAAAGCCATCCGAGCAAACCATGAATTACACCTGACAACATCTTGCAAGGTCTTGGAAACTAGCATGAGTGCCAGACCGGTACAGCAGAATTTCCAACAGGGACACAGGGCTGTGCCCCAGGTGAATCCTGCCCCACTGCCCAGCTGCTGCTGTGGTACTCACGTTCCCTTTCCTTCTTTCCTTCCTTTTGTCATGTTCTTTCTCTGGCCAGCTCCTCTCCACCACCGCAGTCCCCGTCACTGGTTCACTGGACTTTCCCCAGGCGGACTTCCGTGGCCACTGGACGGAGCCAGCCTACAGCTCGGACCTGAACAGGCTTGGTGATGAGGATGGAAACTGACATGGACACAGGCTAAAGTCTGGGGCCTCCCCCGGCTCCCACGGAGAGCCCGGGTGAGGCGCGCACTCGGCCCCACCCACCTGCCTCAGCTCCCAGGCCACGCTGTCCCAGAGCCCCGACGCCTGGAGCCACTTGTGGACACGGGGCGAGCCTGGTGTGTGAGGAGCCCGCGCTGCAGGACGCTGCCGCACTGCCCCGCAGGAGTCCCCGCAAGGGACTCCTCCGTGGTCCCCAGATTTGCGGAGCGGATTCCTCCACCCAAGTGTGTCCCGCCACACATAAAGAAAGCAGACACCAGAGGGCGCCGCCCTTGCAGCCCACGCTGACAGAGACCTTGGCGCAGGTCCGGGAGTTAAACGCTGGCAGCGCAGTGCTCACCAGGTCGGCCCTGACACAGGAAGCCACGGGAGCCCACGTGCCCAGCTGCTCCACTTCTGGCCACAGCGGAGGAAACCATCTGCAGGGCCGCATCTTGCTGCCACCCGTGAAGCTGCTGACCCGGCCCAGGACGTGCCCAGCACAGGAGGCAGAGGCGGACAGAGGCACCAGGCCCTCTGGTGTGCACCTGAGCACTGGATCCCATCTCTGTTATCCTGGGCTTTGGCCGGCGGTGGAGCTGAGGGTGTGGAGATGAGGCAGTCAGGGCCCTCCGCTGGGCTCTGCACCGAGTCAGGGCTGTGGCTGGAGCTGAAGCCCATGGGTGGGCACTGGTGCACGAAGCCCTCTTCTCCAGGATTTTCCCTCCTTAAAACCGATTTTTGAACACCACTTTCTAACGGGGTTTGAGTTCAGGAAGGGTTACAGAGCTGAGGGGACTCAACTTACAGAAAAATGGAGAGGGATGCAGCTCAGCACCCCAGGAGGGGAGGATCCCCACAGGTGGCCAGCCAGTGTCACAAAATTCAAACAAGTTACTTCCAGATGGAGCCTGCATGCACAGAATCAGCACTGGCTTGAAGCTCCGGGGTGCAGGAGGACACATGGCCCCGACACACAAGACATGGGTAGCAGATGCCTGGAACAACAATAAATCAAAAACTAACTTTGAGCCTGGCATGGTGGTACAGGCCTGTGATCCTAGGTCCAGGGAAGGCTGAGGCAGAGGATCGAGAGCTCAAGGCCAGCCTGAGCAACTTAGTGAGGTCCTGTCTCAAAATTTAAAATAAAAAAAAGGCCCAGATGTAGCTCAGAATTCACTGATGTACCACAGATGTATCAGTACCAAAAAGGAATACTAATTTTATGGAAAAATCTAAAATTATCCATTTGCATTATTCTGTATAACCACCACAGGGGAGAGTAACTCTCACCAGAACAGTTTGTTACTGGATGGATGGATGGCGAACTGTCCCCAGAAATGCCTCCAAAGTGACGAGACAGACCCAGTTGCTTTTTCATTCCTCCGGGAACATTTTTAATGCAAACACCAAGAATCTGAAGCACGATTACCGTGACAGTGAGTCTGGGATCTGATTCTGAGCACAGTGGAGATGTGGATGGGACTCAGACACTGCGGCCACCACTGCCCTCTGGGATGTGTGGGGGCGACCGGGCAGGACAAGGCGACGGCCCCACAGCCACATCACTGGGCCTGGGAAGACAAGCCACAGCGTGTGTGAACAGGCGCCAGGGACAAGAACACAGTCCATGCTGCCCAGCATCCTGCAGACCCAGGGGCTGGCTCAGCACATCCATGTCACGCCCAACAGGATCGAGACCCAGCCCTGGGCCCATGCACAGGAGGGAGCTGAGAGCCAGCGACACTGATGGCCTCCAAGTGACTACTTAACCATGGCCAGGGGCTGACTCTCAGGCAGATCCTATCCATAAGCCTAAATCACCATGATTATACCCAAAACATCAACAAGCAATAAAAATGTTTAAGCATCATACGTTCTTAATTCTTGGGAATTTAGGTTTTTTGTTTTGTTTTGTTTTGTTTGTTTTTTGTTTGGGGTTATTCTATATTTGAGACAGGGTCTTGCTATGTAGTCTAGGCTGGCTTTGAACTTGTGATCTTCCTGCCTCAGCCTCCAGAGTGCTGGGACCACATACTTGTGATGCCACCCCAACTGGGAATTAAATTTTAGAGCTCAGCAGAATATTAAATAGGTAAGAACACTTGAGAGCTGCAGAACAGTTTAAGTTTCTAAGAATTCCTTAACAACTAGAAATAACTTCCTCAGGTTCAGAGACCACAAACCGCCCTCCACCACCACCTTGAATTCACTTTGTCAGTGTATACAGAGAAACACAACCTTTGTCGTTGTGGTACTAGGTGTGAGCCCAGGGCCTTCTCACGGAGCCACCCCCAGCCTTTTTGCTTGAGACAAGGTCTTGCTAAGTCACTACATTGCCCAGGTTGGGCTCAAACTTGTGATCCTCCTGCCTCTGCCTCCCAGGGTGCTGGGAGTACAAGGAGGTGCCGCCACGCCCAGCCACAACCCTTATTTTTAATGAGCGAGGAAGAAACCATCATCTTTGCGGCGCAGTAACTAGTTATTTATTATCAGGGGTAAGGAAAAAGGACGAAATGAGGACTTCACCGGAGCAGGCGGGCCTTGTTCGGTCAGCATCCACAGCAGGCAGGGGGAGGGCGCAGAGCCCCGAGGCCCCCAGGCGGTGAACTGTGAGCAGCCAGCTCTGGAGAAGCCCACACGGGGGCGCAGCCTCGCTCCTGCACGAGCCAGCTCTTCCCATACCGAATGGAGCGAATATGTCAGTACATTACACAATTAATTTATACACATTTAAAATTACAGATATTGTACAAAACAGCTGTGTTGGAATAAAAATTATTTCCGCAAGCCAGACACACACAGATGACACGTGATACAAGTCTCTTGATTAGCAGGCGTCAGCTGCGGCTCGACCGCGCAGGGTCTCACAGCCTCACAGCCGCACCCTATTACACCTGCAGGTTTTAACACTGGGCAGCTTCACCAACTGAAATCGTCAGTGCTTCCTGATGCCCAGGCAGCTGCGGGCCTCTGCGGGGCTCCCGGGCTCAGGCCATCGCGGATTCGGCACATGGGGCCCAAGTCCACACCCCAGACACCCACCAGGCTCCCCCAGCCTGGAAGCTAGCTCCTGGTTTCCATCCGAAGTTGGCGCAGGACCCGGAAGGTGCTCAGGGGCGTGGCCTGAGAAGGGCGTGGTCTTCGACTCCATGATGAGCTCTGGGATGTGGTTGCTATGACAACGTTGCTGTGAGGATTACTCCAAGGATCACAAGCAAAATAATTACACAAATAATAATGAACATCATTTTCTGCAAGATAAAGAGAAACATGAATTTGCAATGTATCAGAGGAAAGTGATCAGCAGCCTCATTTCCTAACATTGGCCTTCTGAAATTTGAGACTAGGAAACCACACAAGTCCTGGTCACCTGGGGACAGTGGGCCTCCACGACCGAGCAGGAAGAGCTGGACGTGGACGTTAGAAATGCAGCACCGATTCACCTCGGGCCACTGCAGCGTGTGCGTCCTGATACCGTGCCTGACCCGGACACCCAGGACTCCTTGACAGCACCTCTTTCAGCCCTGTGAGCTGCTCCCGGTGCGTCCACCTGCTGGGCACCACATGGCGGAGCAGCCCTCCACACAGCGGCAGCTGAGCACAGGGCAGCGTTTAGCTTCCGTTCTTCCTCTCTTTGGAAAGCCAGCACCCTCAGAAACCCTCCCACAATTTGAAGCCACGGTCTCCTCAGGAAACTCGGCTGAGGGAAGGGACACAGGAGGGAGAAGCAGGGTGGCTGTGCGGTTGGTGAAAGCAGCTCTGCTCCTCGGTCACAGCCACGGGATGTGTCACGCTGTCTCCAGCACCGCAAAAACAGTAATAGGGCAAGGGATTCAGCTCAGTGGTTCTGCCGCCTTCCTCACAAGATCAAAGTCCTGAGTTTGATCCCCAGTACCAAAAAAAGAACGAAAGGGGGCAAAAAACAGTAACAATACCAACAACAAAGGAAATGCTGCCTGCAGCAGGAGCTGCGGGTTCCCAGGCAGCGGCAGCAGCGAGCTGGGGCATGGCCCTGGGGACCCACCCTACAATGTCCCCGCTCCAGAGTCCATGAGAGCCTGGCAGCCACTGTCTGCCCACGCTGTGTCCCCTGGGGGCCACCTGGCCCTCTGATGACCTTGTCCCACCCCTGGCTCAGGGGCAGCTGGGCCCCCAACCAGTCCCCTAGCCCACCCCACTCTGTATGCAGCTCTAGTTCGCACCTGTTGTGGTGACAGTGGCCATGCACCTGGGCTGTAGATGTGTCCTCTGCCATGCGGCCCCCAACAGCAGGACACACAGCACAGAGAGGACAGGAGCCCAGGCGTCCTGCCTGCTCCCAGCCACTTGTGAGTTGAGTGACCACTCCCGTGGCTCCTCGGGAAGGTGACAGAGGGTGCCTGCCTGTGGGAACCATCATCCGCCACAGCTGGTATCTGTCTCTGGCCTGTCCCCTGACCCCGCTGCAGGCCACTGTGGGGCCCTGACCACAAGAAGGGTCCAGCCTGCCCCTTAGGGCCCGAGGGGCACAGTGACCCCACAGAGCCAACCAGAGACCTCAGAGCATGTCCTGGGAGCCTGGTGGGGACCTGCCCGCACTCAGGGCCCCCTGAGGAGCCTCCTTCTGTCAGGCCAATGCCGCATGGCATCTCACTGGGCCCACCTCAGGCCAGAACCTCAGCTCTGGTGCAGCCGCACTGCATGGACCAATACAGAGGAGGCAATTCAGAGAGGATGCGGGAATGCTGAGAGGACCAGTTAGTACAGAAAAATCACATATGCCATTCTGCAGCAGAGCTAAGAGGAAGGAGGCCTGTACACACACACAGACACCAGCCCCACTCAAACAGTGACGGAGCCCTTCCCCCAGGAGGGAGGTGGGCAGCATGGCCAGCACCAGGGCAGCAGCCCTCTGTGGCCCATGCGTGTCAGTCGCACACAAGCCGTGAAGCCTCATCTGCTCAATGCCACCACCTCTGACATGTGCTGTTCACATGTAGGAAGAAACCCGGCCAGGTGTGGTGGCGCAGTTCTGTGATCTCAGCAGCTGAGGAGACTGAGGCAGAGGACGGCGAGCTCTAGCCAGCCTGGGCACCTTTAGGGAGATGCTGTCTCCCTAAGTAAAATGCTAAAGTGAATAAGTACTAAATAAAAAATACTAAAATAAATACTAAAGGGCCAGAGATTTAGCTCAGTGGTTCCGCCACCTGCTTCACAAGCGCAAGGACCAAGTTTGATCCCCAGTACCAAAATAAATAAATAAATAAAATACTAAATAAAAAACTAAAAAAAGGTGGGTGAGTCAGATCAGTGCTAAGGTCCTAGGTTCAAACCCCAGCACTAGAAAATAAGCCCCAAGCAGTTATGACACCAGGCCTGTGTGGTACTGGGGAGCCCACGAGCCAGCCTGTGCCCCAGTTCACGGGAGCGGGTACCCTGCACACTTGTCACAGTGGCATCCAGGGGCCTCCCACTCCAGGGCACTGACTCACGGCAGTGCAGAAGGACAACCCCCAAATCAGGGAAAACAGCGGGAGACCAGGAGCCCGGGAGCAGGCAGGGCTCCCTCAGGGCACCACAGCGACACTGGGTAAACTGAAGACCGTGAGTTTCAGGGCCAGCTGGAGCCAAGCTCCAACCAAACAGCTTCCGTGCTGACAAGGGCAGGGTTTTAAACAAGACAGACCTGCCGTGTAGAAACGTCAGATGAAGAATTCTGCTTTCAGGCACTGGTTTTCATCGGTTCCACTCTTCAGTGCCACAGCAAAAATCTTGCACCAGTACATTTTACAAAATAACACCTTTCAGTTGCTGCAAAGCTTCTGGAAGTGACAATGAAAGCCTGAACTGCAATGTTAGTGGCATCAGCTTCGTCTTCCCTGGCATAGCGCAGAACCAGGCCCGCTGTGTGCAGGTGACACAGCCCATGGCCACCGAGGGCCCACGGGAGGCCACTGGCCTGTGCTCCCTCACAGATGTGTCAGCAGAGGACACCACACAGCTCAGCAGACAGGCTTTATGGTCTTTAGAATATTAAAGTCAGCACACATGAGCACCGGCCACCGCGGAAGCTTGTAAGGAGATTAGCTGGTTAGTTACTTACTGCTGCCCTGGCAAACAGGCAGGCATCCCGCGCATCCACACCTCATTTGCCCACTGACAAGCCGATGATTAGTGCCAGCACCGCCACGAGCACCACCGACACGGCCACAATTATCCACTTTTTCTGTCAAAGAAAAGCAAGTTGATTATGCCACAGCACCAGACACCCCTCACATCGCATTGCCAAACCCACAACCTGAGACAGCTGCTGGGTCCCTGAGAGACTCTGAGTTTTCAAAGAGTGATTCATGTGTGAGCCAGATGCCAGGGCTGAGCCTGTGGGACACGGCACTGCACAGATGCTGCTGGGCTCCGGTCATGCCCTGAATGTTAGTCCAGGTGCTGAGGCAGGTGGCCCAGCAACCCTGGCAGTGAGCACTCTCTGGCGGCAAAGTCCCTGTCTTCTGTCTTTTTTCTTTCTTTTATTTAGTACACATAATGCACATTAAATGCTACCCCGTGACGTATCATTCCTCTTGGGGAACTGTGACACGCACACATGGAACCTTAATCCCTTTCACTTACCCTCCTCAGGCTCTAGAGCCCCTGACCATTTGTAAAATGTCCGTCTCCCTGTTTCCTGTGATCTAACTTTTATTGTACCCTTTAAATCATTTATACTTGGGCTTTCTCGTATAAGACAGACCATGGGGTGTCCAAGTTTGGTGTCTGATTTATCTCACTGATTACGGTCTTGAGGTGCATCCATTTTCCCATGGTGATTCATACTTGTGCCTCTTTGTGAAGAAAGAGGTACTGCATTATATAAAAATACAAGTTTTATCTCAGGGTGGATATATAGACCACTTCCAAGGTGCAGCTATTGTGAGTTGAGGTGCTACAAACAGGCGTGCGTGGACCCCCATACGGGATGACCGTGACGCTTTCTGGAAGACACCTAGTAGGCGAACAGCTGGGTCCAGTGGAATTTCTATTTTTAGTTTACTGCGGACTCTCCACACAGATCTCCATTGAGGTTGCCATAGTTCACATCCCATCAACAGTGAAGAAGGGTCCTTTTTTTCCCCACAGCCTCACCAGCATTTGTTGTTATTTGATCTCTTGGTGATAGTCATTCCTTCAGGACAAAGATGGTGTCTTAGTTATTTTTCTCATGGCTGAGACTAAATACCCAACACCCAAAGTTAAAGGAAAGGTTTATTTAGCTCATAGTTCCTAGAGGTTTTGGTTCATAGTCCTGACTCAGAGGCCATGGCTCCAAGGCGGGTGGAGGGAGGGGCAGAGGGGCAAAACAGAGGAGAACAGTCCATGGCAGAGCAGGGCAGGCAGAGGCAACACACAGCAAGTGACAAGAAGCATCACTGCAGCCCTCTTTCCTCTTTCCATCCCTTATCTTCTATCCAGGCTGTAGGCCCTCAGGGTGGGCAGCACTCACACCAAGGGCAGGTACCCTTAATCCCAGCATCAAATCCAGCCCCTCTGAAAAGCTCCATCTAGGACACAGCTGAGATACAGCAGTGCAGATGCAGCCATCGAGATACAGCTACAGCAGGCAGAATCTCAGGGCTATTTTAATTTTCGTTCCTCATGGTCAGTGATACTGACCATTTTATTCATCGATTTATTGGCCATCTGTACTCCTGAGAAACATCTGTTCTTTCAAGCTGCCCATTTTTTGATGGGGTCTTTTATTTTGGGAGGTCTAATCTTTTAAATGCTCTGTATATTCTAGACATTATTCTTCTGAGGAGTAGCTGGCAAATTCTTTCCATTCTGCAGGTTGTCTCTTCATTCTATTGTTGTTTCCTTTGCAATGTAGAAGCTTTTAACCAACCACTTACTAGTCCTGTAAATTATTTAAATACAGGATGGTCAAAAGTTGCATATTTTTTCATTAATTTTCATAAGATAATAAAACAGAAAATATAAAATCGATTTTATCAAACTTATTCAGTACAAGAATTGACTGCTTCAGACAGTGCCTGCCTGAGTGGCCTCAGGACAGTGTGTGTACGTACCGAGGCCGGAGCAAGCTGTTGGAGCAGTCCACATGGTAAAACCCACTGCGGATTGCTTGTTACTTCTTATGCAACTGGGGTCCTGCTCAGAAAGTCTCAGCCTGCGCCTAAGTCTTCAAGAGTATTCCCTCTTATTTTCTCCAATCAGATTTCATGTTTCTGTTTTAGTTTCTGGGTCTGTGATCCATTTTGCTTTTCGTTCAGTGCATAGTGAGAGGTAAGGGTCTAAGTTCAATCTTCTGCACAAGAAAAAGACCGTTTTCCCAGCACACTTATTAAAGGGGCTGTCTTCCTCCCAGGGAACTTTTTAGCCCTTTGGTCAGAGTGCAAACATCTGCGTGTGCCAGGGGCTATTTCCACATTCTCTACCCTGATCCACTGACCCACACCTATTTTTGTGTCAGTGCCTCACTGTTTCCTTCACAGCAGCTTTGCAATACAACTTAAAATCTGGTATTGTGAGGCCACTTGTTCTGCTCTTGTTGCTGGATTGCTTTTGCTATTTGGGGTCTCCTCTGGTTCCATATGAATTTTAAAATTTTTCTAGTTGTGAAGAATGCTATTGGCATTTTGTTGGGATTGTGGAAAACCTATAAATTGGTTTTGGTAATGTGGCCATTCTGACAATACTAGTTCTTCACACAGAGCTGCATCCCCAGTCCTTTTTTACTTTTTACTTTGAGACAGGCTCTCGCTAAGTCGATAAGTTGTCCAGGCTGGGCTCAAACTTGCAATCCTCCCACCTCAGCCTCCCACGTGCTGGGATCACAGGCCCCCCACCTGGCCCCCACACCTGGCACAGACTCAGTCTCTCAGTTCTCCTGCCAGGTAGGATGTGGTTTTGTAGGCTCATGGTCTTTCGGGAGAGCATTCATTGAGATGGTGTGATGTTAACACCTTTGGGATTCAGGTGGGAATATTACTACCTCCCCTAGTACCCAGGCCAGAGAGCCTGGGTCAGCAGAAGGGGCTCCATTCCGTCCCAGTGGATGCCATGGGAGGGCACTGGGTAGGGCACCAGGCTCACAGCTCAGAGACATTTCTGTCTCTCTAGACCACAGAAGCCACGGACAGCCTAGCCCACGTAAGCGCTAACACACAGCACAGTGACCAACAAGTTCGGGGGGGATCCCCGAGCCAGTGGCTTTGTGCCCCTCCTGGTAATGACCAGAAACAGAACTCAGCCTGCCAAGCTCAGCCAGACTGGAAAGGGAGACAGCACTGCCCGGAAGCTGGGAAGGGATTTCTGACTCACCACAAAATAGGTTACGTTCAATTTGCCTGATACACTTTTATGATTCTTTGAAAAAAGAACTGTTTCAGTTTTAAAATAACATTTATTGAAGGAATTTTTACTTCTGGGCTATGGGCTACATTTCCATCTGGCACTGGTGTCTAACAATGCAAAACATGGAGAGAAAACACTCGCACTTCCCAGCCACTCACCCTCCTGGCTTTGCTCTGGTACCGGATGGCCTTCTTCGTCTCCTCCTTGGCGTGCTCCACATAGTCTGTGGCGTTTATGACGTTCTTCTCTATGTTATTGATCATTTCACCCTGAAAACAAAAGGACCGGCCTTAGCAGCCACTTTCGCAGGAGCTGGGACACGGTGTATGCAGACAGGATGTCATGGTGGAGCTCACACTCGCAGCCAGGTGTAGGGTGAGACATCGGAAATGCACCACGCGATGGACTGAATGTGATCTCGACACGGACACAGGCGGATGGGCGGGCTCGGACACATGCTCTACTGGGGCGTCTCCCAGGCAAGCACTGGGATGGAGGCAGCCAACACTGGGCAGATGAATGTTCCACGACCACACAAAACATTGCACACCAAGGAGGACAGCTTTTACAGGGGCAAACCAGCACTACTTCCTTAATGTGTCAGTAAGCTCTGTGCAGCAACTGCCTGGTGTCCATGGATGAGGGGTGGACAGAGGTGGGTGGGCTTCTGGAGGCTCCAAGCAGGAGGTGGAGGAGGAAGAGGAGGTAGAGGAGCGCAGAGTGCGTTACCTGGGCTCTGTGCACCAGGAGACAAAGTCTGCAGCAGCAAAGAGGACAGCCGTGAAGGAGGACGGACAGGTGACTGATAGGCACAGAGGTCCCTCCTGCCAACCCTGCCCGCAGACACAGTGAGCTGCTCTACGTGCACCTCTCGAGGGAGACAGGAGCCAAGCTATGCACATGGAAACCTTGGCATGGGAGGGGACAACCAAGAGATGTAGCATCTGCCAAAACCTTTGGTAATTACAAAATCAACCTGCTCTCCTGCGTAGCTGGCTCCCCAGGCCGCCTCCTGTGACTTAGCCATTAGCCGACCCAGCCCCCACTCTTCACGCTGCCCAGGCGGGAGGCCCAGCCAGGCCGCCCGATCTCTGCCAGCAGACACCCTGGCCAGCACCACCTGGGCCAGCATAGCATAGATGGACACCGCCTGCAGAAAGCCTGCTGGTGCCAACGTGCCAAGGGGCCCACCTGGAGTGGGACGGCTGCCACATGACGTCTGGGCACAAAGTCAGCCGAATGAACCCCGACCTGGGCAGGCCAAGCCAGCTCCAGTGTGGAGGCCCCAGATCTTTGCCCCCACTCCCACCCCCAGCCAGCCCGGGCAGCTCAGCACTGCAGCCTCTCTCCTGTGACTGCTCCACAAGAGCTCCTGGCCATGGCCCAGTGTCACTGGAGCCTGCAGTGTGCGTCCTTCCTCTGGGCAACCACATTCCGTGGCTGAGTTCCTGCCACATGTGTTCACACACTTAGTTAACACACGTGTGTGGTAGGTAGTCATGTCCCATGCTCGTATCTCCTTTTTACCCTAACCTGAAATGCCAACACAAACCCGCATCTATTCCACTGTAAACTCCACAAGAAGGAAGCACCCATGTGGCCACAGTGGCCTCAAAGGCCAGGGTGGGAACGGGCTGACTCTGGACAAGCCCCATTCCCACCGTGGGAAGCTCCGCCTGCCCCTGGCACTCTTGGGTTACACCCGACGCCACAGTTAACTCTGAGCTGGGCCCAAGGTGCCAGCTCAGACGAAGTGGGACAGGCCTGGGACGAAGCCGCCGCCTCACCTGCGTCTCCACGAACATGGCCATGTCCACAAACATCTCATGCAGCTCACGGATGCTGGTCTCCAGCTTCATGATGTCCTTGTGGCGAGCCTCGATCTCATTGAGCGCTTGTCTGGTGATGTGTGAGTCTGAGATGATCTTGGAGAAGCAGAGTAAAGGGCCCAGGTGAGCCGAGGTGGGGTGGGGTCGCCGCGGCGGGAGCCCAATCCCACACTCACGTCCGAAGTGAAGATGGACGGCTTCCCGCTCTCCAGCATCTCCTCCAGCTCTGCGTCCGTGGTGGTCCTTCCGGCTGCGGACAGAGACACACTCAGTGCCTTCCCGCTGCCACTGCTGCAAGCAGTGACCCGCTGACGGGCCATCACTGCCCCAGCAGGACCCCTCCTCCGTGCAGGCTGAGGTGGCGGCCTCCCAGGCTCAGCTGAGAAGCCCAGCAGCTCTCAGAGCTCATCAGGCTTCCGGCCGGGGTGAGGACACCCTACTGCCCTGCGGACCCGTCACCCACCGGGGACTTCCAACCCTGCCACTGCGCTGCCAGTGCTGGGAATGGGAAAGCAACAGCAAGTCCCTCACTCAGGGCTGAGGGCTGTGAACAAGCAGCAGGTTTGATTGATTCCTGGGCAAAGAAGCTAGGAAAGGCCTAGCTCTACAGGCCTGGCAAGACAGATGGAGTTACTGCTGTCAGGGCCTCCCAGCAGGGCCCTGGGGGATGCACTCCTAGCCCCACCTCCCTCCCTCCCTCCCGACTCACTGATCTCAAGCTGGCGCTGGATGCGTCCTTTGCTCCGCTCCCGAAACAGAGTCTGGGCTTCATTGTACTCCGTCATGACCTCCACAAACTTCCGGGACAGCACAGAATGCTGGCGGCAGACACAGGGACATCAGTGCAATGGTCTCGGCCTCCGTGAGCGCAACGTGTACCAGTATGGTATACTGGGCCAGGGCTGGGACCAGCGCAGCCTCCTTTGGGTGGGAGAGCAGAGGCGCGGCCTAGGGCCGCGTCTGCCCTGAGACCGCATGTGCGCGTCTTCCCTAACCTGGCGCCAGAGAGGTCTATGAGGCAGAGTTAAGCAAGAACTCAGAGCACAGCATGGGGCCTCCAGGGAGGCAAGTGTGGCATGCTCCGGGGCTGGGGCCATACACAGTCCTGGGGTGCCCCCCACTGTCGGGGTACCCTGTGGTGGGCAAGGGCAGCCTGGAAGCCATTCGTGTGCATACGGATGCTTTTTCCTGGGCCTATTATGGGCCTGTGTTGCTGTACGTCACGCTGCACTCATGGGCAATGGTACTGTGCACGACCCCTCTGCACCCTTTTACTTACCCTTCCCTCCCGCCCGTTCCCCTGCATCGCTACCTCACTTTCTTTCATTTTGTCCTTTAAATTATTTATACATCCAGTTCCTCGTGTATGGAAAACCATGTGAGATTTGTGCTTGTGGGTCTGACTTGCCCCTGGATGTTACTGTGGTCTCAAAGCGCATCCGTTGTCCTACAATGGCTCGGGTTTATCCCTGCTGGCTGAGTAGTGCTCCACTGCTCACAGGCATCCCGTTGTCTTGATCTGTTCACCCGTGATGGACACACGGGAGCTTCCCAGACTTAACTGTTACGAGTCCTGCGCTGTAAATGTGGGTGCGCACGGACCCCACAGCATGGTGTCTTTAACTCTTTGGGGAAGGCAAACAGGAGAGGTCGAGCTGGGCCAAACGGAATGTCTATTTTCAGCTTTCCGAGGACTCCACATGCCGATTTCCATGGCAGGTTTACTAGTTCACCTCCCACCAGTCACACAGCCTTCGCCCTCACGATGACCTTGCTGTACTACGGGCGTCCACACACAGCAAATGCCCTGCCCCCTCCTGTTGCCCATACACAGCACCCTGCCCAGAAAGCACCGGGAACTACACTCTCAAGAGGGGTCAGAAATGTGAGTACGCACAGGACAGCAGGGCAGCTGTCCTGGGTCTGCAGGAAGGAAAGGACTGCCTCCCCACGTCGCTTCTCTACCGCAGGCACAGAGTCACACCTGGGTTCTGCGGATGCGAAGGTCCACGGAGGTCCGGCTCCCGCTCTCATCCTGATCAAAGCTTTGCTCGATGGCTGGAAGGAAACAGGACAAAGGTTTCCACATAAAGCTCAGTTTCTCGAGCCAGCCCTCAAACTGCTTTCCTTTCTTATCAGAGATGAGATAGGAGGATCTCTTGAGTTCAAAGCCAGCTGGGCAACAGGGTGAGACCCCATCTCAAAATAAATACGTACACAGAGCAATCTCTACAGTTAAAAAAACACCCAGGCAGGGGGAGAACACTTGTAATCCCAGCACTTGGGAGGCTGGGCCCAGAGGATCGCAGCAAGTTTGAGGCAGCTTCAGTGAGCTGAACGCCACACAGCCATACTCTGTCTCAAAACACCAAGACAAGCACACTTAACCATAGTTCAAGTTAACGATGCCAAAATGACATGAAGAGGAACTATTCACTGTGACTGGAAAGCCCGGGAACTGAATGAGCAATGCCTCCTCTTACTGGGTGTGTAGTAGTCCTTCCGAATACACACAGAGAGTTTGTTTTGAAATGATCACAATTTTTGAAAATGTAAGAGAATAAAAAAACTAAAAAGAAGAAAACAGCAATTATCGATATTCCCAACACTAAATTTTAAACTTACACTTTAACTTGGCCCGAATTTTGTTAGCAGTTTTCTTGATTTCTTTGTTCAGGTCTTCAAGCTCTTCTTTGATTTCTTTAAAAGTTAAAATAGGGCATCTGAGGCTGGGCGTGGTGGCTCACACCTATAATGCCAGCACTTGTGAGACAGAGACTGGAGGATTGCTGAGAGTTCGAGACCAGCCTGAGCTACATAATGAGTTCAGGGCCAGCCTAAACTATAAAGTGAGACCCTGTCTCAAACAACAAAAACAAAAACAAAAACAACAAAAATAGGGTATCTGAGCTACACACTCAACTTAAGTGATGCCAGTCAACCCAGGAGAGCAGCACTCTGCACAGCCATGCTGCCCGCTCCCGCCGTCCTTCCCACAGCCAGCGCTTGGCTCCCGCTCTTCCCACCCACCGCACACACAGACCTGAACTCCACTGGCTCACAGCCCTGCCCAGGTGGGACAAGAGCTGCATCCCCGTCCCACCGGCAGCCAAGGCGGGGCCAGGCCATCCCCCAGCAGCTGCCTGGCACCTGTGCCACTGCCCCAGCTCTGCAGCCATCAGTGACCTGGGCCACCGTCGAGGGGAAAGGCCACACACAGTAATGGGATGGCACGACCCCACTGGCTTCCTGAAGAGCCAGAAGTGCAGACCACGCCTGGGGCCCTTGAGCCTGATCAGAGAGCAGGGACACAGGGAACCTGAATCAGAACAGGAACAGAGGAGCTGCAAAGGAGGTGAAGCAGAGCCCTGGCAGAAGGGCACCCAGGGAGGCTGAGGGACATGCAGGCCATGCTCAGAGGCTCTGGTTTTCGTCGTAAGTGGAAGTCAGCTGATTCCCAGCACAGAAAGGGGCAGCCACTCAAGATGCTTCTGCCCGGAAGGCCCCGAGTAGGAGCTAAGGGTGGGGCCCCATCCGGGCCTGCTGGGCCTATGGGCAGGGCTGGGGAGACCCTGGCGTCCAGGAACCAGGATGGCACAGAAGCCCATGCCCCGCTCCAGCACACACCACAGCAGCTCTCCCATCTGCGGGGTCAGGGTCCGTGCAGCTCCAGGATGAAGACAAGGGACAGCACCCTCCAGGACCTCAGTGGGAAAGTAGGTGCAGAGCCCACACCACCTCGGGGCAGGGCCCCTCTGATGTGGGAGAGCCTGCATCCCTGCTCCACCTGCACCAGGGCCCAGCAGGGCCACCTGTTCTTTGGGTACACAGGGCAGGGAGGGGACAGATGGGATAGCCCATCCGGGGCCCTCGTCCCCGGGCTACCACTGGGGGAGCAGCTGAGCACGCCACTGGGCCCACCTCCCACTCCATGGTTCACGGAGAGAACGTGGCAGCTGCACTCCAGGCCAAGAAGGGCTGCTGTGAAACAGCAACAGCTCTCCGTTTACCACAGGACAGCTGTCCACTCTCACTGGGCAGAAGGCTGTTCTGGATAGAAACTCCTCAAAAGACATTTATCCCAATTAAATTTCCCTAGGAATTAAGATGTTATGCAAAGCACTGGATGGTGGGCAAATACATGTCTGAAACCCCAGACTGGATGGGTTAAATGTGCCTTTGCTGTGGGGGTTCTAGGACTGCAGGCAGCGGGTGGACGCGGTGGCTCTCCAGGAAGGGATGTGACAACAGAGAAGCCCACACAGGGCAGGCAGGGCCACAGGGGGCAGGGCCACGCAGGGCACTGGGGAGATGACCACGAGCTCATTCTGTGAAACGGTTCTATGTCAGAGCAGGGCCTAGACGCAGCCTTTTACCCTCTGGGTAAAACGTTAGCATTTTAGATGCCCTTCTCCCCTTGAACCCCTCCAGCTGCTTATTTTTTCATTGTACAGAATTCAGAGCCTCAGCTGTGCCTTTTCTCTAAGACTGGGCACGAGTACCCTCCCCCTCTGCCCACACAGGGTGGCATCAGTGAATGGAGGCAGCGGCAATGAACAGTCAGCCCCAGAGGGGAAGCTCAGTACCGAAGGAGAAAGGACTGGAGGGACTCATTGGCAGGGTGAGGAGCTCAGCCAACATTGATGTACAAAATCTCTGGACCCTGCCCACGAGTATTCAGGAACGAGGTGGGAGGCAGGAGCTGCTTCCTGCAGCATCAAACATCACCTGTCCCAGAAGGAAGATGAGGAGGACAGGTGTGGCCACGCGGCTCAGCAGAGCACTGTGAGAAAGGGCAGAACGAGGAGACTGCAAGTCGCCACCAATGATTCTCCCGCAGAACACATGGGGCCCCGAGGCCTGCGTGCAGATCCACGCCCTGCAGAGCCCGCTGCACTCATCACACCCACACATGGGTTTGCTCACACTCCCCCAAAGCATACGCGTGCTCCACCAAAGCTCCCCCGGACCACAGAGCCCAGCTGACCTCACCCTTACACTGCTGTCCAGTTCACCCACGCCCCAGACACCACACAGACCGCAGGCCCAACCCCTGCATGCCTGGCTGCTGCAAGGCCGTGAGCATGTTCTCAGGGGCCTTGCACACCAGGCCCCCCGGGCTGTGCATTGGGGCCACTCAGGCAGCCTGAGAACATCCTGCAAGGCCCACTCCTGCGGGGTGAAGTGAGGACAGAGATCCACGCTGTCCATAGCCACAAAGCCAGGCACACGGGCAAACAGGCACACAGACGGACACACACAGATGGACAGACACATAATACACACAGATGGACCAACTCACATGGACAGATGCACAGAGTACAGATGGACAGATGGGCAGACACAGAGACAGACAGATGGTCCGACAGACAGACAGACAGACACACACACACACACACACACACACACACACACACACACACAAACACACAGACAGGGAAACACACAGACAGACCCACTCCACAGCCCCAGCTTACTTCCTTCCGGGTTGGGTGCAGACAGAATGATGCTATGGTTCTTCTTCACATCCTCAACGTACTGCGTGATCTTAGCTGTGCTGTTTCTGATCTCCTCCACCTGGGAGAGGCAGCAGTCATCAGAGTGCAGCAAGCACAGCGCAGGTCAGGAAGGGGAGCAGATGAACACCACCTTTCCCATGCTCCCCGTGACACCTGGAGCCGCATCATGGCTGACTTCCCAACCTTGGTGAGCATCAGCCGGTCCTGGCCAGCAGTCCTAACAGGATGTTCAGCAACCCCCAGCCAGGCCCAAACCGCACTGAAGATGGTGCCAAGGAGACGCACCTGTCCTCAGCACCAGGGCAGCCCTACTACGACATGAGCACAGCCAAGGACACGCCAGCCACATGCCGCATGAGGCTGGCCCATCCTGGGTCCTCCTTTCCTCTGGCCACTGCCACTGGCTTCAGAACACACCGTGCTCGCCATGAGCACCTTCGAACATCACTGGGGAGGCTGGGGAGCGGCCCCAGAAGATGCCCTGGAACCACAGTGCTGCCTCGCAGGAGAGAAACTGCGCTGTGACCAAACACAGGGCTCAGATGGGCGATCATCCTGGGTCCCACGTTCCCGATACAGTCACAAACATCCCCGCAGAGACAATGATAGGACCTCAGGACAGAGCCCAGCCGGTCCCCCTGCCAGAGCACCTTAAGCGCACTCACCACCCACTGCCCACCATGCACATCCACATCCCAACCCTGCAGCCTGGGAGGTCACTGCAGGTGTGACGAGGACCCACGCAGGAAATGACCCTGGGGCATCCGGCCAGCCCGAGACAAGGGACCCAAGATGGAGGAGGCTGAGGCTGGAAAAGAAGGAAGGGGCCGAGGCTTCAGGCACCACACTGGGCAGGGCTGCCTGACCAGCACCCACACCTCGGAGACATGGAGCAAGCCCCGTGCCTTAGCATGACCATGGCACAGCTCTGCCCACATGGCCCTCTTCACAGGGCCTGCGCAAGACCCGGAGCACGCTGGGAAGTGGGGTGCTGAAGGCAAACCCAATGTAGCGCAGCCGGAGGCAGGCAGCGGGTAGTGGGCAGTGGGCAGCAGGCCAGCTGTCTGCACTCACACTTCACATTACACTTCCATCCTCCCAACGCATGGGAGCAGCCCTGTAAAACCCATGCTCCTCAGGGTTCTGCTGGCACCATGAAGGCTGAACAGAGTCGCAGGCTCTGGATTCAGGGCAGTTGCATTTCAGGGTGCATCTGATGACACCACTGTGAAGGGCCGTCTGGGGGTGCGTGTGCTGGGGAGCAGCAGGGCCCTTGGTCCCCGGGAGTCCCACACACAAGGCTAACGTCTAGGCAGCAGGGGCCCCAAGTGGCTCCAACCCAGAGCGGGCACCATGGGGATGGCAGGGCCAGTGCACTGCGCCATGTGACGTGGCTCCAAGCATCGCAGGGAGCATGGGAAAGCTGGCATTCATCTGCTCCCCTTCCTGACCTGCGCCGTGCCTTTGAATCGGCTCAAAATGCAGACCCAGGGCACTGATTCGGGCTTTCCCTAATACTGTCACTGTCCATATCGTTCAGCACAATATTTAGATCTGAATGCCATTTCCTAAAAATTTTCTCTAAGAAGCCATTTCACAAAAATAAACTGCAGAACGACTACTGAACAAAAGCCTGAGCATATACTGGCATCCGAATGAGGCCCACCACACTCAGCTGTCTGCAGCACAAGGGCTTTGCATGTGTCTCAGACACTCAGCAAAAACAGACTCTCAGCTGGGCATGGGGGAGCACTTGGGAGGCTCAGGCAGGAGGGTCACCATGAGTTCAAGGCCAGCCTGGCTGCACAGGGATACCTTGTCTCAAAAAAAAAAAAACAAAGCAAAAAAAAACAAAAAAACAGACTTACAGCAGCTCAGCGTGGACTTGATGGCCCCACCACCATCTATCAATACAACCACACAGCGCTGGGGCTCTCATGAAATAAGAAGTCTTCACAAGGACGCGGCTGGGAGAGCTGGCATCCAGAGCCAGGGTGAAGACCAAATCTTCACTGACCTCCAGGTGGCTGCTCCTGGATGGAGGAGGGGCCACCGGGCACAGGCACAGCAAGGACAGCAGCAGCCCAGGCCCGCAGCCCCCAGGGCAGCCTCTGGCCCTCCACACTCAGGGTCAGCTGAACCCTGAGGCACACACAGCCCAGAGAGCTTCCTCCCCAGACAGCAACTGCTGACTGCAGTCGCACAGGCTGAGGGGTGCATTGCCAGGTGCCCACGTCCCTCCCACATGCACCGATGGCCTCCAGGGCACCGGGCACTGTGACCGTGGTCACCCTGGGCCACAATGTGCTTCACAGCAGCATGTGAGACCCGCACGGTCAGCTCGGCCTCCCAAAGAACCTACCTGATGGAAGAGTTCATCCATAAAGTGGTCCTTTTCCACAACCACCGCCGTGTCCTCTTCGTCATTCTTCCTACACTGAAATAGAAAATACAAAATGTCACATTCAGATTCTTAAATTCTTACCCAGGTGCATGTGGTGAGCTGCGACACCAGCAGTCGGGACTGAGCTCAGCAGCATTGTGACAGCCTCCCCCGGGCCGCACCCAGGACGTCACCCCGGACAGTGTCACCCCAGCGGGACCCAGGACAGCAGAGGGGGCAGGAGGAAAACCCAGGAGACACAGGCCACGCGATCCTGGAGAAGCGAAACTGCCGAGCTGCACCTCTGTTTTTCCTATACAGGGCCGAAATGCTGCCCCCACCACTGCCCTCCCCGAGGGCACAGGGCCCTGGAGGAGCTTCTGGGCAGCCTCAGTCACCCCTCCTGCACACCGGGACCTCACAGCAGGCCGTGTAAGGGCACGGGGGACGAGAGCAACCCCAGGGTCACTGAGCAGCCAGGGTGGGGCCACCCGTCAGCGCAAGACACCATGGAGGGAGACAGGCCAGGTGCTGCATCGGACACTGCGCTGCCAGATAGGCGAAGGCACCAAACAGGAAGTCCAAGTCAGCAAGAAGGAAGCTTCGTGCACAGCTTCGGGGAAGAGAGGCAAGTAAAGCCCAGGAGCACACATCTAACCCCAGCAATGCCCACTGGCCTTGAGCCTTGGCTGCGCAGCATGCCACGCCAGGCAGCAGGCACAGGACCTTCCGGCCTTCTCCCAGGGCAGCCCGAGGCGGCACAGCTCCCCTCACAACCCCCAGGAGCCCACTGGCACCCAGCTCAGGACATCCTCCAGCGAGAGCCAGCACACAGGTGAACCACTGTCACCCAGGGAGCCACAGCTCAGCTAAGAAATATCTGGGGCAGCTAAGGGTGTTAAGAAGCATACGCCCTCCCACCCTGTATCGCCCGGCCCTCACCAAGGCAAAGTGGACAGAGCAGCTGACGCCCTCCTCTCACACCCAGGAGAGCAATGGGAGGAGGCAGGCTGCTGCTGCCAGGGACAGGGAGCGGTGCAGGGCAGAGGCCTCTGGGAGCAGAAGTGCCCAGAGGACCACTCCAGACACCGTGGGCCTCCCCTTGGCTCCCCAGCTGGGCACGCACGGTCACTCAGGGCACAGTACCCCCTGCAGTGACCACGTGGCAATGTCAGGTGCAGGCCGCTCAAGACCCCGAGGTGGGCAGCAGAGGGGCTGCCCTGCCCCATCCTGCCCGCCTCCACCACTCGCTCACCACTTCCAGGGAGAAAGGCTGGGGCTGCAGACACCCCCTGGCTTGCCCAGCCCAGCACAGAGCCCCTCTGGAGGATCTGTGCCCTGGGCCCTCCACTCCCACAGTCTCTATGGTGGCCGGGCACAGGAACTGCAGCTGGGCCCGTGGTCAGCAGCTTATCACTCAGGCCTGGGCTGGGGGCCAAAGGCAGCACACAACACCATCACCTGAGCGACAATGCAGCCCAGGACCTCGGGACAGGGACAGCACCCCATCCCTGTCTCTGGCTCTGACAGCCGCTAGGGGCTGGCAGAACAACTCTGCCCTCCGTGGTGCTATGGAAAATCCAAACCCAAACAGAGCCAGGGGACTGGTCAGTGTCCTGGGGTCGCCATAGCCCACAGCCTGCCTGTTTCCAGGCTTCCCTACAGCCACACCACACAGCTATGGCAGGCAAACCACAAGGGGCAGACAGCAGGGAGCCTGGGCCCCTCTCCAGCCAACCAAGCCCAGCCCAGCCCAGCCCAGCGTGAAACCACACCCACCAGCAGGAAGGCAGGCGATGCCTCCCAACTTCCACAGGGGCAGGGACAGTCAGGGACCCACCTTCCCGAGGGCTGGACCCCAGTCACACAGAGGAGTCACTTTCAGTCCTCCACTGGCTGGGAAGTCACCTGTCACCCCAAGTCCTGCAGACTGAAAGCCCTGCACTAGGAATGCGTCTTCTCTACTGCCTGAGTCTGGGTCTTCTAAGCCTCCATGTCTCCGTCCCATTTCTACCTGGACCCCAGGCACTGTCCTTGGCCCGATGTGCAGGGCCTCCTGTAGTCCCCTCCCTCACACCAGGGCAGTGACCTCGGACGACAGTCACCCCAACTGGGCTCCTCCTGTCCCCGGGGCCACAGTGAGGGTCACACACTCAATGCCAGCCACAGAAAGGGCCTCTGAGTACCAACTTCCCATTTCTGTTAAACAGCAAAGAATTCTCCTTAAAAACCGGCACGGCAGTGGCCACGATGTCCCCTCCGTGACTGCTGCAGCTCATGGGCCAACTGTGGCTGGGCCTGGGTTCCGAGCTGGGGACTGCAGACAGCAGAGAGCAGGGCCAGGAAAGCCCGGCTTCCTCTGCACACTGTTCTTTCCACACAGGCACCCGAGGGCCGCCACACAGGAGAAACTGGGAGGAAATAAAGATTCACCCTTAAATCCATCTGGCGGCTGACCTGCCTTGCTGCTGTGACACAGTGGCTTCTCTCCCAAGCGTAATCATTCAGACAGAAGCAGACAGGCACAAGCAGGTTCAGGAGCAGCGGCTGCAGGCAGTCAGCTCAGCTTTCTCTCCCGCGCTCTTACTGAGCCGGGTGCGATGTGATCATTCCAGGCTCTGCTCACTGCCTGCCTGTTCTGTGCCTGACATGAGGGTCCAGGACAAGAACTCGGCCTGCACACGCCTTCCCGCCACTTTGCTGCGTCTCCACGACAGGCCCTGGGATCCGGAGCTGATCCAAGTGTCGTGATGCCAGGGGAGCTGCACACGAAGCTCCATGCTGCCCATCCCCAGCACGCTGCCCAGTGCCCACACTGCCTGGCACATGCGCACTGTGGTCAGGATATCACCAGTGCCACGCCCGCGTCGCTCTCCCCACGGGACAATGGCACACCACCACCCCAGAGGGGCCCAGGAACAGCGAGCCTTCCTGACAGACGCCGCAAGGCTCAGTCGCGACAGGGCTGGAGACACTGCCAAGATGCCCACTGGGCCAATCACACTGTCCTGGGGCGAGGATCAGAACCGGCCGGACAGAAGAGCCCAAGGGGACTGGACAGGCTCGATGCTGGGGGCGGGACAGCCTCCACTCACAAGGCCACCAGGGACAAGAGAAGCCCACAAGGTGCCCCTCTGCTCTGCCCTCCCCAGGGCCGGGTGTGCAGGCCTCGTGCCACAGCTTGTCCCCAGCCGGTCCCCAGGCTCCAGGGCGGGTCCCACGAGCTGGTCCCAGGCGCCCACAGCCAGCTGGGCTCCGGCACCCTGCTTCCTTCGCAACAGCCACAGCCACGTCTCATTCCAACCTGTGCCGCCCCACCATGGACCACATGAACGCAAAGCGTCCATGTTTCCATTGTGTCTGAAACCACACCTGGCCCATGGCACACAGTGAGGGGCAAAGAGGGACAGGGAGAGAGGAGGAAGCTCGCAGGGACAGACGGACGGAGGGACACAGGAGACCAAACAGGCGGGCACCACGGTGCCCACTCAGGTCCCCCTCCTGCCTCACCTATCACAAATCCCCTTTTCTGTCTGAGCCGTGAGCTCTGTGCTGCTGGCAGCTGCTGTCTGTGGTCACAGGAACCTCCCAGAGGACCCCAGCCCCACTCACTCAGCAGCTGGCCTGGCCGCAAGAGTGCGCTGCACTGCACCAGCCTCCAGAGGGACAGAGGGGAGGGCGGTGCCAGGCCAGCACCAAGGGAGGCACCCGCAGGCGCAGGGCAGGCAAGGGAGCAGCCGGACAGAGGAGGCGCAGGCCAGGGCAGGATGAGGCCCCTACAGCCGAGAGTTGCCTGGGCCCCATCCTCTCAGTTCCAGTTCCTTCTGGATGGAAGCCAGAAGCAGGGGCCCGGGGACAGCAGGTCCTGCTGTCTTTCAGACACACACATCCAGGTGCAGGCGCGCAAATCTATTACATTGAATGGGGGCAAACTATCAACTGTGATGGTGGGAACTGAATGAGAATTAAGGATAAAAATTTTCTGGAGTGAATAAGTCAAGATATTTTAAACTCTAAATGTATCCATGAAGTTATATGCTCATACTTGAAATGATAAGTATGGAGTTTTTTAAATGGTCCCAGTACCAGGGATTTAGCCCAAGGAGAGCTGAGCTATCCCTCAGCCCTTTTTTTTGTTTTTATTTTGAGACAGGGTTTCACTTAGTCACTAAGTTGCCCGGGCTGGCCTTGAACTTGTGACCCTCCTGCCTCGGCCTCCTGAGTATCCAGCTTAAAGGTTCCTATTTTCTGAATCAGAATCTTGAGTCTTTACAACATTCTGCACTGCATGTACAAATAGGCACTGTCAAAAAACAGAAACATGCCTGGGTAGTGTTTCCTGCTCTCAGAAAATCTTTGTAGATCGCTGCCTTGATCCCAAGGATGAAGAGTGATTCTCTCATTTCTCTCAGGTCTCTTGACCAATGCCACACAGCTAGAGTAGCTGCTTATTTTCATGCAAACAACTCCCACAGCTGAAATCTGCAGTGTCCACAGACTGTACTGGACGGCCCATCTGCACCAGAGCTTAATGTAGAAGCTGATCAGAGAGTCATACCAGCCCATTTTTCAGGACTGGTGCCTGCTCTGAACCCCTCCACACCCCAGCCACCTTCCACACATCTCCCCGCACACAGTGCCACAGCACAGAGTCCTCTGCCCCTGGCCAGAACGGGAGGGACCGGGCACTCTGGCTGTGGAGCCCAGGGGTCACTGGCATCCAGCGACGCTCTCTGTGCCCATAGACAGGTTCCTCAGAGCAACTTACTGCTCAGAAGCCACTAAATCTGTCCACGAAAACTGTGTGACTGTAAATGGTTTTAGACAAACTAACTGCTACATCCTTCTCAAGCAGTTCCAGGGGTGCCTTGTTCTCAGAAGGAAGCAGTAAGAGCCAATGAGGAAAGCTTCTGTGGTGGCATCTCAAACATTGTACTCCTTAGGTCACCATGGGTGAGCCACTCTGACTACCAAAATCAAACCCTAAACTTTATAAAAATACGAGCCACAGAGAAAAATGGTTGTTAACAGACATTCAACTACCCCGAAACCACTTGAAAATGACAGATTTTTTAAAAAGTGCACCTGGTAGCATCAATGAAATCATTAAACTTTAAGGATGTAGAGTTCACTGTTAACAATTTTACATAGAGCTGCTCTTAGAACTTCCTGAAAACATGCAAGGTAGCAAATATCAATAGCATACTTCCTTCCACCCTCCTCCTCACAGAGCTTCACACACTAAATAATTGTTTCAAAACTCCCTTTGTGAGGCATAAGTATCATCTCTACTTCACATGCAAGAGATGCTGGGGGTGGATGCGCACACCTGTAATCCCAGCACTCAGGAGGCTGCTGAGTTCAAGGCCAGCCTGGGATAAACAGCAAAACCCTGCCTAAAAAAAAAAAATCAGCAGCATGGCCTCCATAGCTGCTTTCTACCCACACAACTCTTCCATCACTGCAGAAGGCACTGAACCAGATAAGGTCACTGGGTCTCAACTCTGGAGCAAATCCCTCTGCAGGGCCTATCACCCGCTCAGGAAGGGACAGGTTGAGCCACGACTGATAACTAACTGCCTATGTGCTCTCTGCCAATCAAGATGGAACATCTGCTCACATTTTTAGTCCCTGCTTCCCCATACAAACCCTGCTATCCCCCAATGAGACGGAGACAGCTGTCACTCTGTACGGCATTTAACCCAAGCGAGCCCCCACTCTGTGGCACTGCAGATTTCCAAGGGGGTCTACAACAATTCCTATTGGGTATGACCTTGCTTCTCCTAGGACTGCAGGGAGTGTTTGAGCACTAACAGAGGGAAAGAAAGCGACGTCACCACATGGGAACTTCCTTAGAGGAGTCTTACACACAGTTTCCATGATCCCAAGAGTAACCGTCTGTCTCCCATGGCCAGAGGTCCTGCAGGACCCAAAGACCACAGAGGCCCAGCAGCTCTCATCTCTCTTCTTCCAAGCAGGGACCTGACCAGCCCCTTCCTAGAGCAAGCAGAGCTTGACTCCTTGCAGGCCAGCGGTGCCTCAGGCCACAGCAACACAGAGGGCAGAGGCTGAATCTACCCTGGAGGAAAACATCCCTCCGCCCATCAGGCAGCAGTTCTCCTACTTTCCAGAGGGGAAAACATCATTACTGCTGTTGCCTAAAAAGTTTTAACTCTTACACAGCCTATAAAAATCCACTCTAGTTTCACTGTCCCAGTCACGGGGCAGACACCTTCATGCACATGTAGAATACATCGGAAATCACTCCACTTGTCATAGAACTCAGCCATTAAGAATGAAATTCTATCAGCTGCAGAAATGTGGACAGAACTGGAGGTCATTCTGGAAAGTGAAAGAAGCCAGGTGTAGAAAGAGCAGTGCTGAGTGTCCGGGCTCATAGGGAAGTGGAAAAGCTGATCTCAAAGAAGTGTCAAGGAAGGCTGGGTGCGGTGGCACACGCCTGTGATCCCAGCACTCGGGAGGCAGAGGCAGGGGCAGGAGGATCCTAAAGAGTTCGAGGCTAGCTCGGGCTACATAGTCAATTCAGGGCCAGTCTGGACCATACAGTGAGACCCTGTCTCAAAAAAC
>NW_022900924.1:22536498-22537596 GCF_012274545.1 Fukomys damarensis
AAAAAAAAAAAAAAAAAAGAGGAAGACCGGGAGGGGGAGGAGGAGGAGAAGAAGATGAAGAGGAGGAAGAGGAGGAGGAGGAAGAGAAGGATAAAGTAGTAGTAGTAGTAGTACTGGTGGGGAGGAGAACAGGGGCCACCAGGGCTGGGAAGAGGGTGGGTGAGGAAGTCAGGGAGCAAAGGCGACAGTGGGACTTGGGTGTGGCTGGCGAGGAGGAAGAGGAGGAAAAGGAGGAGGAGGAAGAAAAGGAGGAGGAAGAGAAGGAACCTCTGATGCCCCAGAGCACTTGCAGGGTGACTGGAGCTGACAGCAATTAACTGTGACTTCCAAACAGCTCGGAGGAGGACCCTGAACATCTCCAACACAGCTGACAAACAGCCGATCTGCTCAGGACACCCTGCACATATGTGCTGAAATGTCGCTCTGCACCCACAAACAGACACAGCCACTAAGTGTCAATACAGAGCACGGAAGTACTCCAGGATCGGACTCCAGGGCCAGAGTGTCTGCCTCGTGGGCACAAGCCCTGGGGTACAGGCCCCGGTGCAAGGCCTGTGCGGCCCACCCCAGGGGTGCTGGGGCACACGGACGGGCTCAGGTCTCACTTTCCCAGCACACCATCTGCTGGGTACACAGGTGCCGCCGCCCTTGTGCTGGGTCTGTGTCCACTCCCTGGGCCACAGCAGCAGGCAGGGGACCCTGGGGAGCCTAGCACAGCCTCTCTGATGTGAAGACAGCAAAGAGCCAGGCAGGCCTCAGCCCTGCTCCTCCCAGGAGACAGGGGCCACGCCTCGTCACACAGGGGCACCAAGACCCCGGCCCACACGTGGCATCAGCAAGGTGGCATCAGGCCCCAGCCTGCAGGAGCCAAGATGGTATAGGAGACTGCCCTGCCCTGGCCTCCACCTGGCACCACCCAACCGCTGCTGGGGGCTCCCCAAGGGGCCCTCCCAGGTTCCCCCAGCCCTGGAGACCCCACCTGGACCCCCATCCCCATCAGCCTCCCCAGGCAAGCCGAAGCCCACTCCACAGCACCTCTCCCAAAGAGCCCACAACCCCTCCCTAGGAGTGGCCCTCTCCAGTCTCCCCTCCTTAGGA
>NW_022900924.1:22538417-22552020 GCF_012274545.1 Fukomys damarensis
GCGGGGCTCCGGGCGGGGCCCGGCTCGGGCTAAAGTATCTCGGTTCAGTGAATATGGAAGAGCTCCGCGGAGCCCTCAGCACGAATTGGCGCAGCTGCGGATCGCACACTTCCCGAGCCTCACACTGAACTACGTCCCCAGGCCTCCCTTTTCAGTTTTACTTTGAGACAGTCTCTCCTCGTGGGACCCACCCGGCCCTAGGCTTGGGAAAGCAGCGGGGAGGGGCTGTCCCCACCTGCTAGGGAGCTGCCCACAGCTGGCTGCTCAGCGGAGGCAGCGTGGAGGCTTCGACCAGAGTTGCAGTGGACACCAGGGCATCGGCTCCAGCACGGGCTCTGCAGGGGACACAGTTCAGTCCCCAGCACGGACGGGGGGGGCGGGGCGCTGGGCCGCCCTTGGGTGCAGCGAGGCAGACCTGCCCTCCTGTCGAGAATCACCGGGAGGTTTGTTGGAAAGTTGAGTCACATTAATTTGGTACATGTAGGTTAAACAAAAATTCTCTATTTTGATTATGGTCTAAATATTAGATAGGAGAAAGCTATATAAAATGTGTCTGAGAATGAATGTGAAGGACAGAAAGCAGAGAGAAGATTTTTTTTTTTTTAAAGGGAGGGCTTGGCCCTGGACTGGGCATTTGAACCGGTGTCAAGCAGTCCCTTAGACCAACACATCCCAGGACTCCTGTGTGCCAGTAAATATCCTTTTTAGATTCTTCACTTAGAAAGAAGCAGCCCTGATCCACTGCTACCAGTATTAAAATAGACAAGAGAGCCAGGCGCACTCCTGTAATCCCATCACTCGGGAGGCTGAGGCAGGAGGATCGCTGTGAGTTTGAGACCAGCCTGGGCTACATAGTGAGTTCCAGGTCAGTCTCAACTACATAGTGAGACCCTGTCTCAAAACAAAATAACAACAAAAATCGACAAGAGATTACAGTCCAACACACTTGCAAGGGTGTGGAATTTTAGGCTGTTGGGACCGATAACTACAAGGTCTCTCACATATGGAGGCACACGTGTTTGTAAAAGAAAATAATGGGTGTTCAGATTTGACTCTGAATTCTCCTATTTTCCATCTCCAAACCCAAGTTTTCCCCTCTGTGGAGTAGTGCTAATAAAGCTTCCACATTGAAAACCTGTGAATTTCCCATTTCAAGTCCTCTGTACTTCAAGAGACTGTATGCATTCGCCTAATCTGTTGTCCTCATCATAGTCAGCAAATATAAATTATTTAACAAACATAATATTTATTACTCTTAGAAATAACAAAATTTTAAAGCAGTAAAACCTACTTTGTGTGCACCATGTTGTTTTTCCTCTGCGATGTCTGTTTGCCATCCTTGCCTTAGACCAGCCGACTGTGGACTGAAACCTCTCTGAGCTGTGAGTGACGTGTCCAGGTGCACAAGTGGAAGAAAGCTGCTCAACTGTTGCAGCCAGGAAGAGAAAAAAGCGGGAAACCATAGAGATGCACCCTCCAAAGTCACAGCCCAGGGAACCACCTCATCCAACCAGGTCACTTCCTAGCAGCCATTCAGCTATGAACTCATTGATGGGTTCATCTACTGATGAGTAGCACCCCATGCTCCAGTCACTTTCCAAAAGCCCGGCCTCGGGACACATAAGGCTTTTGCACATGAGTCTTTGGGGGAGCATCCTAGATCTAAATCATAACACTCCCTGGGGAAACTAGACCTGGGGGAAAGAATCAGTAAAATAAAAATTACATGTAAAAGGGCCTACTGCAAAATTGGCAGTTTCTGTAAACTTGATGAAAGAATCAAATCCTGACATTCTGTGTGCACAGTGTGGCCTGGGTAAGTCACACTGCATAAGGAAAAGCCACACACATCCACCTGCACGCAGCACGGTAACTGTCAAAGGATGGAGGCTGTGACGTGACAAGTGACTGTGTGAGTGGACAATGTGTGAATAAAACGTTGGCTGTAAAGTGTACCTGGGAAAGAACTAATTCCCCAATTAGTTAGGGGGCTCAATCCAGGCACCCACACGGAGCCTAAGCCTCAGCTTCCAGGTACTGAGCTCCCGGCCAGGTTTAAGTCCCTTGGAAAAGAAAAGGTGCATCCCTTCCAGGTAGCTACCTTGTCACCCCCAGATTTCACCCTGATTGGGTCCACTCTGGCCCTTTGCCTAGCACTGAGCCAATCACTGGTCATCAGGGGTGAGCACTGGGTCACATGACAACCTGGAGCAGGAAGGGCCTCAAGGGAACTCTGGAATTCAAATGAAAGGTGTGACAGGCACCTGCCTGGAAAGGAAACTGCTGACAGCTGGAGGAAGACAAAGGGGTCCTACGGCAAAAGTAAAAGTAACCACCCCACGCCACCTTGTCCCCAGGGAATATAACATTATGTGCAGTTAATGAGACAGGAAGACATTAGGACCTTCTGAAATTGCACTGTGCAGAAAATGAATCAGGGCATGAACCAACCCTAACAAGGTTTCCTGCAGAAATTACCTTCTTAATGAGAATGTGCTGCTGCCGATCTAAGTCTGTTAAACACAGTCAGCACAAAAGACCCCAGATCCTGGGCAGGTCGCAAGGGTCCAGCACCTGTGGACCCGGAGGAACAGCATTCTGCGGCTGAGGGCAATATAGTGGCTCCAGTCTTGATCAAAGCATCCTGCAACAGATGAGAAAGACTGACACGCCGCCCACAGGCTGCTCCCACAACTCTCCATGACTGTCAGTGTTCCACAGCTCACACAGCCTTTCCCTCCCCGGGCCTCTCCCTGACTCCCACAAAGCAGACTTCCTCCGGGCAAGCACTTCTCTTTCAGGCTCTTCTCCTTCCCTCAGCCACTTTCATGTGTAATCTCCAGTAAGTACGGACCCCAGCCTGTCTTTGCTACCTTCTCCAACTGCTGATTCCATACAGTGGAGTAACATAGGCTCACACTGGAGAGTGTGGAACTGACAGCTTTCCTTCCCTGCCAGAGGAAGAAGGAAACGGCAGGGATCCATAGAGCTGTACACACATACACAGCCCAAAGGTGTCGGGGGCAAAACAGCAGTCAGATCGCAATAGCGAGTTCACAGTGCTGTGTAAGAGATCAACCAGATCAAAAGAAAGGACACGCACAGGAAGGAATCTGCCTGGCCCTACAGTGACCACCTCTGTGGGAGAGGAAGACAGCAGCTACTGTTAGCTGGACCTTGATGACCCTGAAAGGCACCGTTCCTGGCAGTGAACCCTCTTAGAAAAGTGAAAAAGAGAAACAGCCCAACAAAATACCAATTAGCATAGCCCCAGGCTGCGAATAGAGCCCAAAGCCACATCCCAAACTGCGGCTGTTCTGTGCTGCACAGAGACTTTCTCGGATGACCAAAGCTAGACCTATCTAACCACACCCTGGAAGGCTGAGGGCTCTCCCTAGCAGGAAGAAAAGACTGGGAGAAGTGCTCCAAGGGACTCAGGTGAGAGGGGTGCAGAGCTGCGCAGTCCTGGAATGTGGGGCTACAAACAAAGCCCCAGAGAGAGCGCTGGGAGCTGGGGGGCAGATGTCACCTGGGCCAGGGGACCTCAGCCCTGTTGCAGCAGCTGCATAGGAGGAGCCAGAGAGCCTGCACTGTCGAAAGCCCCTCAGCCTCCATCCAAGTTACCGCAGCAGTGGAAAACTAACAGCCATGCACTTGACTAGGTGCTCAGCTGGGGTGTAGAGCACTGTCAGGGAAGGAGGATGGGGTGTTGAAAGAGCAGGCAGTTGGTTCTCAGCAGCCTCCTCAGCAGCCTCCTCGCCACCCACCTCAACGAGAACCTAAAATTGAAGGCATGGACCTGGCAGCTCTTTCTGACATCTGGAATTCTACCCCAAGGGCTGGGTGTGGGGTGCTTGAGGGCCTGGGTTCAAATCCCTAGCACAGAGAAGAAACAAAACTTGTGTCTCTAGTTCTCCCCGGGGCCCTGGTCTTATCAGTCCTGCCTGACTCACCAGTCACAGCGATTGTTTTACCACAGCAGCCTTTATTCTAACACATGACACAGTGAGCCAGGTTTATAACAAGCGCAGGGCTATGAAGCCTTTTTGTGTTCCAGAAGTCCAGGCCCACCGAACTTCCTCAGTCCCAGCAACCAGGGACAGGCAGCAGCAGGAAGGAAGAAATGCAGGGAAGGGACCGAGGGAGGAAAGGGGCTGGTACACTTTTAGTATTTGGAAGTCATTTAAACTGGAAGACTACGGCCTTTGTCAGAAGGAATGAGATCACCTTGTAAAGGGCAATGAAAAATCAGCTTCATACAATGGATAAAACAGCGCCCCCTGCTGCTCCGGGAAAAAATCTAAAACTGAGCCAAACAGTACTTTCAAAGAGGTGGGGCCCAAAACTCCTCGCTTGATAAAACAGCCTTTTTGAGACAGGGTTTTTGCTAGATAGCCCAGGCTAGCCTAGGCAGCTGCTGTGATCCTCCTGCCTCAGCCTCCTGACTGATGGGGCCAAAGGCGCGCTCGACTATGCCCAGTGAAAACAGCCCATCTGGCAAAATTTTACCAATCTAGGGACACCTTCCGTGTGTCCAGAGCCCACAGCACAGTGGGCAGCTGTGGAGCTGCGTGGCCACAACTGTTCATCTCTCTGGATCCCGGCATCAGGGACACGAGACACGCAGAGTGCTGCGCCGGCCCAGGCATCGCTGCACACAGTGCATGGGTCCCTTTACACCTCACACACCACGAGCGAAGCCCTCTTGTGGGGAGACACGTGGCTGAGTACACGGATGTGCATGCCCACAGAAGGGTCGGCAGGCTCTGAAGAGACAGCAGCACCAGGGCGTGTGTGCTGCCGGGGCTCCCCTCACGGCTCGGAAGTCAGACCCGGGCTGGACAGGACGGGAGCCGGAGGACTATTCCAGGGTCAGTACCCAGAGCAGGGGGCGTTGGACCCTAAAACGGCAGCGTGGGCACAGAGGTTCGTGAAAGGGCAGGAGTGGGAAGCGGAAGGCCATGGCACTGCCGTGGGGTCGCCGGGGTCCGGGCTCCTTTTTTTCCTCCCCAAAGCTGTAATGGACCTGACTTCCCAGGTGAGGGCCTGTGATTCCTCAAACACTATTTTTTCCAAGTTGAACCCCACAGGATTGCACATTTTTGTTAGTTGCTGCCTGGGACTAAAGAACGAAGGCGTCGTGGTGCACACCTGTGATCCCAGCACTAGGGAGGCTGAGGCAGGAGGATCGCCATGAGGTCAAGGCCAGCCTAGGCTACATAGTGAGTTCAAAGCTAGCCTGGACTGCATAGGGAGGACCTTCCTCATGGGTGTGTAAAGTGTAAAGGAACCGAAGTGCCGAGCATGAGCACGGTGTGGGTCCATGTTTGTCTCAAAAAGAAAACAAACAAAATGCACATAACCACCAGCCCTGGAGCTTCCGAGCTCCAGAGATCCCTAGGCAGACAGGCTTGACAGAATCAAGGGCCAGGGCCGAGGGCCACTCAATCCACCTCCGCCAGGCCTTTCCACAGAGCTCCCCCCCAACCCCCCTCCCCGGCTGTGGGCGGAACCCACCTACCACGCCCACAATTCCAGTCCCCAACTGGGGGCGGGGGTGGGAAAAGCTCCGTGAGAAGAGCTGGACTCCTGTCCCAACCACAGTCCACCTGGAATCTGAGGTTTAGAAGCTCTGTGTAGGGAGCTGAGGGAGCCTAAGCTTCTCTCTGTTCTGAGCACCCCACCCCCCACCTCACCCCCAGCTCTGGTTTACCGCAGAACCTACAACAGCCTAGCGCTCCTCAGACACGTGAGAGGCCAAGAAAGGCAGGAAGGGAGCACTCAGGGCTCCAGGTTCAACTGGAGGAACAGGTGCCTCTCAGTTCAAATGGCCAAAAAGTATATGAAGAGAGTGTTCACCATCTCCAGCCATCGGAGACATGCACACTGAAACTACACTGAGACTCCACCTCACCCAGCAGAATGCTATCACCAAAAACCCAAAAGCCAAGCCCCGCCTGGTGGCTCACACCTGTAATCCCAGATTTGGGAGACTGAGGCAAGAGGATCACCAAGAGTTGGAGGCCAGCCAGAACTACATAATGAGATCCTATCTCAAAAGACCTAAAGAAGCCGGGCATGGTGGCTCACACCTGTAATCCCAGCACTCGGGAGGCTGGGGCATGAGGATCGCTGTGAGTTCAAGACCAGCCTGGGCTACATAGTGAGTTACAGGGAGTCTGAACTAGATACTGAGATCCTGTCTCAACTCCCCCCCCAAAAAAAAGAGAGAGGAAGGAAAAAAAGAAGGGGAAAGGAGTTTGAGCAAATAGCAATTATTTTTTGTTTTTGTTTTTTTGAGGCAGGGTCTCCCTTTGTAGGTCAGGCTGGCCCTGAACTATGTTGCCCAGGGTGGTCTCAAACTTGTGGCAATCCTCCTGTCTCAGCCTCCAGAGTGCTGGGATCACAGATGTGCACCACCACACCTGGCTCAGACAACAATTCTTAAATTGGTACTGGGAGCCCTGAGAGGCTGGTCTCCACCTAGGCACTGGGGGTGGTGGGAGGTATTGAGGAAGCCGCAGCGGAGTACTTGGCTGACAGCTAACACAGGGAGCTAAGTATTAGCCAGCGCTCTGGGGTGCGGCTGGGTGTCCTTGGACCCTCATATGAGCTGGGACTGCTTTTCTCAGAGTCTCGCACAGTACAGGGTCCCTAATGTTCCCAGCTGTCCTGGCTCCAAAGCCAGGCAGGAGCTGCACCAGCTCCTGGTCTAGCAGACAGGGCACCAGCTCTGAGATGACCCATGGTCATGAACAGTGGCCCCACTCAAGAGTGAGCTCGCCTGGCCGCTGGAGTCCTGGAGGCCCAGATTGTGTCTGGCTGTGGCCAGGAGATGACACAGCACAGAGAAGGGTAAGGTGCACCACCAGAGGGGGACTTGGAGTAAGGGCAGTAGGTGGGGAAGAAGCTGGAAGGGTGGAGCCATGGGGGGGCTACCCTGCTTCCAGTCCCATGAGACCAGGGTTGGACACCTGACCTTCACCCTTGGTTGGCTTTTTTACTTTTATTTTTTGATTTTGTGAGACAGGGTCTTACTACGTGGCTCAGGGTGACCCTCCTGCCTCAGCCTCCCAAGTACTAGGATTACAGGCTTCGGCCACTATACCTGGCTTTGTATTTGCTTTTCAAATTTTTAAATTTTAGTATCTTTTTTAGTGTGTGTTAATATTACATAATGGTAGGGGGTGGTTTTGGGAAATTGGTAATGTGTTTAGCACATCTTAATTTAATCCCAATACCCACTTCCCCCTTTCCTGGTCTCCAGAAGTCTACCTCCTGGCCTCCTGACATCTCTCCTTAGCTTAATTAACTGATTCATATGCAAATTTTAAAGATATTTCTCTCATATAAGAGAACACATAACATTTCTGAGTCTGGCTCATTTCACTTAACACGATGGTTTCTAGTTCCACCAATTTTTCTGCAAATGATATGATTTCATTCTTTATGGGTAATATCTCACCATGTATACGTGTCAGGCCTATGGGCTGAAGGGAGACCCAGTCAGGCAGGTGAGGTTCCCAAAGAAAAGAACACGCATGGAGGAGACATCACAAGAAAGCAGGAACCAAACTAATTTCCAGCACAGAACTTATGGTTTGGTTTTGTTTTGGTTTGGTTTTTTTCTGGTTTCACTATGTAGGTGAGACTGACCTGGAACTCACTATTTAGCCCAAACTGGTCTCAAACTCACGGAGATCCTCCTGCCTGAGCCTCCCAAGTGCTAGAATTACAGGTGTGCAACACCACACCCAGCAGAATTTATAGTTCTTTATCAGTTTAGCTAAGACACAGTAAGACAAAACATCCTGGGCAACCATGCACAGCTGTGAGGTGGGTGTGCAGTAGCCCATGCTGATTCATTTGTTGGTGTGCCTGTGCTGAAAGACAAGAGTCACATCCTCAGGCACCTTCAGACCCCTGCATTTACACACTGACAGTGGCCTCCTACAATATTCCACACTTTCTTTGGGCATTTAGCTGTTGATGGGTGCCCTGAACTCACCGGGTAGCTCAGGCTGGCCTTGAACTCCTAGTGATCCTCTTGCCTCTGCCTCCCAAGTGCTGGGATTACAGCTTGTGCAACACCACTCCAGGCCCATCAAACTCTGAAAGGTTAATGAGTTCAAATTTATTTTTTAAAGAGCATTTGTATTATTCAAGAGAAAGATGCTTGGCAATGCTACCTAGTTAGTTCACTTCCAAATAGCACCTTTTGGGCAGAAATAGGTGTTGGGGATGAAGATGCACAGATCCCTGGCTTTGGAGACATGAGAGTTCAGGCCACAGAGGGACACCAGGTCCCCACCTCCAGGAAGACAGGAATAGAAAGCTTGCACCCTGGGCACCCACCACATCCTCCTCAGGAATGTGAAGTGCCATAAAAAAAAATCCCAGTTGGGGCCAGGTTTTTAGCTCAGTGGTTTTACCGCCTGCTTTGCAAGCACAAGGACGAGAGTTCCACCCCCCGTACCAAAAAAAAAAAAAAGAAAAAAATCCCAGAGTACAAAGTTACAGGTGGAAGGAGATGCCACTGCACTGTTTCCATGGTGAGCAAAACACCCTGGCCCTGACACACTGTAGGACCCAAGGAAGAAAGCGAGGGCAAGAGCGATCTTGAACCCAACCACCATGAGCTAATGTGACCCTAATTTCTACTCTGGGTGGGACTGTGCCCCCAAGCAGCTGCCCGTGTTACCCCACACCTCTGCAGTGTGATCAGGTGTGACCAGGTGATCTGAGGGTGGCATCACGGCAGGACCCCTGCACTTCAGAGCCAAGGGACAGTGAAGAGGAAGCTGTGGCCGGGACAGACTCCCTCCAGCAGCCTGCAGAGTGCTGTCCCTCTCCTGCTGGGATTTTGGACCTCAGGCTTCCAGAACCACGAGAAGTAATTGCTGTCACGTGAAGGCAGCCAGTGTGTGGTATTCTGTGTGGCAGCCCTAGGAAGCCATTACACTGTGATTACCTGATAAACAGCACCTTAGTGTTGTGTTGAGCGACCACAAGAGTCTCTTCATTAAAAGCATTTAAAATGTACCAGAAAATCAGAAACACTGAAGAAAACATACACTAACATCTAGAATACATACAATTAAATATGTACTGGAAAGATTTATGCAGGAAGGGGGCATAAATCTCCTCAGTACTGGGGGTGGAACCACTGAGCTGCCTCTGCAGCTTTAGGGACAGGGTCTCATTGAGTTGCTGGGTTGGTCAGTCTGGGCTTGAACTTGCAATCCTCCTGCCCCTGCCTCCCTGGCTTCTTTTTTGTCTTCTTATGGGATTCTTTTCCTGCTTTCTTATTCTAGAGCCTCTTAAAGTGACAAGGGACACAGAAAGACAGTTGCTTCCACAGAGAGCATCTGTAACTGCTCTGAAAGTTCTTCCGCTTTGGGAGTCTGTGTGGTAGCCCTATTACTGTGACACAGCATGGGTGGCTCCCAAACGAACAGCACGCGGCAGCGTAGACCCCAGCTGGAGCTGCCTACACAGCTGGCGTCACAAGGACCTCTGGTCCAGACTGTGTCTGAGTCCTGTGGGTGGAGGGCGAAGTCAGGGACTCTGTGCACCATTGGGGGAACTGGCCCCAACCCCCAGGGGATACGCAGCCTGCAGCAGGGCCCAGCACAGCAGCCGGGGCACAAGGGGTCCCCTGCCTCCCACTGCAGTGCCGACACCACTGCTCCCGGCCTCCTCTCCCTGACTCTGGGGTCTTGGCTTTGTGACCCACTGTGGGGGAGGCTCCAAGTCCCCCTGCACCCCGCTTCAGCCCCTCCTGCCTGCATCACCTTTCCATGCATGTACGCTTTGTGCATGTACGTGTGCAGTGTTGGGAGGAAGGCAGGCCTCTACCATGTCACACCCCCTCCCAAATCTGACTCCTCCATGTCCTCTTAGGGAGCAGCATCAGCTCCCCCACAGTTGTGGGCCAGGACTCCCCAGAATCCCCAATCTCAGATGTCCAAGCCCCACATATAATGGGGTACAGAATTTGCATGTAACCTACACAAGTCTCTACTTGTGCGTGCGTGTGTGCCGCTGCAGCTTGAACCCAGGACTTTCACACTGAGCTCCACCACAGCCCTTTGTAATTTGTCTTCATTTTGAGACAGGGTCTCACTAAGAGGCCAGGTGGCCCAGGTTGGGCCCAAACTTGCCGTCTTCCTGCCTCAACCTCCTAGAGTGCTGAGATTACAGGCCTGTACCACGATAGCCAGCCACATCCTGTCTACTGCAAGTAAATCTTCCCGATCATCTCCAGGGTACCTAGCACAACTGACTCTGTGCTCCTGCTATGTGAGCAGCTGCTCCACTGTATGGCTGGGGAGCACTCACGAGAAAGTCTGAGAGCTTAATACAGACACAATTTTCCCAACTCTTGTGTATGGTTGGCTGGATCCCCCAAAGCCAGGCCCTTGTGGACAGAGGGCTAGCTGGCTACCTGTTACCAAGGCCGTACCTTTCTGTCTCTTCGCACCCCTGGGGAGTGCGTGGTCTCTGTAAATGTCTGGTGCAGCCTCACTAAGCAGCAGGCGGCTGAGGGATGAATCCCACACCTTCCATCCCTGTGTCTCTGGCTCACTAGGTGCAAAGTCCCCAGGCCTGAGGCGCCAGCAGTTTGCCCATGGGCCAGTATCTGTGCACCACCAGGCAGCTGCAGCCCAGTCAGGCCCATGCCGCCTGGTCTTAAAATTTTCAGAGGGAACCAGGTATCTAGATTTTTATGTGAATCATCATTATTTATTTATTTTGGTACTGGGGATCAAACTCTGGTCCTTGTACTTTCGAGGCAGTTGGCGGCACCACTCTTACTGATTACTATACCACACATTAAAAAACTTAATGGAGCCAGGCATTGAGCACACACCTGCAATCCGAGCATTCAGGAGACTAAGGTGGGACAGTGACTGGACTAGAGACCCCACCTCAAAGAAAACCACAAAAAAACATTGGGGGTGTCTGGGATTTAGCTCAGTAGGACGGCATGCAGCTGGCAGGTGATGCAGGTCCTCACGGGGTGTCAGCGTTGGTCATGGAGCCTGGCTGCAGGGCTGTCTGTCCCGTGGGGACCACACCCAGAGCTCTGCAGCCCGGAGTCCGAAAGCCAAGGGCTGCCTCTCCAACAGAGGGTTCAGGAATTCAGGGGCACGTTCTAAAGCCACTGGGTTTCAGCGTGGTGGTAACCAGCTGCAATTTAAAACAGGGCCCAGTGCATGCATTGTCCTGAGCTTCAGACAGGACAGGCGCCTGTGTGCTGGACAACGTGAATATCTGACCAACCTCTCCGCGCTTCCCAGGAAAACTGTGTGACGAAGGAATCACATGTGTCTCACCAGCCTGTGCTCCCAGGCTGCAAGCTGAGTGTCAGAGAAGGGAATTTGTCCTCTGATGAGGCACTGACGATTCTCAGAGACCAAAGAGTGCACAGATAAGGAGGTCCTGGAGGTCAGCTTCCCTCTTGGTCTGCAAAGTGCCCAAGTGCATGCAGATAGCAGGACCGCCATACCGTTTGGTGTAAGGGCTAAGCTGTCTGCTGAGCCATCTGTCAGAGGTGCAACTCAGTACCAGAAGGTCTTCCTGGGCACGCGTTTAAACACTTACTTTACCAGCGTGTGAGCACAGATCCAATTACTCCTTCTGTGTCAGAAGCATTAACAGTGATGCCATCCCACAAGCGTTCACCAAGCATGTGCCAGGTGCTGTGTGAGACCCGAACCAGGGACATAGCTCCTTCTGGTGAGAGGACAAAGAGCAGGCATGTGAATAACTAAGTGCTTTAGAGAAAAGCAGGGCTGAAGAGAAGGGGATGTCCAGCCAGGGTGTGGGGAGGACAGCATGTGACACGGGGGATCAGCTGGGCAAAGGCCTGGGGCGGTGTAAACTCCACCAAGGCAGGACACAGAAAGGCCAGGAGGGTTCCAGGATCCCAGGATGGGCCAGAAGAGGTTGGCATGAGCCAGGTCCCCAGGAGGGAGGCAGATCGGAACTGCTGCAGGGTGGCAGGAGGGCAGGGTGGGGGACACACACGTCCTCGTCCTGGTGTCACTACCTGAGCTACACATCTGGAACCCAACCGCGAAGTATCAGACAACCCAGCCAAGGACTGAGCTCGTTACTTTCCCTGACTAGGCAACTTACACCCAAGCTTGTCAACTTGCAGAGAAAAGGTTTGTTCCCTTGAGGCCTCTTGTCAGTGATCCCAGCCCAGCTGCTTTAGGGCAGCGGGAACCAATGGGGAGCCAGAGAGTGAGGATGGGCCCAGGGATGCCCCCCCCCCCGGAACCAGGGACCTAAGGGGACCCGGGTTGGCTCCCGGGGCATCAGGGAGCAGGGCAATCAAGGACTGCAGAGGAGCCCTTCACCACCCTCACAAGGCCGCTCTCCACACAGGGACTGCAGCGGTGTGAGGCAGAAGCACAGAGGGGACACTGAGTTACTTCCTGCCAGTATTCCAGAGGGAAACACACACAAAAATCATACATACGCACGTATGTGTGCATACAGATGGGGGCAGCAGGAGGGGAAGTGATGGAGAAACGAGCTGCGTGTGGTGGCACATGCCTGTGATCCCAGCACTCAGGAGGCTGAAGCAAGACGATCACCATGAGTTCCAGCCCAGCCTGGGTTACACAAGTGAGACCCTGCCTCAAAAGAAAAAAAAAAAAAAAAAAAAAAAAAAAAAAAAGACATGGAAAACCAAGTAAGCTGACATTTGGGAGATGAGAAAAGGCAATCTGAGTCCTTGTACTACTTTTGCAGAATTTCTTTCACTTAAAAAAGAAAAAAAAAAAGCATAGAAGCATCGCCATTCCTATTCAGTGTGCTTTTGTCTATTTGAGATAGGGTCTTGCTATGTAGCCCAGCCCGGGCTTGAACTCACTTGCATGGTCCTGCCTCACTCAGCCTCTTGAGTGCTGGGATTATGGGTGTGTGCCTGGCTTGAAACTTTTTTCCCCAAGTCTGTACATATTTCCCTGTATATCCGGCTGCCAATTTCTCTCCTTCTCCCTCTTCGTCCTCCCCTTCTGGAATTTCTGTGGGGATTAAACTGCGGGCTGCCCACATGCTACATTTTTCAGTTACAATCTAAGTGGATGGCAAAAACGAACCAATGCCTGTGAACTGCGGAGCCAGGGGTAGACACCGTCTAGCGCGCTGGCAGGCAGAGCACCTATGCTCAACATACTCCTGCCTCAGGCTAAGACCCTGGTCTTCACGAACAAAGTTTAGACCAGTTAGTGACTCCAAAAGCCACCCGGCAGCCGTGCCGGGAGAAGGGAGAACTACCGCTCTTGGCGACGGACTTCCCGGGACTTGGTGCAGCACCACTGATGTTCTTACCGCCCAGGTTACCGCTGCAAGGCCCTTCGGTAACAAGACCGAGGTACCGCAGGTAAAAAAAGCTCCTCCGACCCGAGTGTGGTGCTCTGTGCAGGACCGACCCAGCCCTTACCAAGGGGCGACCTTCATTACTTCAGAGGCTACAAAATTAAGCTGTGCGAGTAAAGGCGGCCTCCACGAGGTAAACGCTTCCCCCTGAGGCTGCAGCGCCCGAGGCCGGCGGTCTACACCGCACGCCCGGGCGCCTCCCTCTGTG
>NW_022900924.1:22553067-22561952 GCF_012274545.1 Fukomys damarensis
GGGCCGGGTGGGCCGGGCTCAGGATGCCTCCCCCGCAGCTCGTACTGGTGGGCGACGGCGGCACCGGCAAGACCACGTTCGTTAAGCGCCACCTGACCGGCGAGTTCGAGAAGAAGTACGTGGCCACGTTGGGCGTGGAGGTGCACCCGCTCGTGTTCCACACCAACCGGGGCCCCATCAAGTTCAACGTGTGGGACACAGCCGGCCAGGAGAAGTTCGGCGGGCTGCGCGACGGCTACTACATCCAGGGTGAGCACGTGTGGCGGTTGGGCGGCCGGCGCTTCCGTGCTGTGTCATCCTTGCTCTCGGGAGTGTCCCGGGATGGAGAAGCTGGGAGCGGAGGGGTGGGCTCTCTGCCTCACGAGGTGCAGGACCCGTGGATGGCTTTCCTCGTCCTGAGTTGGCTGTATTTTCAACTTGAGAGTGGAGAAGGCAGTAAGTTTCCGTTATTATGTTAAAAGGTGAAAAACAGGACCCTGCTCTTCTGGAGGCTCGTTTTCCTGATGAAAATTTGTGGCGTGTATAATCCATCCCCATTTGGGGACCATTGCCCTGAACTACATCTCCTGCTTTTCTTTTGCGTTTTAATTTTGTCTCAGATGTTGCCTGGGGTGGCTCACACTCACGATTCTCCTTCCTGAGCATCCCTATGTGTGCCTGTCATTTACGTGATGTGTGTATTTTCCCTGGTTGGTTGCATTGCCAGTCACGTGAGGCTTGTCTCTGCAGATCGGCCTTTGGAGGTAGTCTGAGTTGTAAAGGCGCACTGTTCTCTAGTACCGTTAGCCCTCCAGAGCCCTTTCCAGAGTGTTTGCTCTGTGCACTCTATAGGTTTCTAGGTCCTGCTGTGAATGAGGGAAGCATGTTGTCTGCAGTGCTGAATTGTGTGGTTTAATTTCATGAAGTATTGGGGTGGAGAAGACATTTCAGGGGGTTTCTAGGATTTCTTAAGAACTGTCCACACTCACTGGATGTGACGATAAATACACGTAACGTTCTGAAGGTGGCAAGGGCTCTGACCTGAGTGGACAGATGGAGGTGAAGGAGCTCTGCTGAGATGAGGCTTCTTTTCCTTGCCCTGTGGGTCTTGGCCACTTGGATGGAGTAATGTCGTGACTGTCTGTTTCAGCTCAGTGTGCTATTATCATGTTTGACGTGACGTCCAGAGTTACCTACAAGAACGTGCCTAACTGGCATAGAGATCTGGTGCGAGTGTGCGAGAACATCCCCATCGTGTTGTGTGGCAACAAAGTGGACATTAAGGACAGGAAGGTGAAGGCAAAATCGATTGTCTTTCACCGAAAGAAGAATCTTCAGGTACGCTCGACTTGGAACTTCCTGCGGGACTGGGGTGGGTCTTTTGGCTTAGCCACTCTCAGAATCAATAATCATCATTTTAGTAGTGAAGGTTTTTACGATTATTGGTGCTTTTGTTTTACACAGTACTACGATATTTCTGCCAAAAGTAACTACAACTTTGAGAAGCCTTTCCTCTGGCTTGCCAGGAAGCTCATCGGAGACCCGAACTTGGAGTTCGTTGCCATGCCCGCTCTTGCCCCTCCAGAGGTCGTCATGGACCCAGCCCTGGCAGCGCAGTATGAGCACGATTTAGAGGTACTGCTACCCTCTCGCGCTGTGCTGGGCCTGGTCTCAATCCTGGTGGTGACCTCCCTCGTGTGCTGATGGCTGTCTCTTCCCCAGGTTGCTCAGACCACTGCTCTCCCGGATGAGGACGACGACCTGTGAGGAATGAAGCGGCCCGCGTCAGAAGTCTAGTTTTATAGGCCACTGTCCTGTGATGTCAGCGGTGCCGCGTGTGTGCCACTTTGTTACCTAGCTAAGCAGACGTGTGCTTCATCTTTGGGATGCTGAAGGAGACGAATGGGTTTCGGAGTGAATGTGGCAGTTAAATCTTCATTTTTTTGGACCTGCATATTTAGCTGTTTGGAACGCAGTTGTTTTCCTTCTTGAGTTTCAAATATAAGACTGCTACAGTCACATCACAATATTTGGTGGTGAAATCTTGTTACTGTCATTCCCATTCCTTTTCGTTTAGAATCAGAATAAAGTTGTATTTCAAATATCTAAGCCAGTGAACTCAACCCTGTCTGTAAGTATTTGGAACCATGAACGGAAGCTTGTGTTAGCTTTGGTGCCGAATTGCCTTTGCTCTTAGTCTTCTCAGTTCAGAGTCTCCCCTGTCTGCTTATGTTTTTGCGTACATTTGTGTCATGGTGCAGGCTGATGTGGTGACCATTTTAGCGGAGGAGCCAGGAGGTGTACCCGTGGTTGATATCCTTGAACTGGGACAGTAAAGTCTGCCCCACCTGTGCTTTGGCTGGCCAGTGTCAGGGAACTCTGGAGCCTGTTCCTGTGAAGAGATGGGTTGCACTTGTATTTTATGCAGAGATGACCCGGTCTTAATGTAGGCCTGCAGAAAGTGGGTGAAACTGTAGAGCAGGCAGTTGGGGTTACTTTGTAGGGAGAAGTGAACCTCATGTCACCTGGCATTTTCAGTGTTGGATGTCGGGTGGTGTCACGGAGGTGTTTCTTTGGGTTTGCTGCTGTCATGCACTCTCCAAGCTCCAGGGATGACTTGGAGATGAAGGCCCAGGCTTTGACCTGTGTCCCACAGGCTGTTGGGGTGACTAGGATTGTGCTGGGTCGTAGAGGCTGCTCTGATGTGAGGCTCCTAAGATAGTCTGCTTTGCAAGGGGCTCGAGCTCCTAGACTGTGCTGTGGTGCTTGGTGTGCTCTCAGCTGTCTTCCTCATGGGCACTGCACTGCCCATTTTGCCACAGCTGCCCTCAGGCGCAGGACCAACTATGAGATCGCTTCCCACCTGGGGAGAAGGTGGCAAGGTACAGATGGGGAGGGGGAGCTTGAACAAGCTGGAACCTAGTTCTTGGTAAGCTGGTGTTAGCATCTGGTATGAGGTGATCAGCATGGGTCCTTTCAGACCATTTAACGTGTGTGGGGCCTGTGGACGCTGTGAATCCTAACCTGTAACGGCATGTGTGGAAGCAAAGTGCTAACATGAAACAGGAGAGGACTTGAGCTGTGAACTGGGAGCATAACATTCGTTGGCTTTGCCTGGGTTTTCTGAGTAGACTGCATTTGCTATAGGATCAGGGAGCATAGATCTTCATCTGAAGTTAGATCTCCCTGATGTTGGGGTGTCCTGTGCAGGTTGTGACTCGCCCCCCCATGAGCCTGGAGGGAAATTTTGAAGTGGGAGTTTCATAGTGAAGCCAGTCACCATGCACCAGCCTTGGATGGAGTGAGGTCACTAGGAAAACTGTAATGTGCTTTGTGCAGGTGAAGCGTGAGCGCTAGGTTAGTAAGTGGGAAAAGTTTTCAATTTCACTTGGTGCCAGCTAATTTTTCCACAAACAGGATGTATTTGAGCTGTGAGGCTGGGGAATGTCTGGGAAGGAAGATAAGTAGTCACCCCGGCCTGACATTAGCCAGTGTGTGGTCTGGGGGGTGAGGACATCCTAGGGTAGGCGATGGGGATCGGGGCAGGGCCCGGCCAGGTGGTAACTGGGCACCTGACCCTGGCCCGCCTTCTGTGAGCTAAAAGTCCTCTTCTCAGAGGCCTCAAGGCTGCCTGCTTCTGCGCCTCCCCCACTGTGAGGGGTCGTCCCTCACCCTTGTCCTGGGGGTGTCCTGCTTGACAGTGTCCTTGTGTTCTGCTTACTGCTCCTGTCCACTGTTAATGCTCTTAGATGTCCTGGAACCAGACACCATGTAGGGTGGCCTCCATAGAGCTGGGGTCCACACTCAGCTGGCCTGTGGCATTGCCCACCTCTTGAAGTCCTCATGTGACAGCACATGGTGGAATTCAGGGAAAACCCTGGGGGTGGCTAGAAGTGGGTGAGTTCTCAAGCTGGGCTGTTTGGAGTGTTTTGCAGGAAAGCCAGGTGTGGCAGACACTTGTAATCCCAGCTCTTGGGAGGCTGAAGCTGGAGGATCACTGCAGTTTTGAGGCCAGCCTGGGCTACATTAGTTCATAGCAAGACTTGGCCTCAAAACAGCCACCACCAAACCCCAGTGGGAGCCGCTGAAGGTCACAGCACCACATAAAGGCTAGGCACCAAGGCAGTGCGGGGCTAATGACAGCCACCTGCCTACCACTGTTGTGTGTTCCTTTTGGATTGCACAGGGATGGCCACACTGGGGCAGTGACAGCCTTCTGCAACAACACTCGAGCCACAGTGAGCATGTAAAAACCTACACAAGTGTCACAGCTCTGTCCCCAGAAGTGGGTGGCCCGGGTGTAACTGATGTAAGGTCTCTAGCCATGAGCAGGGCACCCCACTGGCCGGCAGGATGGTCCTGTGTCCCGGGGCAGATTACGCCTCTCCCCAAGGCGGCCCGAGCCTGCCCTCAAAGCAGAGAGGGTCCCGTACTTGCCCACATGGAGGCGACTCCGCCTGTGTGCTCCAGTGGCACTGTTGCCCACCATGTCTGAGTGTGGTCTGTCTGTGCCTCTGCACACTGCTCACCTCGGGACACGGGCTGCCACCAGACCTGCCCTCATGTCACCAGAGCCCTCCCTGTGTTGCAGCCATGGGACAGCACATCTGACCGGACACAGCTGCCCCCAGCGAGTTTGGGGTCTGTTGTCATGGAACGGTGTGGGCAGTGGCTTTGAGGTGACCGTTTTAACAGGCAAACGTTGTGTTAAAACAGCTATGGACTTGGCCGGGGGTTTAGCTCAGTGACATCCCTTCTTAACCTCGCAAGCAAAAAGGTCCTGAGTTCGATCCCTAGTACCAAAAAGAAAAAAAACAGCTATGGGCTATTGATAGCCCGCGTATCTGTCTAATGTGGCTGCAGCACGTTTCTGTGTGTGGTTTAAATGCTTTTTTGGTGCTGGGAGTGGGACCCGGGGCCTGTGCACACCAAAAGTGCTGTGCACCTCATGTGCTGGATCTGCATTGGTTTTTTTTTCTCTTACAGAAACCAGTAGGATTATTCTGTCATTTTATGAAGACTTTTTTCAGTACTGGAGATTGAACCCAGGGGACACAGCTCCAACCACAGCTCTTTTTATTTTGTATTTTTTCTTTTTGAGACAGGGCCTTGCTAAGTTTTCCAGATTGGCCTTAAACTTGGGCTCCTCCTGCCTCAGCCTCTTGAAGCTGGCATTATAGGTGTCTCCCTCTGTACTCAGCTGATCCCTGTTTGAAAAAGGCATTGTCAAATGATTCTTCTGAGAGTGTTGATCAGCTTTTTGTCAGTGTGACCACTATCTAGTAAGTCACTTGAAAGAAGGTTTATTTTGACTCACAGTTTCAGAAGTTTCAGTCCACGGTCAGCTGGCTCCAAGCCAGAGATGGCCAGGTGGGAGGGTGAGGGGAGGAAGGCTGCTCACTGCATGCAGCCCAGAAGCAGGAGAGAATTGGGAGGAGTGCGTCAGGGACAGTGAGACCTCTCCAGGCACACCATTGTGTGACTGCCGGCCACCTCCCGTCAGAGTTGCCTTGGGCAGCCCCTTGCCAGCGCCTCTGTATGACAGTGGCCGTGGGTTTCCTGCAGGATTTCTCCAGTCCTTGCCTCTGAGCAGAATTTGTGTTTTGTATTTTTGTTTTTAGTGACAAGGTCTCACTGTGTAGTCTGGGCTGGCCTTCAACTCCCTGTATCCAGGCCTGGCCTTGAACTTGCACAGTACTCTCGCTCAGCCTCCCAAGTGCTGGGATCACAGACATGCACCACTGTATCCAGCCTTCCTCCTTTTTCTGAGACACAGTCTCCATAGATTGCTAAGTTGTGCAGGCTGGGCTTGAAGTTGTGATCCTCCATCCTCAGCTGGGATGACTGGTTTTCCATGCCTGGTGAATGTATTTTTAAAAGTTAACCATCATAGGCCTGTTGTGGTGGTGCACATCTGTGATCCCAGCACCCGGGAGGCTGAAGCAGGAGGATCACTGTGAGTCTAAGGCCATCCTAAGCTACACAGTGAGACCCTGTCTCAAAACGAAACAAAAAAGTAACGACTGAAGTGTGCAGTCAGTGGTATCCAGCACAGCCACACACTGCAGACCCCACAGCTGCCCAGGCCCTGGGGAGCCTCCAGCCTGACCTGACACCCAGGTGCCCTGAGCTGCTGTGCCAGTCGGGCATCCAGGCCCCTCTGTGGGCAGGCTCTTGTCTTCTGTCGCACATTGTGCTCTGTGGACTCTTTTGTCTTCCCACAGTCACCAACTTGGGCCCTCAGGTGGGTGTGGCTGGTGCTCCTGCTGATTCCGTGGGGCTCCTTGGTTGGCCATTTATTTGATTTTGTTTTTTGGTACTGGGTAGAGCCCAGGGCTTTCACTCTGAGTTACATACATACTCAGCCCTTTTTATTTATTTATAGTTTTTTTTGAGACAGGGTCTCACTATGTAGTTGAGATTGACCTGGATCTCACCGTGTAGCCCAGACTGGTCTCAACTCACAGCGATCCTCCTGCCTCAGCCTCCCGAGTGCTGGGATTACAGGCGTGCACCACCATGCCCGGCTTTTTATTTTTTATTTTGAGGCAGGGTCTCTAAGTTACTTAATTGCCCCCCAGGCTGGGCTTGAACTTGTGATCCTCCTGCCTTGGCCTCCGAGAGTGCCAGAATTCCAGTTCTTCACCAGTGTGCCTGTGCACGGGTCTTCCTGTGGAGTCTAAGGAGAAGCGCTGGGCTCAGCTGGCTGGGCTGGATGACAGCAATGCTGTGTCTCCTACTCCTGCCCAGTGGCACAGGAGACCCTGCCATTTCTAACCCGCGCCAGGGGTCTTGTGCTGCTGTTTCCCTCACAGTGACAGTAAGGTTCTTTCCACTAAGGCTGAGGATGGTGGTGCTGTGTCTTAGATTTGCTAGCTTTTAAATCAAAGGCTTCTGTGCTGTTAAGATTCTAGATTTGGGCTGGGGATGTAGCTCAGTGGCTCCACGCCTGTCTCATAAGTGCAAGTTCCCAAGTTTGATCCCCGTACCACCAAAAAAAGAATAAAAAGATTTCTCAAATTTGGTGAAATCAGATGATTTTTTTTTTTTTGTACTAGGGATTGAACTCCAGTCCTTGTGCTTGCAAGGCAGGTGATGGAACCACTGAGATAAATCCCTAGTTTATCAATTTTGTGAAATTAGTATCAGATTATTACCAGGTAAAAGAATTTTCTGGTGTCTGTATCTGAAATGTGTAATAAACTCTACTTTTCATTTTTAGAATTCAAAAGAATACAGGCAATCCAATTTTTTTTTTCTTTTTTTTGGTAGTTCAGGCTGGCCTTGAACTCATTAGCCCAGGCTGGCCTGGACTCTTCAGAGATCCTCCTGCTTCAGCCTCCCGCATACTGGGATTACAGGCATGTGTCACCATGCCCAGCTTCTTACCTCTCTTTAAAAAAATAGGATTTCCGGACTGGGAACTTAGCTCAGTGGCGCCACTGCCTCGAAAGTGCAGGGTCCTGAGTTCAAGCCCCAGTACCAAAAAAATTTTAAAGAATAGCAATACCAGTGTTGCTACTTTAGAGGATGACACTGAAGGTGGATTGAGGCTGCTCCATGTGTGTTCTGTGTGTGTTGTCAAAGTGATGTTTGAAATTCACTTGAGAATTCTGTGAGGCTACACCATGGGCCGTGTACGGGGTCAGGTTTTAGATCCCCTTTCGGTTTCTTTATCCTCTGTGAAGGAGACATTTCTAAATCTGAACCTCACACTGGGACCGGGTTGCTTTAGGGTCCAACTTGAGCTTCTGCATCTCTGCCTTCCAGCTCCCTCCGGTTGGCAGGTTTTGGGTTATCTTCTGCTGTTCCTTTTTTGGGAGTAAAAACGTAAACTTTAATATGTTTTGAAAATGTAAGCACTTGGGTCTGTGTGCTTGCATTATTATTTGTTTGCTTATGTATTTGAGCCAGGGTCTCACTGTAGTTCAGGGTACCCTCCTGCCTCAGCCTTCCCAGTGGTGGCATCTCTCCCAGGTGCAGTATTTGTCCCCTTGCTCCTGCTGACAGAATCATGCTGCACTGACTCCTGAACCCCACATCCCACACCCACTGCAGAGTAACACCAGGGCTCCCTCCCGGGTTCACAGTGGCTGGGGTGGGGTGCTAAAGGCCACACATGACCCATGTGGCCTGGGTCTGCATGGTGGACCCTGGCAGGGGTTGGGGTGGGGAAGGGACGGGGAGAGCTGGATTTGCGTTCAGGGCCACAGCCTTTCTCCAGGATTTTCTGTAAATGTGTTCCTGCAGGCTGTGGGATCGAGGAGGCTTCTGGGAAGTTGCCCACCCTGGTTCTTGATTTTTACCTGCACGTGAGATGGGGCACACCTCGGCTCCCATGGTGCTTACATCTGCAAGTGTGCAAGGTAGTGAGCATCTCTGAGTGTATAAGTACATGAGCACAAGTTTGTGTGAGCACAAAGGTGTAAGTGAGGTGTGAGCATGAGTGAGCACAGGTGTGGGTATAAGCATGTGGGAGTGAGCACAGCACAAGTGAGAACGTGAAAGTGCAAGCACAAGAGTTAAGTGAGCACCAGTGTGAACACAAGCATGAGAGCACATTTGTGTGAAGATATGGGAATGTGAGCACAAGTGTAAGCATATGGGAGTGCAAGCATATGAGTTGTGAGCATACATACGTGTGGTCACATGTATCTGGCGTGAGCGTGTGGAGACGGCATTGTCTGGAGTGTGAGCACTAGTGTGAGTGTGTCACATCGCTGTTAGGCCGCGATCTTATGGACTCACCCGATGGTTACTGTCAAGCTGTCCAGCTTTTCCTTTGGTCCCGGCCTGTGCAGAGGGGCAGCAGGTGGGGCGGTGGGGGACACAGCCCTGCGTGGACGGTGGGGTCTGCACGATGCAGACAAGGAAACTGAGGCAGTGTCTGCCCGCGGGGGGGGGGG
>NW_022900924.1:22562030-22577481 GCF_012274545.1 Fukomys damarensis
GCCCGCGGGGGGGGGGTTGTGTTGTGCTCTGACCGTGTGGGAGGGCCTCCCATTGGGGTGACTGCGCTTAGTCGCTTGCAGTGGATCTGCCTCCAGCAGGACCACAGCTTCAGGGCTGGGAGCAGCCCTGGAGCTGTATTCCGTGCTGGGACAGACCCAAAGCGGGAGGAGGACGCTGGGTGACAGAATTTCAGTTTATTCCCCTTGCTCGCTGGAGTCCCGCGCAATCGTCTGATCTGAGCAGAAATGGGGCTTGCAGCGTCCTGTGGGGCGCCAGGGCCAGCCGCTCCCCCAGTTGTCCCAATTCGCTCCATGGGCTTTGGTGGCTACCTCCTGCCGGACTCTCCATGACGGTGCAGCCTGATGGTTTGCCCTCTGCAGAGATTGGGGCCTGGATCCAGACCCTCCTGCCATCCTACAGTGCCCAGAAGCCGGACTCTCGGCAGGGGACTGGGCCCCGGCGAACCGTAGCTGAACTTGAAGCGAACTGTGCCGTGGGGTCCGTGGTTGGCAGAGGGGGCTGGTTGGGCCTTCTGTCCACTTCCTGGCCGCCATGCTGTGAGCAGCTCTCCTTCGCCAGGCCCTCTGCCAGCCTTCCTGCCTTGGAACCCTCAGACCGCCGACTACATATGTGAGCTGAGCTGCCGGAGTTGGGGGTTTTGTCCCAGTGCCCGGGACAGGATTTAGGGCCTCTCCAGCTGATTCTCACACCTCCATCTGTCAGGGCGCGAGGAAGCACAGCCCCAGGCCCCCACCGTGCAGCCTCACTGCAGAGCAAAGGTGCCCCGCTGTTAGTGGTGCCAGGCACAGAACCCAGGCCTCATCCGTGCCAGGCAAGGGCTGTGTTAGGGAGCCGCACCCCACCCCTCCCTCCATCCTCTTTTTTGTTTGGCCCCACCAAACTCAGGCAAATCCAGAACTTCCAACAGGACCCCAGCGGCCGAGCCTCTGAGCAGCCGGATTTGGAGGGCTGGTCCCCGAGTCTGCCCATATGCTGACAGCTTTGATGAGCGGCACAGTTTCCTTCCATCCCCAGGGTGGGTGCGGGCGCGGGCTCGCTGTGTGCATGGAGGTGCTGATTGTGGTGATAGGTAGTGAAGCACCGTGGCCCCGCAGGAGTGTCGGCCGCGACAGTTGTGCAGTGCCTCCCTGACCTAGTTGCCCCGGCTCAGCCCCACAGCGGCGGCTTCTGGTCTGCACAGGTGCAGGGCGGGGCCAGGACGGAGCTGGCAGCAGGGTTGTACCTTCCATGGCCTCGTCTGGACTCTGCTGTTCACGGCCACGCCTTCCTCACTGCTCAGCGTCCCCTCAGGAAGTCACAGGTGACCCGAGGGCCAGAAAGGAGGAGGACACAGCTGCGGGAAGCCCAGGGCCTGCAGCCCGGTTGCTATGGTTCCAGGGCAGGATGCCGGCAGGCGGGCGGGCCACCAGTTCAGGGAGCTGAGTGGAGGTGACCCCCACTCGTTCATCAACCACCCGGTCTGGAAAGACTGTCAGTTCTTTTCATAAAACCTGGTGGTGATGGTAGGAGACTGTGAGCTGCGCTCTTCCACGGCGTCTGTACATTGCGCTGCATCCAGCCTGTGGGCCGTGCTCTGGATGCCCCAGTCCAGCAGCCCCAGTGCTTGGCTTTGCTCCTGGGTCGTTTACAGCCACGAACCCGTTCTTAGTGCCAGGCTTTAACTACTGTGATTCCCAGCACAAGGAGGGGAGAGCGGGTCCCTTCCCGGCGCCACCTAGTGTCCACAAGCAGCAGCTAAATTCACAGATCACTGATCTTCCCAGAGCAGTGTTGGAGACTGTCTCCCAGCCAGAAAGCAAGGCACTGCTTTTGTCAGGAGGTTTGTTTTGTTTTTTGGAAACGGTCTCACTGTGTAGTTCAGGCTGGTCTTGAACTTATGGCAGTCCTCTTGCCTCAGCCTCCCAAGTCTTGGGACTACAGGTATGAGCCGCTGTGCCTGGCCAACGTCGGGTGTTTGAGAATCAGAAAGTACAGAAGAAGACGAAAATGCGACTGAATTTGGAATCCCATGGTCCTACCTACACATATGAGATGTTTTCAATAATGAGAAAAATCCCTTCCTTCAAGAGGATAGCTGTACTTTTGATTTTCATACTTTCTAAAGAGGAGTTGAATGTTCTGTGTATATTGTGAACCTGTTCATTTGAGTTTTCTTTTCGAGGAACAAACAGCATTTTTATTCATTGGGAATTTTCTAGAAATGAAAATTACCATTTCTGGTTATGGAAGCATGGATGGTAATTATTAAAAAATGTAGCGGGGCATAGTGGCGCACACTTGTGATCCCAGCACTCAGGAGGCTGAGGCAGGAGGATCGCTTGGAGCTTGAGGCCAGCTTGGGCTACACAGTTTAAAGCCACCCTGAGACCCTGTCTCAAAAAACAAAAAAACCAAATCAGATCAAACGAACAAAAAAGCCATGTGGAAGCCCATGCTCTGAGATGAGACCTTGCACACGTGTGCCTCATTGTTCATACAAGAAAGTGGATGTTCCTCTTCCCTCCCGCCCTCCTCCCACCCTGTAACTGTGGCCACAGCTCCCGGTCCCGTTTCCTCACGCAAGACCCAGTGCCCATCCTGGCTCTATGTGCAGATCGAGGCTTTAGTGCCCATAGTTATTTGAGCAGGGCCACATGGACACTCGTGCGGCCCACAGCTCACCCCAGAGACACCGGTGGCCCTTCTGTGGGTTTCTCCAGTGTCCTGCTGTCACCTGTTACTCAGGAGCAAGCAGGAACCCAGGCTCCCAGGCTCCAGGTACAAAGCTTATGTTATTTGCATGTTAACAGTGCACCTCGGAAAATCTTCTGCAGCGGCAGACCTTGAGCATCCTCTCTCCTGGCCTCGCCGCCTGTGGAGTGCTTATTAATATTTTGCTCCCTGTGCACAGCTGTGGACATCTCTAAGATGAATCCCAGAAGTGGGACTCTGGGGTCCCTGCTCCACTCCTGTCTGTGCCTTAACCTCCTTGCGCTCGGGTCTGGGGGCTTCCGGTCCCCCAGCTCCAATCTCGGGCACCCTGCCGTGCTGTCCCGGAGTCAGCTCTGTGGCTGTGCTGTCCATCCGTCAGTGTGCACTCCTCCCAGCCCCTGCGTGTCTGTGAATCTGTCTTGGGAGCCTGTGTTATGGGGATGCCAGCCGTGGCTGGCGCAGACATTTCCCCAGTTTATGTCATTTACCGTTTGCTCTGACATCTTGAAATGCAGTTGAATGCATCCATTTATTTAATGGCTTCCGGCTTTTGAGCCAGAGTTAAAAAGATCGTCTCCTTCAAGGCGATACCGGGACATGTCTGTTGGACTAGTTTTGTTTAATAACACAATTTTCATGTTTCTGGAATTGATCTCCATATAAGGTGTCAAGTAGGGGCCCAACGTGTTTTCAGTTTGGTTTCCATGGTTCCCAGTAAGACACTGTCCTGAGGAGCTGGCGGGTTTCCTTGCGACACCACGGTACAGCTGTCACCGCCAGGAATCAGCTCTCAGAGTCCTGCACCCTCTGTAGAGTTACACTGTCATTTAGCTGCCAGCGCCGCAGGCTTTAGTGGCTGAGGTTTGATAATGTCTCTCTCTGTCTCTCTCTGCATGTCTGCTTCTACTCCTGCTTTTTTATTTTTCCACATGACTTTCAGAATCCAGCACTTGCCTCCTCCTACAAATTAAGACACAGCAAAAGAACCCACGTTGATTCTGGTGCCGGGGCTAGAGCTCCAGGCCCCAGCCGTTCCTGGCAAGTGTGCCAGCCACGAGGTGTCACAGCCACGTTGCTCACGGTCACGGTGCTGTTTATTCCCTCCTGTTGGCCTGCTGATGTCCTAACAGTGGTGGGATGAGAATGCAGCTCCTGGTCATGCGTTCTGGTCAGGGCAGCGGCGTCCTGCTCTTGATCTTGGGTAGGGCCACACTCAGCGTGGAAGGCCATTCTCAGAGGCTTCACGAGTGAGGGCACCTCGTCCCTGGGCCGCAGGATGCGACCCTCCTGGCCCTGCCTGGGTGGGCGCTGCCCGGCATCATCTGAGAGCCTGGCCAGGGTGGGGTCTGGGGTGCTGACCTGGCACCCTGTCCTTTCTCCGCGGCAGGTGAAGCCAGGCAGGGGCATCGATGTGGGTGCCCATGCTGGGTGCAGTGGCGTGCACCCCAGGGAGGGTGCCCAGGTTCTCTCTGCTCCCGCGCTCTGCCCTTGTCCGGCTCTGCTGAGGACCTGGCTCTGTGCAGAGCTGTGCCCTTCCTCCCCGTGCTTTCTTCTGACTCTACTCCCAGCTCTGTGGGCAGCGGCCAGGGGGCAGTGCCTGAGCTGGTGGCGTCCCCTTGGGCTGTGTCCTCTCTGGCCAGCTGGGAGATGGAGCGGGTTCCCTGGGGTCAGACCCAGGCATGCCCGGCTGAGGCTGGGCTCCAGCAGGGGCCGGTGACAGCACTGTTGCTTTTTCCTTCCTTTTCCTCTTCCTATTTTCCTCCTCCTCCTTGTGGTACTGAAGAGTGAACATAGGTTCCCCCAACGAGCTCCATCGTAGCCCTTTTTTGTCTTTCATATTTTGAGACAGGGTCTCACTAAGTCATGTAGGCTCAGCTGAAACTCAAGATCCTCCTGCCTCAGCCTCCCAGAGTGCAGGAATCATGGGAATCCGGGTGTCACGGCTCACAGCTGCAGAGCGGAGCCTGACTCCCACCTCTGTGCTTCCAGCCCCTCTTCTCTCTGCACACTGTGGCTGCTCTGTCCTGCTGCCCAGCGCATCAGCCTGTCCCTCTGCCCTTCTGCCTGGGGCATTTGCCCACCTCAGCTGCCAGCAGCTGCTCCCTCTCCATGGTCCAGGCTCAGGTGAACTCACCTCCCTGACTCCATCCTGCTCTGTCGCCACCTGCTCCCTGCCTTTTTAAATTTTATTTTATTGTTTGGATTTTTGAGACAGGGTCCCACTGTGCAGCCCAGGCTGGCCTCAAACTCATGTACCACAGGTTGGTGTCAGATCTGTGTCGATCTTAAGAGCTCATCTGCAGACCACGTGGAGAGCGTGAAGGCCGTGTAGCCCCAGGTCGGAGGAAAGCGCAGCAAAACGTTCGAGTGGGCGTGATTTGAAATCAGCTGGAGCTGCCGTGCACACGGAGTGAAGGGAGGCGCTCCGATGCTGGTCTCGGGGAGCTGAAGTCACAGGGACAGAGGCCTCAGTGCGTGGCATGAACAGAGGGCTCTGAGCCCACTGCCAGGGCCCCACAGCGGCAAGAGTGCAGCTTGGACACCCAGTCCTGACCTGCGGGGCCCGCGGCATGCCAGGGTCCTCACTGAGCACACCCTGTGTCTGCGACTGTGCCCTGACCTGGGGCTCAGCCCCTCTGCAGGGTGTCATCTCAGAGAAGGACAGGAACACAGCCAGAGATGGGGGGTGAGACAGCAGGCCAGGCCCCCACGCCCTGCAGTGAGCCCTGTGGGCCACACGGGGCGCCCAAGCTCATGCTTGCTCCCAGGTTCTGCTGCAGGCCCCTCCCTCGAGGTACCCGGCCCCCTCCTCCTGCCCGGCCGTGCAGAGTGCCACTTGGTCATGGTGAGGAATCCACCTGTGTCCTGGGGCCAGGATGTGTTGCCCTCAGAGTGGCCACCGAGGCCAGGACCCGGACGGCTCACAGAAGGAGCTGCAGAAAGCAGCACCAGCAACTCATGCGTCCTGCTGGGCTGAGGGCCCTGGGCTCCGGCCCTACACTTGGGACAGGCAGGCTGCCGGGGACAGCCAGGCCCAACCCTGGGCCATGTCCCTCCTGTCCTGCTCTGGGGCCTCTCTGCACACGAGTCACCTGGTACCAATGGAACTGAACATGGCCACCTGGGCCAGGCCGGAAGCCAGCGAGGGTTCACCTGGCCGGGCTGGGGCCGAGGAGCTCCTTTTGCAGATGAGGAAGGGTCAGAGGTTCGAGGGCCAAAGCACCCAGGCACAAGCGTGTGGAGGAGCGTGTGAGGGCCGGGATGCTGCCCGTGCTCCCTTCTCCCTGCAGATGAGGGCCATCCCAGAGGACCGCCAGGCACTGCCACTAGGGGGCAGCAGAGCCACGGCCTGAGGTTCCCCGGGATCCTGGGCCTAGGGACCTCCACTTCCCGGTAGGGGAGCCCAGGTGGTGGAGTGGGAGGCTGAGGCCACTGCTCCTCTCCTGGGGGCGGCTCCCAGCCTGCCCTGCGGGGCCCTGCCAGATGGTGACAGCTGTGAAGCCCTGAGCTGACTACCGGGAGGCTTTGGGCACAGGTGGTCCTGTCCTCCCCGGCTCTGCAGTCCTCCCACACCTGCTGTGTCAGTGCAGAGGGAGGAGGCGCAGGCTCAAGTTGGGGCCTGGTGGGAGCCATGGCATGGTTCTCTTTCCTTACCTCTTTTCCTTACCCTTCCTTTCCCTCACTGTCTGCACTGAAGGGGCCCAGCCCCCACCCCAGTCTTGGTGCTTCCAAGACTGGAGGGTGCAGTGGTTCAGTCCGCAGACTGCACTCAGGCCTCCGCCACATGGCACTGTGGCTCCTGAGGCAGCCCGAGTTTCTGTGCCAATGTTGGGTGACCGGGCTCACAGTCCCGTCATGGATTGTAGTTCCCAGGGTGAGCCCAGTGCCACTGGAAGCCAACCCATTAGGTGCCAGGTGTGAGCCCTGCGACAGGGTCTGAGGAACGGTATCTGGAACTCCCTGCCCATCCCTGGGCTTGGTGGCAAAGTTGGGCGCTCTGCCTGGCATCCTCTTAACTGGCACAGGTCCGTCTGGCGCATGGCCTCCCGCCAGGTTCACAGGAGGTGAGGGGTGGCTGGGGACCTGGGCAGACCAGTATGCACTTCACTCTGCCCTCTGCCAGCTGGATGCAGGTGGCAGGGGATGGGCAGCTGAGGGCTGTGATGGGAGGGGGGTCCCTGTCCCTGGGGCTGGAGCTGAGGGTGGCGTCCACCTTGGGCCTTGTGGCACAGTGGCCGTTAGATTTGAGCCGGGCCAGGCCCTGACAGAGCCGCTCGGCTGTGGGGAAGGCAGATCCATCCCTTGTCTGCCCCAGACTCCGGCCCAGGCCCACCCTCTGCTGGGTTTGTCTCCCAGGCTTCAGAGCCTGTGGTTGCCCTGGGACTAGGCCAGCCTTGGGCCTTCTGCCAGTGCACGCTGTGGCCATGGCCAGAGCACAACCAGCCGGTGTCAGGACTGTCGTCGGGCCACGAGGTGTGGCAGGATGCTCAGTGGACGTCAGAGCTGGCGGGGACGCTCGGGCTGTGTCCACATTCCTCCTGGCTGAGGTCACATATGTCATTAGTCAGCTCCCGTCCCAGTGTAGGCCGGAGGACTCACTCTCCAGGCAGCAGGGAGGCTTCGGAAGGAGCTAGGGTGTGGAGCATGGTGTGTGTGGGGTCGGCCTGAGGACAGGGGTGGCCGTGGAGCCTGGTCAGGGCTCAACCCAGTGACCACAGCATGCAGGGCCAGGTCCCGGCTCTGTCCCACAGCTCTAGGGGTGGAGTGTAGACGCAGCCTCTCTGGGTACATGTGGAAGGAAGCCCAGGGGTCAGCATGCTGCAGGACCCTTTGTTTTCTGTGCTGGGCTAAGGGCAGTGTCCCCAGCCAGTGACTGTCCTGCAGTGCAGAGGTCTGGGGTGCCAGGCTGCCCCCCTAGGGCTCAGGAAGAGGAAGAGGGGAGCCCGTGGGTAGGGCTGGGAGGACAGGGCGGGGCAGCCCACAGCTCCTATTCCCAGAACCAGCCCAGGGCAGGCACCACCCATGGGTGCCGGGAAGCACAAGGAGCCACAGGCTGGCGGCACAGTGGGCAGTGCCCAGAGTGGCAGAACCAGGGGTCTCCCCTCAGAGGGTGGAGGAGCTGCGGTCTGTGGGCTTGTTCTCGGTTATGTGCTGGTCTTGCGTGTTTTTTCTTTTTTTGGATGCTGAGATGACCCAGGCTGGGGAGGTGCTGGGCAGTGCTCCCTGCCAGCTGCAGCCCAGCAGAGTCTGGTCTGCTCCTGGCCCTCATCCCCACAAGAGGGCTGGGCTCCTGGGGCCGAGGATGGAACCACGGCGCCAATCCGGTGAAGCCACAGCCAGAACTCGCACCGTAGGGTCTGGGGCGGACTCTCCCACCAAGAGTCGATTGGGGAAAGCTAGGTGGGTCGGAGGAGCCAGGGAGGGAGGACATAAAAATCTGACTCATGCTCGAGGAGTTATCATCAAATATTTCCCCAATTGCAAAAAAACTTAAGGGCTGAGGAATGCCAAGAAAATAAAGTACAAGTATACTAGGCGTTGGCTTTTTTGGCAAAGCAAATTAGTCTGTAATCACTTTTAAAAAGATATAAAAGGAATTGCCTCCCAAAATGTGATAGCTTCAACCAGGCTTTTTATCTGTTTCCCCAGAAACACTGCCGTTTGAGGGGTACCGTATTAGTTGCAGACGGCGAATTCGTTGGGTAATCACTTTCTATTATAAATCCAAGCAACATTTAACACTGCTGGGGATGCGAAATTATCAGGAAAGCTGAATGCAGAAATAGCCTTTTCTCAAATTGAAAGTTCTGTTTTCCTAGTCAGAGATGAATGCCTTAGGGTTTGCAGAGCACCCTTTCCTGTTGCTCAGCGATGCTGCAGGACTGGGCTTCGGTGGGGGGGCCTCTGAAACCCAGCCGTGACAGGTCCCAGGAAAGCATCCAGATGCTGTCCACCATCCTGACCTTCTCAGTGGTATTTAATCTCAAGCCGTGATGGTGGCGTGTGGCTTCTCAGGGACTGCAGCGTCTGTGGTGGCCCCACTGCAGTCCCATCCCAGCGTGTGTTAAGACCCTGGCCCCAAGACGTGGTGCCAGAAGGGGGCCCTTGGGCAGTGGTCAGGTCCGGATGGGGCCTCAGGTGGAGCAGCATGGTTACCAAGGGATCGGAGAGTGCCTCACCCCGACACTGGAGGCGCCCGCCACACGACAGGGCTGTCAGGCCTGGCCTTGGAGTTCCCAGAACTGTGAGCCGTGTGTTTCTGCTGTATTTAAGCCACCTGACTGGCATTTCATGGTGACAGCCTGAATGGACCAGATTGATTTGTGTTTTTGTGAGACCGGGTCTCCCTGGGTAGTCCAGGCCAGCCTTAAACTCAGGGCGTTGCTCCTGCTTCAGCCTCCTGAGTGATGGGGTCATGGCGTGCCTCTCGCACCCAGTGGATTTTTTTTCCCACTTGGTGTTGTCAGTTCCCTTTCATGAGCATAGGCAGCTGTGCCCAGGACTTGGGTTATGTATTTCCAGACTTGTGGACAAATCAGCTTTGTGCGCAACCTGGAGTTTGCGGCTTGTCTGTGGCACTCAGGAGAAGGCCTGCCTTGCTCAGGTCCCAGTCCTGCCTGGCAGAGGCTGCTGTGGCCTTCGGGGCTGCAGCGGTGCCCTCTCCCCCTGTGCCCTGTGCTCTCTGTGCCTCGGCCTCCTACAGCCCAGGTGCAGCTGTTCCAGGCCACAGTGTTGGCACTGGGGACTCAGGAGGCCGAGCATCTGTCCCGGGCTGTGCTCCAGCTGCTCCTGCACCAGGAGCCACTTCTCCTGTCCCCGGTGGGCCTGCAGCCGATGGACGGCCCCTCCCCTGGAAGGGCCCAGAGTATGAAGTCTGGGGCCTGCAGTTTGGTGTCTGGCGGGGAGTGAGGTCCAGTGACACCAGAGGATGTTAGGTGAGGGCCAGGAGGCAAGAAGTTGTCTGCCTGCTGGTGTCCTCGGCAGAGCTGGCTTGAGAACAGACACCTCAGCTTGCTTCTGTGCCTTGGGGAGGAGCGACCCCGAGTTCGGGGGTCCCCACACTCCACCGTCCTGCACTTCTCCCCCACCCTAGCACAGGGAGCCAGGCTCCCGTCTGGAAGAACCCTGGCTTCTCCTGTGTGGCTCTTTCTCCCACACATTCATTTGCTTGAAGTAACTGGTTACCATTCTCTCTTGCGTCCTCCATAACTGAAATGCAATCAATTCCTGTCTCTCTGTGGCACTGATCAGAAAACGGGTCAAATTACTCAAGCCCAGCAAGTCAGGGAGAAGAGGCCTTTCCTCAGCGGCTCAGCTGGTCCAGGGTAAGCAGAGCCGCACAGCAGGGCAACGTTGGGGCCCTGGATAAGCTGCACCTGCAGCCGGAACACCCTGGCCACTCAGCCACAGACAGGCCCATTTCCCTGTTGGCTTCTGTCAGCAGCAATGAGGCCCTTACCAACAGGGCTCAGGGTCAGTCTGCAGCCCTATCCTTGGTCTTGGCACCAGAAAGGCCTCTGGTTTTCTTCCTGGGGTGTCCTGTTGCTCTCCTGCCGAGGCCCAGCTCCTGTGGCCTGTGCCTGGCTGATTCGTGTGTGTCTGCATCTGGCTCAAGAGACAAGGCCAAAGCGACCTGGCGAGGATGCCTCTGGCCACGCATTTCACAGCTGCTCTGACGCTGCGACACTTGGGCGAGCTCCAGTCCTGCTTGGTGCCTTTGCTTTTGTGTCTGGATTCTGTCCTGGACTTTCAGCCGAACGTTTGAAAAGAACCATCCTGGCTTTGTAATTTCCCCTCAAATAGAAAACGCCAAACAACCTCTAGACTGGCGCTACCTCCTCCGCCTCGTGCTGACTCCGTCGCCTGAGCTCTCTGTGAGGTCTGTTTTTTACAGGTGCAGCTGGCGCCTCTTCCTCTCCAAGGAGGAGGAGGCTGCACTGGCTCAGGGAGGAGAAGGGTGGAGGAGAGGCCACCAGGGCCTGTGGGCTTTCAGCCTCTGAGTGGTAAAGGAAGCACCAGGCAACCCTCTCTGAGGCTGCTGTGAGGGGTCCGTGCCCCGGCTGTGCTGATGGACTCAGGGCGGGGATGTGGCTTCCTCAAGTTTGTTTCTTTACTGCGAAATATTTTTCCCACAGATGAGCTGGGCAGCTTGTTTGCCTCTCCTGGCCTGTTTTCTCTCTGCCCAGAGGACGTTATGAGCCTGGCACAGTGGCACACACTGGTGGTCCTAGCCCTCTGTGAGGCTGAGGCAGGAGGACGGAAAGTTTGAGCCTGGCTCTGGCAACTTACTGAGACCCTGTCTCAAAATAAAAAATAATTTAAAAAAAGAGCTGGGGATGTGTGTCAGTGCAAAGGGCCTGGGTTCAGGACTGTGAAAACAAACTCAGGAAAGCTGGCATTGAGAAAAACAGCTCCAGCGCCTCCCTCACCCCCGCTCTGCACAGGCTGCAGGAAATCATTGCACCACCACTCTTTTTTGATGGACTGGTGAGGAGCGCCACCACCCTCTCCCTGCAGCACCCACCCACCCCGCCTGTGAGGGTGACAAAGACAATGTGACAACCGCAGCCTCCAGCCCAGGATGGCCTCAGCCCTTCAGAAGGTACCACGGAGGTGAACGTGCGAGGTGTGACTGCCTGTATCACCTCTTCTGGCTCAGCCTCTAGCCCTGCCGCTTGCCACAGTGAGGGAGCCGAGAACAGTTTCCAGTCCTCCTCCTCTTCTGTTCCATCTTCTCTAAATAGCTCTAACTCTGACGTCAGTGGTAACCACAGAACAGTGGTGATCTCTCCGACATAGAAGGCATCCTGAGGGATGATCAAGCAGACTGTTCTGTGCCGACAGGCAAGTCAAGTGCTCCTGGATGACAGAGTCAGTGGTGTGACAAAACTGAGGGGCTTGGTCCTGCTTTGGCACCAGGGTTCCACTGTGGAGTTCCTAAGGTTTCTCTCAGAGAAGTATTCAGCAAATCATCCAGTTCAAGAAGTACCCAAAGAACAAAAACTGTTTCACAACGAGGATGAATCGGGACAGGTGTCAGCAGTGTCATTTCGAAAGGTGTCTGTCTGTGGGGATGTGAGAGGTGCCGTTGGATTTGGTCGGATTCCGAAGCATGAGAAACAGGATGCTGACGGAAATGCAGTGTGCGATGAAGACCGGGAAGAACAGCCAGCTCAGCAGCCGCCTGCGCAATGGCGCATTAACCGAGCGTCGTGGACCGATAGCCCTTATCTGCCCAGGAGCAGCTTCGACCCAAGCCCCAGCCAGGGCAAGAGAACATCAAAAGCTTGCTTTCTTCCTCTTCCAATTTTGCAGAGGAAGAAGTGATTGGCGTGGTGACCAGGGCTCACTGAGGTGTTGTCCTGAAACATGAGCAGCGAGAGGACTCAGTGGAGAGCGTGCAGCCCCAGGGGAGAGCAGATTCCCGGGATGCGGAGCCATGTGATTCAGATCATGACCACTATGGCAGTGGGCTGAGCAGCCATTTTCCCTGTGGGAGCCAGCAGCACCTCGGTGACAGTGGACAGTACGGAGAGGGGAACATGACACGGCACCCCGTGGGCACGCCCCGAACTTCTGCAGGGCATATACTCAGAGAATGTGGCGCAGTTCCAGTAGATGGGTTTTCTCAGACTGAAAATAAGAATAGTTACAAGGGCGACACAGGTTGAGGATACATCCGGTACAGTAAAATTAACTTTTTGCTCACCTTGTATCCAGGAAAGCTTTGCAGGTTTTCTTTTATTCAGAGATGTACCACCTTGGGAGGTGGGTCAGAAAGCCTAAAGAGAAATAAACTATCAGTTTTGTACAGTTAAAAAAAAAAAAGAAAAAAAGGAACAAGCAGCTCCTGCCCTCCACGTCGAAGGGCCAGGAGCCAGGCCCTCACTCGGCAGCTCCTGGGATGGAGATGCTGCTGGCCACCTCCACCTCATGGGACAGTGCTGGGGTTTCTTTCCTGTTCTGAACTCACAGTGCCCCCCACCTGTGGCCTTTTGGGCCATTTCCTGGGGAGAAGGTGGGGTGGCGTGGATGCTGTGGTGACCTGGGGCCTGGCCATAGGGCAGGGCTGCTTCCCTGCTGGCTCTGTGGCCACCCCGGGCTCTGAACAGCCCAGGTGCCAGGCGCCCTGTGCCCTGCCTGCTTCTGATCCGCATGCCCCTTTATTCTGATTGTGCAAGTGATTTTGGACTTTCCTAAAACCGTCAGTGCTCAGGCTGGGGTGCTGGGTCTCAGAGGGATTCGGGCCAGCCCCCCACACCCCATGCAGGACGGAACCCAAGCTCAGGGCCCGTTTTCCAACGCCTCACATGCTGGTCCACGGTGTCCCCTTGCTGAGTGGCTACAGGTTTAGGTGTGGGGAGGAGAAGGGCGGCTCTGGCCCTGTGGAAGCCACGCTGGAAGGTGTGGGAGAGGAAAGAAGCGAACGGGAGGCAGCTGCCCAAATAGTGTGCATTCTTCAGAGAGCGAGACTCAGAGTTGGTGAGTTCAAAGTGAACACAGGCTGGGCTTCTGCATCCAGATTCCTTGCATTCCGAGTTGGCTGTTTTCTGTAGTTCCAGAGATGAGCTGCTTTGCTGTGAGGAGGCAGCTGATGCAGGCAGAGGGAATGCCGCAGACTCTGCTGCTCGCTGGGCTGCCGGCTCTGCTCCGCAGATCGCAGCCGCCACCTCCTTCCCATTTTCTCCTGAATAGAGTCACGACCCGGGAAGCAGTCTACGGCCCCAGCACCTTCTTCCCTGCGGCAGCTCCTCTGGGGTTCAGGGTTGGAGGTGGGGCTCCTGGGGGAAGCCCAGCTGCCGGGAGTATGTAAAGCCAGACTCTGCCAGCAGCTGATGAGGATTCGAGGACATCGGCAAAGCTGAGAGTGACGACAGTCTCGCCCTCCTGAAATGACACTGTACACGATGTACTGAGGCAGCATGGACAGAGGAAGCTGGCTCCGATGAGGGTCTGACCCCAGAAGGGCAGAGGTCAGGAACCCCCCTCCAGCCGCCAGCCAAGAGTGTGTTGTCTGCTGCTGTCCCTAGGGGGGACACGGTCCAACAGTGCCACAGGGCCTTGGGCACAGCCTTGTACTGAGTGACACGAGAGGGACCACTGAGGATGGCATGGGGAGGGCTCCCTCCTGGTCTCCTCAGAGTGGCTTCCAGGAATCACAGGGTGCTGTGCCTGCCTCCTACACTGCTCCATTCTCACGCCTTGGGCAGGAGGAGCACACTCCGGGGACCGGAGGGAGCACGCTGGAAACGGATGCCATGGAGGACAGACACGGGCACCACGGGAACCCAGGCTGCTGCCTGGCTCCTCCCTGGAGCAGAGTCAGCACGCCCTGGACACCTGCAGGAAGCCACACCCTGGCTTTTGGAGTGTCTCCTGGGAGCTTTGGTGGCCCCTCTGGGGAAGAGTCAGGGCAGTGAGAAGGGACAGCCGTGGCCGCCTTGCTGCCCGCCTTGTGGGAGTGTCAGAGGCATCGGGTAAATGGTGCGTGGGAGAGGCTGAAACAGCACCTTGTGCTCTGTGCTGAGTTGTGGGATGGAGACTAGAACTGCTGCATCCTGAGTGTGACAGGAATCTTCATCGTCCATGTGACTGACGGAAGAGCCACTAGGAGAGCTTGCTCTGGGTGTTCTGGCAGGTCAGAGTGTGACCTTGGGGACCACATCTGGTCCCTGGCTGCCTCCTTTTTGGCTCTTCTCTGCTGCCTGTTTCCTGGTCCCCATGAGTGAGAAGATTCCTTCCCTGGGCCCTTCTGCCGCAGTGCTCCTGCCTGGAGCCAGCTGCCTGTGGACTGAACCCTCTGAAACCATGAGCCAGTGTAAAGCTGTCCTCTTCTAAGTTATAGGCATGAGATAGTTTGCTGTGATGATGGAAAGCTGACTAGCACACTAAGGTGGTGCAGGTTGAATTTGAGAGGAAGCTGGGCAAGGACACCCTGGGAGGAGCCTTGTGCACACAGGCGTGTGAGGGACAGGAGCTGAAATACTGGATCAGTGTGGTCAGGAGACAGGAGAGAGGTGAGTGAGGAGACACTGCAGGAGCTGATGTTGGGGAGGGGTGTGGTGATCGTTCTCTGTGTGGCGCCAGAATGAGAAGCTGGGAGGTGTTGGGATGTGCCCCTGAGGTGGCACTTTCTGCAGCTGGAAATACGGTCACTTTATTCTTCCTTTCCTACTGTCACTCAGGTTTATTTTGCTCTAGTTTTTCCAGTTTCTTATGATACAAGCATAGGTCACTGACTTGGGTTGTCTCTTCTTTTCTAACACATGCGTCCCATGCTGTGCCTTTCCTTCTATGCCCTGCTTTAGCTGTGTCCCCTCACTGTGATCTGTGGTTTTCATTTCCATCCCGCTCAGACAGTTTCCTAGTTTATCTGCATGTTACTGTTTACTCACAGGTTAGGTGAGATACAATTCTGGTTGCTAAGTGATTGGAGAGCTGCCTGCTAGCTTTCTGCGGTAGATTGATAGCTCGATTCATGATGTCCAGAGAGCACATTTTATATTCTCTCGTGTTGATTAAATTTTGTTATATGGGCTCTCTGGGTGAATGTTGTGTTTTGTGTGGGTCTGAGTGTAAGGATCCTGCTGTGGTTGGGTGGGGTGCTCCACCAGTGAGGATTAGATCCAGATGTGCCCTGCCCTCCTCATTTCTCCTAAATCCCTGCTAGTTCTGTCTTCTCCTCTATGACTGTGTGAGGCAGATTCTCTCAAGAAACAGTGCCAACAGCCTCTCCCT